>NW_027459389.1:0-350261 GCF_050624435.1 Tenrec ecaudatus | reverse complement strand
TGTATATGGGAACCTGCAGGATGTAAAATTTCCCATTAACAACTGATGATGGGAAATGATAATGCTCTTTGACACCCCCACAAAACCCATATTGAGGCACTGTAGATTTATGAAAAACATAAATCTGGGTGAGGCAACTCAGAAGGCAGCCTGTTTAACGCGACATTTTATGATTTCCTTCACATTCAAGTAGTTGAAAATCTAAGGCATGAGCTGAGAAGAGTAAAACTGTTTTAGGCTCCATAATCGGTGCAGAATAATTGCCTCTTCCTTAATATACTTGAATCTGCTGGAGTTACATTTGGAGGTTCAGATATGGGAAACTGTCTGAATTACAATAGCATGGAAGTAAAAGCAATTTTACACTGTGAGAAGCTCAAGTGTTTTCATTGGAATCGGTTGTCTGAATGACACCCACCTGGAGCTTTTTTTTTTTTTTTTAAGTTGTAGCTTTTGATTCTGTGTCTTCTCTTCTGCAGGCTAGGTTTCCAGGTTATTGACTGCTCTTTTTAGACTTTTGACAAACTCTTAGTCTGCAGGTTTAAGGTCCGGTGCTGGCTGAAGCTTTGACTATGAGAGGGATAGGGACACAGAATCAAATTGTTTATTCAGATAGATAATGTGTCATAACACAGGACTGAGTACCTTTCATCCAAACAGTTACTGTGGGGTAGATTCCAAGTCATGGAACTACCAGGTGTGCAGAGCCAAACTGAACCATGTGAGATAGGGGCTACAAGGCTCTGTGTGGGTTGAAAATCAGACCACCAGGTCTGTCTTCTGAGGTACCACCATATGGGCTCAGATGATCGTTTTAGTTACGAATTGAGCACTGAACAGTTTGTGCCAACCAGAGATGGCATGGAAGAAAATAGCTTTTCACTGTTTAGTGTTTTTCCCAAATGGAAACGGGTGTTTACTTGTGTCCTGCCTTTTCTTATATTAGTTGTGTTAGTCTGAGTACATTAGAGAAATAAATCCACAGAAACTGAAATGTACAAAAGAGAGCTTTGGATAAAGGGAAAATGCACATGGAGAAAAAAATCCCATACCAATGCAGCCAAAGTCTACAAGTCCAACATTAGCCCATATGTCCCACCCCAATCCACAATGTCCTCTCCATCTTAACAAACACATGCTGTGATGGTGGCTGCAGGTGGAAAGAACAGCCCATCTGGTTTTCTGAGGTTGTTAACCCTTTACGGGAATTAAAAGCGCCTTTTGTGCGCCTAGAGCAGCTGGTGTTTGTAACTACTCAGACACGAGGGCTCCATCTCCGTTTGCACCACTACTCGTGTTTTATGATCTACCCCAATGCTGCTCCAAGGGTGGTACATGGGCCGGTGATAAACTGTGACCTGTTTAAAATATGTCCATTTGTAGCTAGGTACAGAAAGGAAAGTCAGAGTGAAGGTCCCAGCTATTTCCAATGCCAACAATGTCATGTAAACGGCAAAGCACACAGCAGGGTTTCTAGACTAATGACACACTGAGGATGACGAAATACACCAATGAAAATCTTATGCTAATCATGGAAACACTGTCAGGTAGTGGAGGAGTAGTAAAGCAAGGCAGAATCTTGTCAGAGAGAAGGCCAGATGACGAACCCTTCTGGTCAGATTAAAGGAGAGGGCCAGTGACGAAGAGCCAGGCCGTTTGCACGATGCATGGCCATGGGGGCTGCAAAGATGGGTTCAAACATCAGAAAGATATAAGGGTGGCCCAGGACTGGCAAGCAATTCCTTGTCCTGTACATTCGGGTTGCTTTGAAGCAGACCAACTGGATAACATCTACCAACAAGACCAAGCGAGGAAGAGGAAGCCTCTATGATCCCAGAAACTGACATCACTAGGACGTGTCAGGAGACTTTTATAAAGGTAACCAATGGCCTGGCCCTCATCCCAGAAAGCTGGGGAAGCACCATTGTCCTGGTTTAACAGACGTTCCCCAGATGAATTACTGTCCAGATGCCCATAGGAAGGAGAAATACCTATAGACATGACGGAAGGGAGGTTCACTCCGCTATGGGAATGTGTTAATCTGTGCACTTTAGATGTTGAAACTCACAGACACACGTGTATAAAAGAGAGTTGTAATTAAATATTAAATGAACATCAAAAAACTTCCCCAAAAGATATTTTAATCTCATAAGCCCACCATTATCCCAAAGGCCTCCCAGAATCCACACAGTCTTCAAGCATCTACAAAAGAGATGGAATGAGGCTGACTGCTAGTAAAAGCCAAGTCAGAGAAAGCAAAATAATCTCATATTTGGTGGGCATCTGCATATAGCTGTGAAGCACCCAAAGCTGTTTCACGTAGATAATGTGGCTTCTTCTCAGATATTTCTGAGTGTACGTGAGGCTTGGAAGCAGTAGCGTTTAACTGGCTAAGGCATCATCTCACTATACTGAATTTCAAAATCAAGATGCTCAAGAACTTGCAAAGCTGAAGTGACCAATGCCTGAATCATTCCACCCTTCAATTAACACCACCTGTGCATCTTGGACATTTGGCATGATAAGCTAACAATATCAGTGACCATAAACTGTTGTGAAAAACAAGAAGATACAACAAGCTCCATTGTTTAATGTAATTATTGTATATGGGAACCTACAGGATGTAAAATTTCCCATCAACAACTGATGATGGGAAATGATAATGCTCTTTGACCCCCCACAAAACCCATATTGAGGCACTGTAGATTTATGAAAAACATAAATCTGGGTGAGGCAACTCAGAAGGCAGCCTGTTTAACGTGACATTTTATGATTTCCTTCACATTCAAGTAGTTGAAAATCTAAGGCATGAGCTGAGAAGAGTAAAACTGTTTGAGGCTCAATAATCGGTGCAGGGGAAACACCAGAATAATTGCCTCTTCCTTAATATACTTGAATCTGCTGGAGTTACATTTGGAGGTGAGATATGGGAAACTGTTTGAATTACAATAGCATGGAAGTAAAAGAAATTTTACACTGTGAGAATGTCAAGTGTTTTCATTGGAATCGGTTGTCTGAATGACACCCACCTGGAGCTTTTTTTTTTTTTAAGTTGTAGCTTTTGATTCTGTGTCTTCTGCAGGGTAGGTTTCCAGGTTATTGACTGCTCTTTCTAGACTTTTGACAAACTCTTAGTCTGCAGGTTTAAGGTCCGGTGCTGGCTGAAGCTTTGACTATGAGAGGGATAGGGACACAGAATCAAATTGTTTATTCAGATGGTCTATGTGTCCTAACGTAGAAGTCAGACAGAACAGTCTGGTTACTGTAGTTGCCATCTGCCTGGGACTGAGTTTTGGCTGCATGAGAAGAATGATAGGGATAAAAGTGATGCAAAGAGAAGCAAGTATCTTTAATATATTGATGCCTTCAGACTCCAGCCTGGACACTGATCTTTTCTGGGGACTTTATATGCAGTCTCCCCTGACTCCAAAACAGTTCTGAGGAGTGGGTGATAGTGACTGAGTAGGAGGGCTCACTGCCTAGATATCACACTCCGTAGGTCTGCATGAGGGCTATTCCACCTCAAGCGGTGTCTCAGTGTGCCTCAAGCAGTGTTTCCACCCAAATCCCTAGGCTTCTGAAGTTCCCAGTACCCTGTGTGCTGCAGTGCCTTTTACTCAATAACCCTGGTGTTTAAACTTTATAACCACCTTTTCATTTGTGGAGATCAAAAACAAATTTGTTATTAAATAATGTGTGTTTATGGAAAATGAAAAAATAAGCCATCAGAAACCTATTTGGCTAACAAAAATAATGCCAGTTTGCAAGGAAATGTCTGTATAGGCTGAGTAGGCAGCAATAGAGCCGGCTCAAGGTTGGCAGCCAAGCACTTGCTTCATTGAATGTGTGTCACTATCCACAGTGTTGGAAATAAATTGTTGTCATGAAACAGGTTTCTGAAAGGTCCCCAAATCACTATTCCAAGGATTGAAACCATACTTTTCCCCATTCCATTTAGCCATCCAGATCATTCAAGCTTTTAAAAAACAGGTCAATTTCACATTCAGTTCATCAGGCCACAACTCAATTGGCTCATATCAGTTCAAAGACCCAGAAAACACAATCTCTGAGTTGTGCTGAATTATAGTTATGATGAGCTGCATTATGACCATCTGCCTCTCTTTCTTTTTTTTAGAAAGTTTACCGTAAGTAGCATGCACTCATGCTATACCACACACCTGTGATGCCGCTGTAGCTGTAAGTTTATATCCAATGTATTCAAGGCCCACAGACTGATGACGGTGAGATATGTAAAGCCAGCGGGTAGGATTCCCCCATTCTAAGATTTTTCACTCTTTTTAAATATTAACACAGACACAAAACATTGGTTTCTCTTGTTAGTTTTTCACAATTTTTAAAAAAGCTGCTCAGTTACTGTATTGTTGGGGAATTCATATTTTGTGTTTGTTTTTATTTTTTACCTCTTTTGTATAAGTAGGGGATTTATAGGGAAATATGTACTTTATGGAATCAATTTTAAGAACCAACATTTATTTTCCTTTAAATAAATTAACAGATTTTTGATCTTACAGCTGAATCACTGATTATATATTTGCAGAGCCGACTTAAAGGATGAAAGAAAATTCTATCAAGAGTGTTACTTTTGACTTCAAAGCCTTCTTAATAAAGTCTTTTAACTACCTGTGGAAAAAAATAAGAAAAGCAAAGCAAGAATCATGAGGTATTTGACTTCGGTCAGGACTGCCTCATGACAGAATCGTCAGGATGGGGCCTGTCATAACACAGGACTGAGTAACTTTCATCCAAACAGTTACTGTGGGGTAGATATCAAGTCATGGAACTACCAGGTGTGCAGATCCAAACTGCCTGTGTGAGATAAGGGCTACAAGACTGTGTGTGGGTTGAAAATCAGACCACCAGGTCTGTCTTCTGAGGTACCAACATATGGGCTCAGATGGTCGTTTTAGTTATGAATTGAGCACTTAACAGTTTGTGCCAACCAGAGATGGCATGGAGGAAAATAGCTTTTCACTGTTTAGTGTTTTTCCCAAACGGAAACGGGTGCTTACTTGTGTCCTGCATTTTCTTATATTAGTTGTGTTAGTCTGAGTACATTAGAGAAATAAATCCACAGAAACTGAAATGTACAAAAGAGAGCTTTGGATAAAGGGAAAATGCACATGGAGAAAAAAATCCCATACCAATGCAGCCAAAGTCTACAAGTCCTACATTAGCACATATGTCCCACCCCAATCCACAATGTCCTCTCCATCTTAACAAACACATGCTGTGATGGTGGCTGCAGGTGGAAAGAACTGCCCATCTGGTTTTCTGAGGTTGTTAACTCTTTCCTGGAATTAAAAGCGCCTTTTGTGCGCCTGGAGCAGCTGGTGTTTGTAACTACTCAGACACGAGGGCTCCATCTCCTTGTGCAGGACTACTCGTGATTTATTATCTACCCCAATGCTGCTCCAAGGGTGGTACATGGGCCGGTGATAAACTGTGACCTGTTTAAAATATGTCCATTTGTAGCTAGGTACAGAAAGGAAAGTCAGAGTGCAGGTCCCAGCTATTTCCAATGCCAGCAATGTCATGTAAAGGGCAAAGCACACAGCAGGGTTTCTAGACTAATGACACACTGAGGATGACGAAATACACCAATGAAAATCTTATGCTAATCATGGAAACACTGTCAGGTAGTGGAGGACTAGTAAAGCAAGGCAGAATCTTGTCAGAGAGAGGGCCAGATGACGAACACTTCTGGTCAGATTAAAGGGTAGGACCAGTGACAAAGGGCAAGGCCGTTTGCACGATGCATGGCCATGGGGGCTGCAAAGATGGGTTCAAACATCAGAAAGATATAAGGGTGGCGCAGGACTGGCAAGCCATTCCTTGTCCTGTACATTGGGGTTGCTTTGAAGCAGACCAACTGGATAGCATCTACCAACAAGACCAAGCGAGGAAGAGGAAGCCTCTATGATCCCAGAAACTGACATCTCTAGGACGTGTCAGGAGGCTTTTATAAAGGTAACCAATGGCCTGGCCCCTCATCCCAGAAAGCTGGGGAAGCACCATTGTCCTGGTTTAACACACGTTCCCCAGATGAATTATTGTCCAGATGCCCATAGGAAGGAGAAATACCTATAGACATGACGGAAGGGAGGTTCACTCCGCTATGGGAATGTGTTAATCTGTGCACTTTATATGTTGAAACCCACAGACACACGTGTGTAAAAGAGAGTTGTAATTAAATATTAAATGCACATCAAGAAAACTTCCCTAAAAGATCTTTTTAATCTCATAAGCCCACCATTATTCCAAAGGCCTCCCAGAATCCACACAGTCTTCAAGCATCTACAAAAGAGATGGAATGAGGCTGACTGCTAGTAAAAGCCAAGTCAGAGAAAGCAAAATAATCTAATATTTGGTGGGCATCTGCATATAGCTGTGAAGCACCCAAAGCTGTTTCACGTAGATAATGTGGCTTCTGCTCAGATATTTCTGAGTGTACTTGAGGCTTGTAAGCAGTAGCCTTTAACTGGCTAAGGCATCATCTCACTATACTGAATTTCAAAATCAAGATGCTGGAGAACTTGCAAAGCTAAAGTGACCAATGCCTGAATCATTCCGCCCTTCAATTAACACCACCTGTGCATCTTGGACATTGGCATGATAAGCTAACAATATCAGTGACCATAACCTGTTGTGAAAAACAGGAAGATACAAAAAGCTCCATTGTTTAATTTAATTATTGTATATGGGAACCTGCAGGATGTAAAATTTCCCATCAACAACTGATGATGGGAAATGATAATGCTCTTTGACCCCACACAAAACCCATATTGAGGCACTCTAGATTTATGAAAAACATAAATCTGGGTGAGGCAACTCAGAAGGCAGCCTGTTTAATGCGACATTTTATGATTTCCTTCACATTCAAGTAGTTGAAAATCTAAGGCATGAGCTGAGAATAGTAAAACTGTTTTAGGCTCCATAATCGGTTCAGGGGAAACACCAGAATAATTGCCTCTTCCTTAATATACTTGAATCTGCTGGAGTTACATTTGGAGGTGAGATATGGGAAACTGTTTGAATTACAATAGCATGGAAGTAAAAGCAATTTTACACTGTGAGAAGCTCAAGTGTTTTCATTGGAATCGGTTGTCTGAATGACACTCACCTGGAGCTTTTTTTTTTTTAAGTTGTAGCTTTATTTTTTTTTTTATGTTGTAGCTTTTGATTCTGTGTCTTCTCTTCTGCAGGCTAGGTTTCCAGGTTATTGACTGCTCTTTCTAGACTTTTGACAAACTATTAGTCTCCAGATTTAATGTCCGTTGCTGGCTGAAGCTTTGACTATGAGAGGGATAGGGACACAGAATCAAATTGTTTATTCAGATGGTCTATGTGTCCTAACATAGAAGTCAGAAAGAACAGTGTGGTTACTGTAGTTGTCATCTGCCTGGGACTGAGTTTTGGCTGTAGGAGAAGAATTATAGGGATAAAAGTGATGCAAACAGAAGCAAGTATCTTTAATATATTGATGCCTTCAGACTCCAGCCTGGACACTGATCTTTTCTGGGGACTTTATATGCAGTCTCCCCTGACTCCAAAACAGTTCTGAGGAGTCGGTGATTGTGACTGAGTAGGAGGGCTCACTGCCTAGATATCACACTCCGTAGGTCTGCATGAGGGCTATTCCACCTCAAGCGGTGTCTCAGTGTGCCTCAAGCAGTGTTACCACCCAAATCCCTAGGTTTCTGAAGTTCCCAGTACGCTGTGTCCTGCAGTGCCCGTTACTCAATAACCCTGGTGTTTATACTTTATAACCACCTTTTCATTTGTGGAGATCAAAAACAAATTTGTTATTAAATAATGTGTGTATACGGAAAATGAAAAAATAAGCCATCAGAAACTTATTTGGCTAACAAAAATAATGCCAGTTTGCAAGGAAATGTCTGGATAGGCTGAGTAGGCAGTAATAGAGCCAGTTCAAGTTGGCAGCCAAGCACTTGCTTCATTGAATGTGTGTCACTATCCACAGTGTTGGAAGTAAATTGTTGTCATGAAATAGGTTCCTGAAAGGTCCCCAAATCACTATTCCAAGGATTGAAACCATACTTTTCCCCATTCCATTTAGCCTTCCAGATCATTCAAGCTTTTAAAAAACAGGTCAATTTCACATTCAGTTCATCAGCCTACAACTCAATTGGCTCATATCAGTTCAAAGACCCAGAAAACACAATCTCTGAGTTGTGCTGAATTATAGTTATGATGAGCTGCATTATGACCATCTGCCTCTCTTTCTTTTTTTTAGGAAGTTTACCATAAGTAGCATGCACTCATGCTATACCACACAACTCTGATGCCATTGTAGCTGTAAGTTTATATCCAATGTATTCAAGGCCCACAGACTGATGACGGTGAGATATATAAAGCCAGCTGGTAGGATTCCCCCATCCTAAGATTTTTCACTCTTTTTAAATATTAACACAGACACAAAACATTGGTTTCTCTTGTTAGTTTTTCACAATTTTTTAAAAGTTGCTCAGTTACTGTATTGTTGGGGAATTCATATTTTGTGTTTGTTTTTATTTTTTACCTCTTTTGTATAAGTAGGGGACTTATAGGGAAATATGTACTTTATGGAATCAATTTTAAGAACCAAAATGTATTTTAATTTAAATTTATTAACAGATCTTTGATCTTACAACTAAATCACTGATTATATATTTGCAGTGCCGTCTTAAAGGATGAAAGAAAATTCTATCAAGAGTGTTACTTTTGACTTCAAAGCCTTCCTAATAAAGTCTTTTAACTACCTGTTGAAAAAAATAAGAAAAGAAAAGCTAGTATCATGAGGTATTTGACTTCGGTCAGAATTGCCTCATGACAGAATCATCAGGATGGGGCCGGTCATAACGCAGGACTGAGTATACTTGCATCCAAACAGTTACTGTGGGGTAGATTCCAAGTCATTGAACCCTGGTGTTCAGAGCCAAACTGAACCTTGTGAGATAGGGGCTGCAAGGCTCTGTGAGGGTTCAAAAGCAAACCACCAGGTCTGCCTTCTGAGGTACCACGATATGGGTTCAAATGATCGTTTAAGTTATGAATTGAGCACTTAACTGTTTGTGCCACCCAGAGATGGCTTGTTGGAAAATAGCTTTTCACAGTTAAGTGTCTTTCCTAAACGGAAACGGGTGCTTACTTGTGTCCTGCCTCTTCTTATATTACTTGTGTTAGTCTGAGTACATTAGAGAAATAAATCCACAGAAACTGAAATGTATAAAAAAGAGCTTTAGATAAAGGGTAAATGCACATGGAGAAAAAATCCCAAACCAGTGCAGCCCAAGTGTACAAGTCCAACATTAGCCCATATGTCCCAAACCAATCCACAATGTCCTCCTCCATCTCAACAAAGACAAGCAGTGTGGGTGGCTGTAGGTGGAAAGAACTGCCCATCTGGGTTTCTGAGGTTGTTAACTCTTTACTGGAATTGAAAGCGCCTTTTGTGCGCCTGGAGCGGCTGTTGTTTGTAACCACTCAGACACGAGGGCTCCATCTCCTTGTGCAGGAATACTCGTGATTTATTATCTACCCCAATGCTGCTTCAAGGGTGGTACATGGGTCGGTGATAAACTGTGACCTGTTTAAAATCTGTCCATGATTCGCCACAGCCCTTAGGCTTAGGGAGCCCCAGGCCTGGGGCATCCCAGCCCTTAGGTTTAGGGAGCCCCAGGCCTGGCGCGCCACAGCCCTTCGGCTTTGGGAACCCCAGGCCTGGGGCGTCCCAGCCCTTAGGTTTAGGGTGTCCCAGGCCTGGGGCGACCCAGCCCTTAGGCTTTGGTACCCCCAGGCCTGGGGCGCCCCTGCCCTTAGGCTTAGGGAGCCACAGGCCTGGGGGGACCCAGCCTTTCGGCATAGGGAGACCCAGGCCTCGGGCGCCCCAGCCTTTAGGCTTAGGGAGCCCATTGCCTGGGACGCCCCAGCCCTTCGGCTTAGGGCGCTCCAGGCCTAAGGCGCCTCAGCCCTTAGGCTTTGGGAGCGCAAGGCCTGGGGCGCCCCAGTCCTTAGGCTTTGGGAGCCCCAGGCCTGGGACGCTCTAGCCCTTAGGCTTAGGGAGCCTTAGGCCTGGGGCGCCCCAGACCTTAGGCTTTGGGAGCCCCACGCCTGGGCCGCTCCAGCCCTTAGGCTTAGGGAACCCCTGGCCTGGGGAGCCCCAGCACTTAGGCTTTGGAAGCCCCAGGCCTGGGGCTCCCCAGCCCTTAGGCTTAGGGAGCCCCTGGCCTGGGGCGCCCCAGCCTTAGGCTTTGAGAGCCCCAGGCCGGGGCGCGCCAGCCCTTAGGCTTTGGGATACCTGGCCTGTTGCACCCCAGCCCTTAGGCTTTGGGAGCCCCAGCCCTGGGGCGCCCCAGACCTTAGGCGTTGGGAGCCCGAGGCCTGGGGGGACCCAACCCTTAGGCTTTGGAAGCCCCAGGCTTGGGGCGCCCCAGCCCTTAGGTTTGGGAGCCCCAGGCCTGGAAGCCCCATCCCTTAGGCTTAGGAAGCCCCAGGCCTTTGGAGCGACAGCCCTTAGGCTTTGTGGCCCCCAGGCCTAGGGCGCCCCAGCCCTTTGGATTAGGGAGCCCCGGGGCTGGGGTGCCACAGGGCTAGAGCTCCAAAAGCCTAAGGCCTGGGCGCCCAGGGCCGGCGGCTCCCTAAGCCGAAGGGCTGGGGCGTCCCAGGCCAAGGGCTCCCTAAGCCTAAGGGCTGGGGCGCCCCAGGCCTGTGGCTCCCTAAGCTAAGGGCTGGAGCGCCGCAGGCCTGGGGCTCCCAAATCCTAAGGGCTGGGGCGCCCTAGGCCTGGCGCACCCTAAGCCGAAGGGCTGGTGCATCCCAGGCCATAGGCTCCCTAAGCCTAAGGGTTGGTGCGCCCCAGGCTTGGGGTTCCCTAAGCCTAAGGACTGGCGCGCCCTAAGCTGACGGGCGGGGGTGTCCCAGGCCTGGGGCTCGCTAAGCCGACGGGCGGGGGCGTCCCAGGCCTGGGGTTCCCTAAGCCTAAGGGCTGTGGCTTCCCAGGCCTGGGGCTCCCTAAGCCTAAGGGCTGGAGGGCCCCAGGCCTGGGGCTCCCAAAGCCTAAGGGCTGGGGCGCCCAAGCCCTTGGTCTCCCAAAGCCAAAGGACTGGGGCACCCCAGACCTGGGGCTACCAAAGTCTAAGGGTTGGGGCGTCCCAGGCCATGGGCTCCATAAGCTTGAGGGCTGGGGCGCCCCAGGCCTGGGCCTCCCAAAGCCTAAGGGCTGGGGCGCCCCATGTCTGGGGCTCCCTAAGCCTTTTGGCTGGAGAGCCCCAGGCCTGGGGCACCCAAGCCTAAGGGCTTGGGCACCCTAGCATGGCGCGCCCCAAGCCGATGGGCGGGGGCGTCCCAGGCCTGGGGCTCCCTAAGCCTAAGGGCTGGGGCGCCCCAGGCCTGGGGCTCCCTAAGCCTAAGTGTTGGAGCGCCCCAGGCCTGGGGCTCCCTAAGCCTAAGGGCTGGGGCGCACAAGGACTTGGGCTCCCAAAGACTAAGGGCTTGGGCGCCCTAGCATGGCGCGCCCTAAGCCGACGGGCGGGGGAGTCCCAGGCCTGGGGCTCCCAAAGCCTAAGGGCTGGGGCGTCCCAGGCCTGGGGCTCCCAAAGCCTAAGGGCTGGGGCGCCCTGGCCTGGGGCTCCCAAAGCCTAAGGCTGAGTCGCCCCAGGCCAGGGGCTCCCAAAGTCAAAAGGCTGGGGCGCCCCTGGACTGGGGCCCCCAAAGCCTAAGGGCTGGGGCCCCCTAGGCCTTGAGTTCCCAAACCTAAGGGCTGGGGCGCCACAGCCTGGGGCTCCCTAAACCTAAGGGCTGGGGCGCCCCATGCCTGGGGATACCTAAGCCTAAGGACTCGGGGGTCCCAAGACTGGAACTTCCTAAGCCTAAGGGCTGGGGCGCCCCGGACTGGAGTAGCCAAAGTCTAAGGGCTGGGGCGCCCCAGGATGGGGCGCCCTAATCTGAAGGGCTGGGGCGTCCTAGGCCTGGGGCCCCCAAAGCCTAAGGGCTGTAGTGCCAAAGTCCTGGGGTTTCGAAAGCCTAAGGGCTGGGTCCCCCCGGCCTCGGGCTCCCAAACCCTAAGGTCTGGGGCGCCCCAGGGTTGGGGTTCCCAAAGCCTAAGGGCTGGCTCCCTCCAGGCCTCAAGCTCCCAAAGTCTAAGGGCTGGGTCGCCCCGGCCTGGGGCTACCAAAGCCTAAAAGCTGGGGCTCCCCAGGCCTGGGGCACCCTAAGCCTAAGGGCTGGACGCCCCAGGCCTGAGTCTCCCAAAGCCTCAGGGCTGGGGCGCCCTAGGCCTGGCGCTCCCTAAGCCGAAGGGCTGGGTCCCCTCAGCCATGGGGCTCCCTAAGCCTAAGTGCTGGGGCGCCCCAGGCCTTGGGCTCCCAAAGCCTAAGTGCTTGGGCGCCCTAGACCTGGCGTGCCCTAAGCAGACGGGCGGGGGCGTCCCAGGCCTGGGGCTCCCTAAGCCGACGGGCGGGGGCGTCCCAGGCCTGGGGCTCCCTAAGCCTAAGGGCTGTGGAGTCCCAGGCCTGGGGCTCCTTAAGCCTAAGGGCTGGAGGGCCCCAGGCCTGGGGCTCCCAAAGCCTAAGGGCTGGGGCGCCCCGGACCGTGGGCTCCCAAAGCCAAAGGGCTGGGGCACCCCAGGCCTGGGGCAACCAAAGCCTAAGGGCTGGGGCGTCCCAGGCCATGGGCTCCCTAAGCTTAAGGGATGAGGCTCCCCAGGCCTGGGGCTCCCAAAGCCTAAGGGCTGGGGCGCCCCAGGCCTGGGGCTCCCTAAACCTAACGGCTGGGAAACCCCAGGCATGGACTCCCTAAGCCTAAGTGCTGTGGCGCCCCAGGCCTGGGTTTCCCAAAGCCTAAGGGCAGGGGCGTCACAGCCCTTGAGCTCCCTAAGCCTAAGGGCTGGAGCGCCCCAGGCCTGGGGCTCCCAAAGCCTAAGAGCTGGGGCTCCCCAGGCCTGGGGCACCCTAAGCCTAAGGGCTGGGCGCCCCAGGCCTGAGGCTCCCAAAGCCTAAGGGCTGGGGCGCCCTAGGCCTGGCGCTCCCTAAGCCGAGGGCTGGTGAGTCCCAGGCCATGGGCTCCCTTAGCCTAAGGGCTGCTGCGCCCCAGGCCTGGGGCTCCCAAAGCCTAAGGGCAGGGGCGCCCCAGGCCTTGGCCTCCCAAAGCCTAAGGGCTGGGGCGCCCCAGGCCAGGGGCACCGTAAGTCTAAGGGTGGGGCATACCATGCCTGGGGCTCCCAAAGCAGAAGGGCTGCGTCCCCCCAGCCGTGGGGCTCCCTAAGCCTAAGGGCTGGGGCGCCCCAGGCCTGGGGCTCCCAAAGCCTAAGGCGGGGACGCCCCATGCTAGGGGCTCCCCAAGCCGAAGGGCTGGGGCGCCCCAGGCCAGGGACTCCCAAAGACTAAGTGCTGGGGCTCCCCAGGCCTGGGGTTCCCTACACCTAAGGGCTGGGACGCCCCAGGCATGGGCTCCCTAAGCCTAAGTGCTGTGGCGCCCCAGGCCTGGGGCTCCCTAAGCCTAAGGGCTGGGGCGAATCAGCCCTGGGGCTCCCAAAGCCTAAGGGCAGGAGCGTCACAGCCCTTGGGCTCCCTAAGCCTAAGGGCTGGAGCGCCCCAGACCTGGGGCTCCCAAAGCCTAAGAGCTGGGGCTTCCCAGGCCTGGGGCACCCTAAGCCTAAGGGCTGGGCGCCCTAGGCCTGATCTCCCAAAGCCTAATGGCTGGGGCGCCCTAGGCCTGGCGCTCCCTAAGCCGAAGGGCTGGGGCGTCCCAGGCCATGCGCTCCCTAAGCCTAAGGGCTGGTGCGCCCCAGGCCTGGGGCTCCCTAAGCCTAAGGGCTGGTGCGCCCCAGGCCTGGGGCTCCCAAAGCCTAAGTGCTGGGGCGCCCAAGGCTTTGGGCTCCCAAAGCCTAAGGGCTGGGGCGCCCCAGGCCAGGGGCTCCCTAAGCCTAAGGGCTGGGGCTTACCATGCCTGGGGCTCCTAAAGCCTAAGTGCTGGGGCGCCCCAGGCCTGGGGCTCCCAAACCCTAAGTCTGGGGAGCCCCAGGCCTGCGGCTCCCAAAGCCTAACGCTGGGACACCCCATGACAGGGGCTCCCTAAGCCGAAGGGCTAGGGCGCCCCAGGCCAGGGGCTCCCAAAGCCTAAGTGCTGGGGCGCCCCAGGCCTGGGGCTCCCAAAGCCTTAGTGCTGGGGCGCCCCAGGACAGGTGCTCCCTAAGCCTAAGGGCTGGGGCGTACCATGTCTGGGGCTCCCAAAGCCTAAGGGCTGGGGCGCCCCAGGCCTGGGGCTCCCAAAGCCTAAGGGCTGGGGTGCCCCAGGGCTGGAGCTCCAAAAGCCTAAGGCCTGGGCGCCCCAGGCCTGGGGCTCCCCAAGCCTAAGGGCTGGGGCGTACCACGCCTGGGGCTCCCAAAGAAAAAGGGCTGGGGCGCCCCAGGAATGGGGCTCCCTAAGCCGAAGGGCTGGGAAGCCCCAGGCCTGGGGCTCCCTAAGCTGAAGGGCTGGTGCGTCCCAGGCCAAGGGCTCCCAAAACATAAGGGCTGTGGCGCCCAGGGCCTGGGGCTCCCTAAGTCTAAGGGCTGGGGCGCATAAGGCCTGGGGCTCCCAAAGACTAAGGGTGGGGGCGTCGCAGCCCTTGGGCTCCCTAAGCCTCAGGGCTGGGCCGCCCCAAGTCTGGGGCTCCCAAAGCCTAAAGTCTGGTGCGTCCCAGCCCTGGGGCTCCCAAAGCCTAAGGGCTGGGGCGCCCTGGCCTGGAGCTCCCAAAGCCTAAGGCTGGGACGCCCGAGGCCAGGGGCTCCCTAAGCCGAAGGGCTGGGGCGCCCCAGGCCAAGGGCTCCCTAAACATAATGGCTGTGGCGCCCAGGGCCTGGGGCTCCCTAAGCCTAAGGGCTGGGGCGCATAAGGCCTGGGGCTCCCAAAGCCTAAGGGCGGGGGCGTCGTAGCCCTGGGCTCCCTAAGCATCAGGGCTGGGGCGCCCCAAGTCTGGGGCTCCCAAAGCCTAAGGTCTGGGGCGCCCCAGGCCTGGTGCTCCCAAAGCCTAAGGGCTGGGGCGCCCTAGGCCTGGCGCGCCCTAAGCCGAAGGGCTGGGGCGTCCCAGGCCATGGGCTCACTAAGCCTAAGGGTTGGTGCGCCCCAGGCTTCGGGCTCCCTAATCCTAAGGGCTGGAGCGCCCTAGGCCTGGGGCTCCCGAAGCCTAAGGGCTGGGGCGCCCCAGGCCTTGGGCTCCCAAAGACTAAAGGCTTGGGCGCCCTAGGCCAGGCGCGCCCTAAACCTAAGGGCGGGGGCGTCCCAGGCCTAGGGCTCCCTAAGCCGACGGGCGGGGCAACCAAGGCCTGGGACTCCCTAAGCCTAAGGGCTGTGGCGTCCCAGGCCTGGGGCTCCCTAAGCCTAAGGGCTGGAGGGCCCCAGGTCTGGGGCTCCCAAAGCCTAAGGGCTGGGGAGCCCCAGGCCTTGGGCTCCCAAAGCCAAAGGGCTGGGGCACCCCAGGCCTGGGGCTACCAAAGCCTAAGGGCTGGGGCGTCCCAGGCCATGGGCTTCCTAAGCTTAAGGGCTGGGGCGCCCCAGGCCTGGGGCTCCCAAAGCCTAAGGGCTGGGGCGCCCCAGGCCTGGGGCTCCCTAAGCCTTTTGCCTGGAGCGCCCCAGGCCTGGGGCTCCCAAGCCTGAGGGCTTGGGCGCCCTAGCATGGCGCGACCTAAGCCGACGGGCGGGGTCGTCCCTGGCCTGGGGCTCCCTAAGCCTAAGGGCTGGAGCGCCCCAGGCCTTGGGCTCCCAAAGCCTAAGGGCTGGGGCGTCTCAGGCCTGGGGCTCCCAAAGCCTAAGGGCTGGGGTGCCCTGGCCTGGGGATCCCAAAGCCTAAGGCTGGGACGCCCCAGGCCAGGGGCTCCCTAAGCCGAAGGGCTGGGGCGCCCCACGCAAGGGGCTCCCAAAGCGTAAGGGCTGGGGCGCCCCAGGCCTGGGGTTCCCAAAGCCTAATGGCTGGGGTGCCCCAGGCTTGGGAATCCCAAAGTCAAAAGGCTGGGCGCCCCAGGTCTGGGGCCCCCAAAGCCTAAGGGCTGGGGCGCCCCAAGCCTGGAGTTTCCAAACCTAAGGTCTGGGGCGCCACAGCCTGGGGCTACCTAAGCCTAAGGACTTGGGCGTCCCAAGCCTGGAGCTTCCTAAGCCAAAGGGCTGGGGCGCTCCGGCCTGGGGTTCCCTAATCCGAAGGGCTGGGGCGCCCTAGGCCTGTGGCCCCCAAAGCCTAAGGACTGTGGTGTCAAAGTTCAGGGACTTCCAAAGCCTAAGTGCTGGGTCCCCCCAGGCCTAGGGCTCCCAAAGTCTAAGGGCTGGGACGCCCCTGCCTGGGGCTCCAAAAGCCTAAGGGCTGGGCCGCCCCAGGCCAGGGATCATAAAGCCTAAGGGCTGGGGCGCCCCAGGCCTGGTGCTCCCAAAGCCTAAGGGCTGGGGATCCTCAGGCCTTGGGCTCCCAAAGCCTAAGGGCTGGGGCGCCCTAGGCCTGGCGCGCCCCAAGCCGAAGGGCTGGGGCGTCACAGGCCATGGGCTCCCTAAGCCTAAGGGCTGGTGCGCCCCAGGCCTGGGGCTCCCTAAGCCGAAGTGCTGGGTCCTCCCAGGCCTGGGGCTCCGTAAGCCTAAGGGATGGGGCGCCCCAGGCCTGGGGCTACCAAAGCCTAAGGGCTGGGGCACCCCAGGCCTGGGGCACCCTAAACCTAAGGGCTGGGAAGCCCCAGGCAAGGGCTCCCCAAGCCTACATGCTGTGGCGCCCCAGGCCTGGAGCTCCCAAAGCCTAAGGGCAGGGGCGTCACAGCCCAAGGGCTCCCTAAGCCTAAGGGCTAGAGCGCCCCAGGCCTGGGGCTCCCAAAGCCTAAGAGCTGGGGCTCCACAGGCCTGGGGCTCCCTAAGCCTAAGGGATGGGCGCTCCAGGCCTGATGCTCCGAAAGCCTAATGGGCTGGGGCGCCCTAGGCCTGGCGCGCCCCAAGCCGAAGGACTGGGGCGTCCCAGGCCATGGGCTCCCTAAGCCTAAAGGCTGGTGCGCCCCAGGCCTGGGGCTCCCTAAGCCGAAGTGCTGGGTCCTCCCAGGCCTGGGGCTCCCTAAATCTAAGGGCTGTGTCGCCCAGGGCCTGGGGCTCCCTAAGCCTAAGGGCTGGGGCGCATCAGGCCTGGGGCTCCCAAAGCCTAAGGGCGGGGGCATCACAGCCCATGGGCTCCCTAAGCCTCAGGGCTGTGGCGCCCCATGTCTGGGGCTCCCAAAGCCTAAGGGCTGGGGCACCCCAGGCCTGGGGCTCCCTAAGCCTAAGGGCTGGAGCGCCGCAGGCCTGGGGCTCCCAAAGCCTAAGAGCTGGGGCGCCCTAGGTCTGGCGCGCCCCAAGCCGAAGGGCTGGGGCGTCCCAGGCCATGGGCTCCCTAAGCCTACGGGTTGGTGCGCCCCAGGCTTCGGGCTCCCTAATCCTAAGGGCTGGAGCGCCCTAGACCTGGGGATCCCAAAGCCTAAGGGCTGGGGCACCCGAGGCCTGGCGCGCCCTAAGCCTAAGAGCTGGGGCTCCACAGGCCTGGGGCTCCCTAAGCCTAAGGGATGGGCGCTCCAGGCCTGAGGCTCCGAAAGCCTTAGGGCTGGGGCGCCCTAGGCCTGGCGCGCCCCAAGCCGAAGGGCTGGGGCGTCCCAGGCCATGGGCTCCCTAAGCCTAAATGCTGGTGCGCCCCAGGCCTGGGGCTCCCTAAGCCGAAGTGCTGGGTCCTCCCAGGCCTGGGGCTCCCTAAACCTAAGGGCTGTGTCGCCCAAGGCCTGGGGCTCCCTAAGCCTAAGGATTGGGGCGCATCAGGCCTGGGGCTCCCAAAGCCTAAGGGCGGGGGCGTCGCAGCCCTTGGGCTCCCTAAGCCTCAGGGCTGGGGCGCCCCAGGTCTGGGGCTCCCAAAGCCTAAGGACTGGGGCACCCCAGGCCTGGGGCTCCCTAAGCCTACGGGCTGGAGCGCCGCAGCCCCTGGGCTCCCAAAGCATAAGAGCTGGGGCGCCCTAGGTCTGGCGCGCCCTAAGCCGAAGGGCTGGGGCGACCCAGGCCATGAGCTCCCTAAGCCTGAGGGTTGGTGCGCCCCAGGTTTCGGACTCCCTAATCCTAAGGGCTGGAGCGCCCTAGGCCTGGGGCTCCCAAAGCCTAAGGGCTGGGGCGCCCGAGGCCTTGGGCTCCCAAAGCCTAAGGGCTTGGGCGCCCTAGGCCTGGCGCGCCCTAAACCGATGGGCGGGGGCGTCCCAGGCCTAGGGCTCCCTAAGCCTACGGGCGGGGCATCCAAGGCCTGGGGCTCCCTAAGCCTAAGGGCTGTGGCTTCACAGGCTTGGGGCTCCCTAATCCTAAGGGCTGGAGGGCCCCAGACCTGGGGCTCAAAAACCCTAAGGGCTGGGGAGCCCCAGGCCTTGGGCTCCCAAAGCCAAAGGCTGGGGCACCCCAGGCCTGGGGCTACCAAAGCCTAAGGGCTGGGGCGTCCCAGGCCATGGCCACACTAAGCCTAAGGGCTGGGGCGCCCCAGGCCTGGGGCTCCCTAAGCCTTTTGCCTGGAGCGCCCCAGGCCTGGGGATCCCAAGCCTAAGGGCTTGGGCGCCCTAGTATGGCGCGCCCTAAGACGACGGGCAGGGGCGTCCCAGGCCTGGGGCTCCCTAAGCCTAAGGGCTGGAGCACCCCAGGTCTGGGGCTCCCTAAGGCTAAGTGTTGGAGCGCCCCAGGCCTGGGGTTCCCAAAGGCTAATGGCTGGGGCGCCCCAGGCTTGGGAATCCCAAAGTCAATATGCTGGGGCTCCCCAGGCCTGGGGCCCCCAAAGCCTAAGGGCTGGGGCGCCCCAGGCCTGTGGCTCCCAAAGCCTAAGGGCTGGGGCACCCTAGGCCTGGCACGCCCTAAGTCGAAGGGCTGGGGAGTCCCAGGCCATGGGCTCCCTAAGCCTAAGGGTTGGTGCGCCCCAGGCATCGGGCTCCCTAATCCTAAGGGCGGGAGCGCCCTAGGCCTGGGGCTCCGAAAGCCTAAGGGCTTGGGCGCCCTAGGCCTGGCACGCCATAAGCCGACGGTCGGGGGCGTCCCAGGCTTAGGGCTCCCTAAGCCGACGGGCGGGGCGTCCAAGGCCTGGGGCTCCCTAAGCCTAAGGGCTGTGGCGTCCCAGGCCTGGGGCTCCCTAAGCGTAAGGGCTGGAGTGCCCCAGGCCTGGGGCTCCCGAAGCCTAAGGGCCGGGGAGCCCCAGGCCTTTGGCTCCCAAAGCCAAAGGGCTGGGGCACCCCAGGCCTGGGGCTACCAAAACCTAAGGGCTGGGGTGTCCCAGGCCATGGGCTCCCTAAGCTTAAGGGCTGGGGCGCCCCAGGCCTGGGGCTCCCAAAGCCTAAGGGCTGGGGCGCCCCAGGCCTGGGGCTCCCTAAGCCTAAGTGTTGGAGCGCCCCAGGCCTGGGGCTCCCAAAGCCTAAGGGCTTGGGCGCCCTAGCATGGCGCGCCCTAAGCCGACGGGCGGGGGAGTCCCAGGCCTGGCGCTCCCAAAGCCTAAGGGCTGGGGCGTCCCAGCCCTGGGGCTCCCAAAGCCTAAGGGCTGGGGCGCCCTGGCCTGGGGCTCCCAAAGCCTAAGGCTGGGACGCCCCAGGCCAGGGGCTCCCTAAGCCGAAGGGCTGGGGTGCCCAGGCCAGGGGCTCCCAAATCGTAAGGTCTGGGGCGCCCCAGGCCTGGGGTTCCCAAAGCCTAATGGCTGCGGCGTGCCAGGCTTGGGAATCCCAAAGTCAATAGGCTGGGGCGCCCCAGGCCTGGAGTTTCCAAACCTAAGGGCTGGGGCGCCACAGCCTGGGGCTCCCTAAACCTAAGGGCTGGGGCGCCCCATGCCTGGGGCTACCTAAGCCTAAGGACTTGGGCGTCCCAAGCCTTGAGCTTCTTAAGCCAAAGGGCTGGGGCGCCCTGGCCTGGGGTTCCCTAATCCGAAGGGTTGGGGCGCCCTAGGCCTGGGGCCCCCAAAGCCTAAGGGCTGTGGTGCCAAAGTTCAGGGATTTCCAGAGCCTAAGGGCTGGGTCACCCCAGGCATCGGGCTCCCAAAGTCTAAGGGCTGGGTCGCCCCGGCCTGGGGCTCCCAAAGCCTAAGGGCTGGGCCGCCCCAGCCAGGGATCATAAAGCCTAAGGGCTGGGGCGCATCAGGCCTTGGGCTCCCAAAGGCTAAGGGCTGGGGCGCCCTAGGCCTGGCGCGCCCCAAGCCGAAGGGCTGGGGCGTCCCAGGCCATGGGCTCCCTAAGCCTAAGGGCAGGTGCGCCCCTGGCCTGGGTCTCCCTAAGCCGAAGTGCTGGGTCCTCCCAGGCCTGGGGCTCCCTAAGCCTAAGGGATGGGGCGCCCCAGGCCTGGGGCTACCAAAGCCTAAGGGCTGGGGCGCCCCAGGCCTGGGGCTCCCTAAACCTAAGGGCTGGGACGCCCCTGGCAAGGGCTCCCTTAGCCTAAGTGCTGTGGCGCCCCAGGCCTGGGGCTCCCAAAGCCTAAGAGCTGGAGCTCCCCAGGCCTGAAGCTCCGAAAGCCTAAGGGCTGGGGCGCCCTAGGCCTGGCGCGCCCTAAGACGAAGGGCTGGGGCGTCCCAGGCCATGGACTCCCAAAGCCTAAGGGCTGGGGCGCCCCAGGCCTGGGGTTCCCTAAAACTAAGGGCTGGGACGACCCAGGCATGGGATCCCTAAGCCTATGTGCTGTGGCGTCCCAGGCCTGGGGCTCCCTCAGCCTATGTGCTGTGGCGCCCCAGGCCTGAGGCTCCCTAAGCCTAAGGGCTGGGTCGCCCCAGGCCTAGGGTTCCCAAGCCTAAGGGCTGGGGCTCCCCAGGCCTGGGGCTCCCTAAGCCTAAGGGCTGGGCGCTCCAGGTGAGGCTCCGAAACCCTAAGGGCTGGGGCGCCCTATGCCTCGCGCTCCCTAACCCGAAGAGCTGGGGCGTCCCAGGCCATGGGCTCCCAAAGCCTAAGGGCTGGGTCGCCCCAGGCCTGGGGCTCCCAAAGCCTAAGGCTGGGACGCCCCATGCTAGGGGCTCCCTAAGCCGAAGGTCTGGGGCGCCCCATGCCAGGGGCTCCAAAAGCCTAAGTGCTGGGGAGCCCCAGGCCTGGGGCTACCAAAGCCTAAGGACTGGGGCACCCCAGGCCTGGGGTTCCCTAAACCTAAGGGCTGGGACGACCCAGGCATGGGATCCCTAAGCCTATGTGCTGTGGCGCCCCAGGCCTGGGGATCCCTAAGCCTAAGGGCTGGGGCGCATCAGGCCTGGGGCTCCCAAAGCCTAAGGGCAGGGGCGTCACAGCCCTTGGGCTCCCTAAGCCTAAGAGTTGGGGCTCCCCAGGCATGGGGCACCCTAAGCCTAAGTGCTGGGCGCCCAAAGCCTGAGGCTCCCAAAGCCTAAGGGCTGGGGCGCCCTAGGCCTGGCGGTCCCTAAGCTGAAGGGCTGGGGCGTCCCAGGCCATGGGCTCCCTAAGCCTAAGGGCTGGTGCGCCCCAGGCTTGGGGCTCCCTAAGCCTAAGGGCTGGTGCGCCGCAGGCCTGAGGCTGCCTAAGCCTAAGGGCTGGTGCGCCCCAGGCCTGGGGCTCCCAAAGCTTAAGGGCTGGTGCGCCCCAGCCCTGTGGCTCCCTAAGCCTAAGGGCTGGAGCTCCCCAGACCTGGGGCACCCAAAGCCTAAGAGCGGGGGCGCCCCAGGCCTTGGGTTCCCAAAGCCTAAGGGCTGGGGCGCCCCAGGCCTGCGGCTCCCAAAGCCTAAGGCTGGGACGCCCCATGCCAGGGGCTCCCTAACCCGAAGGGCTGGGGCGCCCCAGGCCAGGGGTTCCCAAAGTCTAAGTGCTGGGGCGGCCCAGGCCTGGGGCTCCCAAAGCCTAAGGCTTGGACGCCCCAGGCCAGGGGCTCCCAAAGCGTAAGGGCTGGGTCGCCCCAGGCCTGGGGTTCCCAAAACCTATTGGCTGGGGCGCCCCAGGCTTGGGAATTCCAAAGTCAAAAGGCTGGGGCGCCCCAGGCCTGGGGCGCCGAAAGCCTAAGGGCTGGGGCGCCCCAAGCCTGGAGTTTCCAAACCTAAGGGCTGGGGCTCCACAGCCTGGGGCTCCCTAACCTAAGGGCTGGGGCGCCCAATGCCTGGGGCTACCTAAGCCTAAGGACTTGGGCGTCCCAAGCCTGGAGCTTCCTAAGCCAAAGGGCTGGGGCGCCCCGGCCTGGGGTTCCCTAATACGAAGGGCTGGGGCGCCCTAGGCCTGGGGCCCCCAAAGCCTAAGGGCTGTGGTGCCAAAGTTCAGGGACTTCCAAAGCCTAAGTGCTGGGTCCCCCCAGGCCTCGGGCTCCCAAAGTCTAAGGGCTGGGTCGCCCTGACCTGGTGCTCCCAAAGCCTAAGGGCTGGGGCGCCTCAGGCCTTGGGCTCCCAATGCCTAAGGGCTGGGGCGCCCTACGCCTGGCGCGCCCCAAGCCGAAGGGCAGGGGCGTCCCAGGCCATGGGCTCCCTAAGCCTAAGGGCTGGTGCGCCCCATGCCTGGGGCTCCCTAAGCCGAAGTGCTGGGTCCTCCCAGGCCTGGGGCTCCCCAAGCCTAAGTGCTGTGGCGCCCCAGGCCTGGGGCTCCCAAAGCCTAAGGGCAGGGGCGTCACAGCCCTAGGGCTCCCTAAGCCTAAGGGCTGGAGCGCCCCAGGCCTGGGGCTCCCTAAGCCTAAGGGCTGGGGCGCCCTTGGCCTGGCGCGCCCCAAGCCGAAGGGCTGGGGCGTCCCAGGCCATGGGCTCCCTAAGCCTAAGAGCTGTTGCGCCCCAGGCCTGGGGCTCCCTAAGCCGAAGTGCTGGGTCCTCCCAGGCCTGGGGCTCCCTAAACCTAAGGGCTGGGACGCCCTAGGCATGGGCTCCATAAGCCTAAGTGCTGTGGCGCCCGAGGCCTGGGGCTACCAAATCCTAAGGGCAGGGGCGTCACAGCCCTAGGGCTCCCTAAGCCTAAGGGCTGGAGCGCCCCAGGCCTGGGGCTCCCAAAGCCTAAGAGCTGGGGCTCCCCAAGCCTGGGGCTCCCTAAACCTAAGGGCTGGGCGCTCCAGGCCTGAGGCTCCGAAACCCTAAGGGCTGGGGCGCCCTAGGCCTGGCGCTCCCTAAGCCGAAGGGCTGGGGCGTCCCAGGCCATGGGCTCCCTAAGCCTAAGGGCTGGTGCGCCCCAGGCCTGGGACTCCCTAAGCCTAAGGGCTGGGGCGTACCATGCCTGGGGCTCCCAAAGCCGAAGGGCTGGTTCCCCCAACACCTGGGGCTCCCTAAGCTTAAGGGCTGGGGCGCATCAGGTCTGGGGCTCCCAAAGCCTAAGGGCAGGGCCTCACAGCCCTTGGGCTCCCTAAGCCTAAGAGTTGGGGCTCCCCAGGCATGGGGCACCCTAAGCCTTAGGGATGGGCGCCCAAGGCCTGAGGCTCCCAAAGCCTAAGGGCTGGGGCGCCCTAGGCCTGGCGCTCCCTAAGCTGAAGGGCTGGGGCGTCCCAGGCCATGGGTTCCCTAAGCCTAAGGGCTGGTGCGCCCCAGGCCTGGGTCTCCCTAAGCCTAAGGGCTGGTGCGCCCCAGCCCTGGGGCTGCCTAAGCCTAAGGGCTGGAGCGCCCCAAGCCTGGGGCTCCCAAAGCCTAAGGGCTGGTGAGCCCCAGCCCTGGGGCTCCCTAAGCCTAAGGGCTGGAGCTCCCCAGGCCTGGGGCACCCAAAGCCTAAGGGCTGGGACGCCCCATGCCTTGGGCTCCCAAAGCCTAAGTGCTGGGGCGCCCCAGGCCTGCGGCTCCCAAAGCCTAAGGCTGGGACGCCCCATGCCAGGGGCTCACTCAGCCGAAGGGCTTGGGCGCCCCAGGCCAGGGGCTTCCAAAGCCTAAGTGCTGGGGTGCCCCAGGCCTGGGGATCCCAAAGCCTAAGGCTGGGACGCCCCAGGCCAGGGGCTCCCTAAGCCGAAGGGCTGGGGCGTCCCAATCCAGGGGTTCCCAAAGCGTAAGGGCTGGGGCGCCCCAGACCTGGGCTTCCCAAAGCCTAATGGCTGAGGCGCCCCAGGCTTGGGAATCCCAAAGTCAAAAGGCTGGGGCACCCCAGGTCTGGGGCCCCCAAAGCCTAAGGGCTGGGGCGCCCCATGCCTGGAGTTTCCAAACCTAAGGGCTGTGCGCCACAGCCTGGGGCTCCCTAAACCTAAGGGCTGGGGCTACGTAAGCCTAAGGACTTGGGCGTCCCAAGCTTGGAGCTTCCTAAGCCAAAGGGCTGGGGCGCCCCGGCCTGGGGTTCCCTAATCCGAAGGGCTGGGGCACCCTAGGCCTGGGGCCCCTAAGCCTAAGGGATGTGGTGCCAAAGTTCAGGGTCTTCCAAAGCCTAAGGGCTGGGTCCCCCCAGGCCTCGGGCTCCCAAAGTCTAAGGGCTGGGTCGCCCCGGCCTGGGGCTCCCAAATCTAAGGGCTGGGCCGCCCCAGGCCAGGGATCATAAAGCCTAAGGGCTGGGGCACCCCAGGCCTCGGGCTCCCAAAGTCTAAGGGCTGGGTCGCCCCGGCCTGGGGCTCCCAAAGCCTAAGGGCTGGGCCGCCCCAGGCCAGGGATCATAAAGCCTAAGGGCTGGGGCGCCTCAGGCCTTGGGCTCCCAAAGCTTAAGGGCTGGGTCGCCCTAGGCCTGGCGCGCCCCAAGCCGAAGGGCTGGGGCGTCCCAGGCCATGGGCTCCGTAGGCCTAAGGGCTGGTGCGCCCCAGGCCTGGAGCTCCCTAAGCCGAAGTGCTGGGTACTCCCAGGCCGGGGGCTCCCTAAGCCTAAGTGCTGTGGCGCCCCAGGCCTGGGGCTCCCAAAGCCTAGGGCAGGGGCGTCACACCCGTAGGGGTCCCTAAGCCTAAGGGCTGGAGCGCCTCAGGCCTGGGGCTCCCAAAGCCTAAGAGCTAAGGCTCCCCAGGCCTGGGACTCCCTAAGCTTAAGGGCTGGGCGCTCCTGGCCTGAGGCTCCGAAAGCCTAAGGGCTGGGGAGCCCTAGGTCTGGCGCGCCCCAAGCCGAAGGGCTGGGGCGTCCCAGGCATGGGCTCCCTAAGCCTAAGGGCTGGTGCGCCCCAGGCCTGGGGCTCCCTAAGCCAAAGTGCTGGGTCCTCCCTGGCCCGGGGCTCCCTAAACCTAAGGGCTGGGACGCCCTAGGCATGGGCTCCATAAGCCTAAGTGCTGTGGCGCCCGAGGCCTGGGGCTCCCAAAGCCTAAGAGCAGGGGCGTCACAGCCCTAGGGCTCCCTAAGCCTAAGGGCTGGAGTGCCCCAGGCCTGGGGCTCCCAAAGCCTAAAAGCTGGTGCTCCCCAAGCCTGGGGCTCCCTAAGCTTAAGGGCTGGGCGCTCCAGGCCTGAGACTCCGAAAGCCTAAGGGCTGGGGCGCCCTAGGCCTGGCGCTCCCTAAGGCGAAGGGCTGGGGCGTCCCAGGCCATGGGCTCCCTAAGCCTAAGGGCGGGAGCGCCCCAGGCCTGGGGCTCCCAAAGCCTAAGGGCTGGGGTGCCCTGGCCATGGGCTCCCTAAGCCTAAGGGCTGGGGCGCCCCAGGCCAGGGGCTCCCTAAGCCCAAGGGCAGGGGCGTATCATGCCTGGGGCTCCCAAAGCCGAAGGGCTGGGTCCCCCCAGACCTGGGGCTCCCTAAGCCTAAGTGCTGGGGCGCCCCAGGCCTGGTGCTACCAAAGCCTAAGGGCTGGGGCGCCCCAGGCCTGGGGTTCCCTAAACCTAAGGGCTGGGACGAACCAGGCATGGGCTCCCTAAGCCTAAGTGCTGTGGCGCCCCAGGCCTGGGGCTCCCTAAGCCTAAGGGTCGGGGCGCATCAGGCCTGGGGCTCCCAAAGCCTAAGGGCAGGGGCGTCACAGCCCTTGGGCTCCCTAAGCCTAAGAGTTGGGGCTCCCAGGCCTAGGGCACCCTAAGCCTAAGGGCTGGGCGCACAAGGCCTGGGGCTCCCAAAGCCTAAGGGCTGGGGCGCCCTAGGCCTGGCGCTCCCTAAGCCGAAAGGCTGGGGCGTCCCAGGCCATGGGCTCCCTAAGCCTAAGGGCTGGAGCGCCCCATGCCTGGGGCTCCCAAAGCCTAAGGGCTGGGGTGCCCCAGGCTTTGGGCTCCCAAGCCTATGGGCTGGGGTGCCCCAGGCCAGGGGCTCCCTAAGCCTAAGGGCTGGGGCGTACCATGCCTGGAGCTCCCAAAGACGAAGGGCTGGCTCCCCCCAGACCTGGGGCTCCCTAAGCCTAAGGGCTGGGGCGTCCCAGTCCATGGGCTCCCTAAGCCTAAGGGCTGGTGCGCCCCAGGACTGGGGTTGCCTAAGCCTAAGGGCTGGAGCGCCCCAGGCCTGGGGCTCCCAAAGCCTAAGGGCTGGGGCGCCCCAGGCCTGGGGCTCCCTAAGCCTAAGGGCTGGAGCACCCCAGGCCTGGGGCACCCAAAGCCTAAGTGCTGGGGCGCCCCAGGCCTTGGGCTCCCAAATCCTAAGGGCTGAGGCGCCCCAGGCCTGCGGCTCCCAAAGCCTAAAGCTGGGATGCCCCATGCCAGGGTCTCCCTAAGCCGAAGGGCTAGGACGCTCCAGGCCAGGAGCTCCCAAAGCCTAAGTGCTGGAGCGCCCCAGGCCTGGGGCTCCCAAAGCCTAAGTGTTGGGGCACCCCAGGCCTGGGGCTCCCTAAGCCTAAGGGCTGGGGCGTACCATGCCTGGTGCTCCCAAAGCCTAAGGGCTGGGGCGCCCCAGGCCTGCGGCTCCCAAAGCCTAAGGGCTGGGGTTCCCCAGGGCTGGAGTTCCAAAAGCCTAAGGCCTGGGCGCTCCAGGCCTGGGGCTCACTAAGCATAAGGGCTGTGGCGTACCATGCCTGGGGCTCCCAAAGTATAAGGGGTGGGGCCCCCCAGGACTGGGGCTCCCTAAGCCGAAGGGCTGTGGTGCCAAAGTCCTGGGGCTTCCAAAGCCTAAGGGCTGGGTCCCCCCTGGCCTCGGGCTCCCAAAGTCTAAAGGCTGGGTCGCCCCGGCCTGGGGCTCCCAAAGCCGAAGGGCTGGGCCGCCCCAGCGCAGGGATCATAAAGCCTAAGGGCTGGGGCGCCCCGGCCTGGGGCTCCCATAGCCTAAGGCTGTGGTGCCCAAGACCAGGTGCTCCCTAAGCCTAAGGGCTGGGGCGCACCAGGTCTGGGCCTCCAAAAGCCTAAGGGCTGGGCGCCCCAGGCCTGGGGCTCCCTAAGCCTAAGGGCTGGAGCGCCCCAGGCCTGGTGCTCCCAAAGCCTAAAGGCTGGGGCACCTCAGGCCTTGGGCTCCCAAAGCCTAAGTGCTGGGGCCCCCTAGGCCTGGCGCGCCCCAAGCCGAAGAGTTGGGGCGTCCCACGCCATGGGCTCCCTAAGCCTAAGGGCTGGTGCACCCCAGGCCTGGGGCTCCCTAAGCGGAAATGCTGGGTCCTCCCAGGCCTGGGGCTCCCAAATCCTAAGGGCTGGGACGCCCTAGGCATGGGCTCCATAAGCCTAAGTGCTGTGGCGCCCGAGGCCTGGGGCTCCCAAAGCCTAAGGGCAGGGGCGTCACAGCCCTAGGGCTCCCTAAGCCTAAGGGCTGGAGCGCCCCAGGCCTGGGGCTCCCAAAGCCTAAGAGATGGGCTCCCCAAGCCTGGGGCTCCCTAAGCCTAAGGGCTGGGCGCTCCAGGCCTGAGGCTCCGAAACCCTAAGGGCTGGGGCGCCCTAGGCCTGGCGCTCCCTAAGCCGAAGGGCTGGGGCGTCCCAGGCCATGGGCTCCCTAAGCCTTAAGGCTGGTGCGCCCCAGGCCTGGGGCTCCCTAAGCCTAAGGGCTGGAGCGCCCCAGGCCTAGGGCTCCCAAAGCCTAAGGGCTGGGGTGCCCCAGGCCATGGGCTCCCAAAGCCTAAGGGCTGGGGTGCCCCAGGCCAGGGGCTCCCTAAGCCTAAGGACTGGGGCGTACCATGCCTGGGGCTCCCAAAGCCGAAGGGCTGGTTCCCCCCAGACCTGGGGCTCCCTAAGCCTAAGGGCTGGGGCGCATCAGGCCTGGGGCTCCCAAAGCCTAAGGGCAGGGGCGTCACAGCCCTTGGGCTCCCTAAGCCTAAGAGTTGGGGCTCCCCAGGCATGGGGCACCCTAAGCCTATGGGCTGGGCGCCCAAGGCCTGAGGCTCCCAAAGCCTAAGGGCTGGGGCGCCCTAGGCCTGGCTCTCCCTAAGCTGAAGGGCTGGGGTGTCTCAGGCCATGGGCTCCCTAAGCCTAAGGGCTGTTGCGCCCCAGGCCTGGGGCTGCCTAAGCCTAAGGGCTGGAGCGCCCCAGGCCTGGGGCTCCCAAAGCCTAAGGGCTGGTGCACCCCAGCCCTGGGGCTCCCTAAGCCTAAGGGCTGGAGCTCCCCAGGCCTGGGGCACCCAAAGCCTAAGGGCTGGGGCGCCCCAGGCCTTGGGCTCCCAAAGCCTAAGGGCTGGGGTGCCCCAGGCCTGCGGCTCCCAAGCCTAAGGCTGGGACGCCCCATGCCAGGGGCTCCCTAAGCCGAAGGGCTGGGGCGCCCCAGGCCAGGGGCTCCCAAAGCCTAAGTGCTGGGGGGCCCCCGGCCTGGGGATCCCAAAGCCTAAGGGCAGGGGCGTCACAGCCCTTGGGCTCCCTAAGCCTAAGGGCTGGTGCGCCCCAGGCCTGGGGCTGCCTAAGCCTAAGGGCTGGAGCGCCCCAGTCCAGGGGCTCCCAAAGCCTAAGTGCTGGGGCGCCCCAGGCCTGGGGATCCCAAAGCCTAAGGCTGGGACGCCCCAGGCCAGGGGCTCCCTAAGCCGAAGGGCTGGGGCGCCCCAGGCCAGGGGCTCCCAAAGCGTAAGGGCTGGGGCGCCCCAGGCCTGGGGTTCCCAAAGCCTAATGGCTGGGGCGCCCCAGGCTTGGGAATCCCAAAGTCAAAAGGCTGGGGCACCCCAGGCCTGGGGCCCCCAAAGCCTAAGGGCTGGGGCGCCCCAATCCTGGAGTTTCCAAACCTAAGGGCTGGGGCGCCACAGCCTGGGGCTCCCTAAACCTAAGGGCTGGGGCGCCCCATGCCTGGGGCTACCTAAGCCTAAGGACTTTGGCGTCCCAAACCTGGAGCTTCCTAAGCCAAAGGGCTGGGGCGCCCCGGCCTGGGGTTCCCTAATCCGAAGGGCTGGGGCGCCCTAGGCCTGGGGCCCCCAAAGCCTAAGGGCTGTGGTGCCAAAGTTCAGGGTCTTCCAAAGCCTAAGGGCTGGGTCCACCCAGACCTCGGGCTCCCAAAGTCTAAGGGCTGGGTCGCCCCGGCCTGGGGCTCCCAAAGCCTAAGGGCTGGGCCGCCCCAGGCCAGGGATCATAAAGCCTAAGGGCTGGGGCACCCCAGGCCTAGTGCTCCCAAACCCTAAGGGCTGGGGCGCCTCAGGCCTTGGGCTCCCAAAGCCTAAGGGCTGGGTCGCCCTAGGCCTGGCGCGCCCCAAGCCGAAGGGCTGGGGCGTCCCAGGCCATGGGCTCCCTAAGCCTAAGAGCTGGGGCTCCCCAGCCCTGGGGCTCCCTAAGCCTAAGGGCTGGGCGCTCCAGGCCTGAGGCTCCGAAAGCCTAAGGGCTGGGGCGCCCTAGGCCTGGCGTGCCCCAAGCCGAAGAGCTGGGGCGTCCCAGGCATGGGCTCCATAAACCTAAGGGCTGGTGTGCCCCAGGCCTGGGGCGCCCTAAGCCGAAGTGCTGGGTCCTCCCAGGCCCGGGGCTCCCTAAACCTAAGGGCTGGGACGCCCTAGGCATGGGCTCCATAAGCCTAAGTGCTGTGGCGCCCGAGGCCTGGGGCTCCCAAAGCCTAAGGGCAGGGGCGTCACAGCCCTAGGGCTCACTAAGCCTAAGGGCTGGGCGCTCCAGGCCTGAGACTCCGAAAGCCTAAGGGCTGGGGCGCCCTAGGCCTGGCGCTCCCTAAGCCGAAGGGCTGGGGCGTCCCAGGCCATGGGCTCCCTAAGCCTAAGGGCTGGTGCGCCCCAGGCCTGGGGCTCCCTAAGCCTAAGGGCTGGAGCGCCCCTGGCCTGGGATCCCAAAGCCTAAGGGCTGGGGCGCTCCAGGCCAGGGGCTCCCTAAGCCTAAGGGCTGGGGGGTACCATGCCTGGGGCTCCCAAAGCCGAAGGGCTGGGTCCCCCCAGACCTGGGGCTCCCTAAGCCTAAGGGCTGGGGCGTCCCAGGCCATGTGCTCCCCTAGCCTAAGGGCTGGTGCGCCCTAGGCCTGGGGCTCCCAAAGCCTAAAGGCTTGGGCGCCCTAGGCCTGGCGCGCCCTAAGCCGACGGGCGGGGGCGTCCCAGGCCTGGGGCTCCCTAAGCCGACGGGCGGTGTCGTCCCAGGCCTGGGGCTCCCTAAACCTAAGGGCTGTGGCGTCACAGGCCTGGGGCTCCCTAAGCTTAGTGCTGGAGGGCCCCAGGCCTGGGGCTCCCAGAGCATAAGGGCTGGAGCGCCCCAGGCCTTGGGCTCCCAAAGCCAAAGCACTGCGGCACCCCAGGCCTGGGGCTACCAAAGCCTAAGGGCTGGGGCGTCCCAGGCTATGGGCTCCCTAAGCTTAAGGGCTAGGTCGCCCCAGGCCTGGGGTTCCCTAAGCCTAAGGGCTGGAGCGCCCCAGGCCAGGTGCTCACAAAGCCTAAGGGCTGGGGCACCTCAGGCCTTGGGCTCCCAAAGCCTAAGGGCTGGGGCACCCTAGGCCTGGCGCGCCCCAAGCCGAAGAGTTGGGGCGTCCCACGCCATGGGCTCCCTAAGCCTAAGGGCTGGTGCGCCCCAGGCCTGGGGCTCCCTAAGCCGAAGTGCTTGGTCCTTCCAGGCCTGGGGCTCCCTAAACATAAGGGCTGGGACGCCCTAGGCATGGGCTCCATAAGCCTAAGTGCTGTGGCGCCCGAGGCCTGGGGCTCCCAAAGCCTAAGGGCAGGGGCGTCACAGCCCTAGGGCTCCCTAAGCCTAAGGGCTGGAGCCCCCAGGCCTGGGGCTCCCAAAGCCTAAGAGTTGGGGCTCCCCAAGCCTGGGGCTCGATAAGCCTAAGGGCTGGGTGCTCCAGGCCTGAGGCTCCGAAACCCTAAGGGCTGGGGAGCCCTAGGCCTGGTGCTCCCTAAGCTGAAGGGCTGGTGCGTCCCAGGCCATGGGCTCCCTAAGCCTAAGGGCTGGTGCGCCCCAGGCCTGGGGCTCCCTAAGCCTAAGGGCTGAAGTGCCCCAGGCCTAGGGCTCCCAAAGCCTAAGGGCAGGGGTGCCCCAGGACATGGGCTCCCAAAGCCTAAGGGCTGGGGCGCCCCAAGCCAGGGGCTCCCTAAGCCTAAGGGCTGGGGCGTACCATGCCTGGGGCTCCCAAAACCGAAGGGCTGGTTCCCCCCAGACCTGGGGCTCCCTAAGCCTAAGGGCTGGGGCGCATCAGGACTGGGGCTCCCAAAGTCTAAGGGCAGGGGCGTCACAGCCCTTGGGCTCCCTAAGCCTAAGAGTTGGGGCTCCCCAGGCATGGGGCACCCTAAGCCTATGGGATGGGCGCCCAAGGCCTGAGGCTCCCAAAGCCTAAGGGCTGGGGCGCCCTAGGCCTGGCGCTCCCTAAGCTGAACGGCTGGGGGGGCCCAGGCCATTTGCTCCCTAAGCCTAAGGGCTGGTGCGCCCCAGGCCTGGGGCTCCCTAAGCCTAAGGGCTGGTGTGCCCCAGGCCTGGGGCTGCCTAAGCCTAAGGGCTGGAGCGCCCCAGGCCTGGGGCTCCCAAAGCCTAAGGGCTGGTGCGCCCCAGCCCTGGGGCTCCCTAAGCCTAAGGGCTGGAGCTCCCCAGGCCTGGGGCACCCAAAGCCTAAGGGCTGGGGCGCCCCAGGCCTTGGGCTCCCAAAGCCTAAGGGCTGGGGTGCCCCAGGCCTGCGGCTCCCAAAGCCTAAGGCTGGGATGCCCCATGCCAGGGGCTCCCTAAGCCGAAGGGCTGGGGCGCCCCAGTCCAGGGGCTCCCAAAGCCTAAGTGCTGGGGCGCCTCCGGCCTGGGGATCCCAAAGCCTAAGGGCAGGGGCGTCACAGCCCTTGGGCTCCCTAAGCCTAAGGGCTGGTGCGCCCCAGGCCTGGGGCTGCCTAAGCCTAAGGGCTGGTGCGCCCAGCCCTGGGGCTCCCTAAGCCTAAGGGCTGGAGCTCCCCAGGCCTGGGGCACCCAAAGCCTAAGGGCTGGGGCGCCCCAGGCCTGCGGCTCCCAAAGCCTAAGGCTGGGACGCCCCATGCCAGGGGCTCCCTAAGCCGAAGGGCTGGTTTCCCCCAGACCTGGGGCTCCCTAAGCCTAAGGGCTGGGGCGCATCAGGACTGGGGCTCCCAAAGTCTAAGGGCAGGGGCGTCACAGCCCTTGGGCTCCCTAAGCCTAAGAGTTGGGGCTCCCCAGGCATGGGGCACCCTAAGCCTATGGGATGGGCGCCCAAGGCCTGAGGCTCCCAAAGCCTAAGGGCTGGGGCGCCCTAGGCCTGGCGCTCCCTAAGCTGAACGGCTGGGGCGTCCCAGGCCATTGGCTCCCTAAGCCTAAGGGCTGGTGCGCCCCAGGCCTGGGGCTCCCTAAGCCTAAGGGCTGGTGCGCCCCAGGCCTGGGGCTGCCTAAGCCTAAGGGCTGGAGCGCCCCAGGCCTGGGGCTCCCAAAGCCTAAGGGCTGGTGCGCCCCAGCCCTGGGGCTCCCTAAGCCTAAGGGCTGGAGCTCCCCAGGCCTGGGGCACCCAAAGCCTAAGGGCTGGGGCGCCCCAGGCCTTGGGCTCCCAAAGCCTAAGGGCTTGGGTGCCCCAGGCCTGCGGCTCCCAACGCCTAAGGCTGGGACGCCCCATGCCAGGGGCTCCCTAAGCCGAAGGGCTGGGGCGCATCAAGCCAGGGGCTCCCAAAGCCTAAGTGCAGGGGCGCCCCCAGCCTGGGGATCCCAAAGCCTAAGGGCAGGGGCGTCACAGCCCTTGGGCTCCCTAAGTCTAAGAGTTGGGGCTCCCCAAGCATGGGTCACCCTAAGCCAATGGGCTGGGCGCCCAAGGCCTGAGGCTCCCAAAGCCTAAGGGCTGGGGCTCCCTAGGCCTGGCGCTCCCTAAGCTGAAGGGCTGGGGCGTCCCAGGCCAAGGGCTCCCTAAGCCTAAGGGCTGGTGCGCCCCAGGCCTGGGGCTCCCTAAGCCTAAGGGCTGGTGCGCCCCAGGCCTGGGGCTGCCTAAGCCTAAGGGCTGGAGCGCCCCAGGCCTGGGGCTCCCAAAGCCTAAGGGCTGGTGCGCCCCAGTCCTGGGGCTCCCTAATCCTAAGGGCTGGAGCTCCCCAGGCCTGGGGCACCCAAAGCCTAAGGGCTGGGGAGCCCCAGGCCTGCGGCTCCCAAAGCCTAAGGCTGGGACGCCCCAGTCCAGGGGCTCCCTAAGCCGAAGGGCTGGGGCGCCCCAGTCCAGGGGCTCCCAAAGCCTAAGTGCTGGGGCGCCCCAGGCCTGGGGATCCCAAAGCCTAAGGCTGGGACGCCCCAGGCCAGGGGCTCCCTAAGCCGAAGGGCTGGGGCGCCCCAGGACAGGGGCTCCCAAAGCGTAAGGGCTGGGGCGCCCCAGGCCTGGTGTTCCCAAAGCCTAATGGCTGGGGCGCCCCAGGCTTGGGAATCCCAAAGTCAAAAGGCTGGGGCACCCAAGGCCTGGGGCCTCCAAAGCCTAAGGGCTGGGGTGCCCCAAGCCTGGAGTTTCCAAACCTAAGGGCGGGGGCGCCACAGCCTGGGGCTCCCTAAACCTAAGGGCTGGGGCGCCCCATGCCTGGGGCTACCTAAGCCTAAGGACTTTGGCGTCCCAAACCTGGAGCTTCCTAAGCCAAAGGGCTGGGGCGCCCCGGCCTGGGGTTCCCTAATCCGAAGGGCAGGGGCGCCCTAGGCCTGGGGCCCCCAAAGCCTAAGGGCTGTGGTGCCAAAGTTCAGGGTCTTCCAAAGCCTAAGGGCTGGGTCCCCCCAGGCCTCGGGCACCCAAAGTCTAAGGGCTGGGTCGCCCCGGCCTGGGGCTCCCAAAGCCTAAGGGCTGGGCCGACCCAGGCCAGGGATCATAAAGCCTAAGGGCTGGGGCACCCCAGGCCTAGTGCTCCCAAACCCTAAGGGCTGGGTCGCCTCAGGCCTTGGGCTCCCAAAGCCTAAGGGCTGGGTCGCCCTAGGCCTGGCGCGCCCCAAGCCGAAGGGCTGGGGCGTCCCAGGCCATGGGCTCCCTAAGCCTAAGAGCTGGGGCTCCCCAGGCCTGGGGCTCCCTAAGCCTAAGGGCTGGGCGCTCCAGGCCTGAGGCTCCGAAAGCCTAAGGGCTGGGGCGCCCTAGGCCTGGCGCGCCCCAAGCCGAAGAGCTGGGGCGTCCCAGGCATGGGCTACCTAAGCCTAAGGGCTGGTGCGCCCCAGGCCTGGGGCTCCCTAAGCCGAAGTGCTGGGTCCTCCCAGGCCCGGGGCTCCCTAAACCTAAGGGCTGGGACGCCCTAGGCATGGGCTCCATAAGCCTAAGTGCTGTGGCGCCCGAGGCCTGGGGCTCCCAAAGCCTACGGGCAGGGGCGTCACAGCCCTAGGGCTCCCTAAGCCTAAGGGCTGGAGCGCCCCAGGCCTGGGGCTCCCAAAGCCTAAGAGCTGGGGCTCCCCAGGCCTGGGGCTCCCTAAGCCTAAGGGCTGGGCGCTCCAGGCCTGAGACTCCGAAAGCCTAAGGGCTGGGGCGCCCTAGGCCTGGCGCTCCCTAAGCCAAAGGGCTGGGGCGTCCCAGGCCATGGGCTCCCTAAGCCTAAGGGATGGTGCGCCCCAGGCCTAGGGCTCCCTAAGCCTAAGGGCTGGAGCGCCCCTGGCCTGGGGCTCCCAAAGCCTAAGGGCTGGGGTGCCCTGGCCATGGGCTCCCAAAGCCTAAGGGCTGGGGCGCCCCAGGTCAGGGGCTCCCTAAGCCTAAGGGCTGGTGCGCCCCAGGCCTGGGGCTCCCAAAGCCTAAGGGCTGGTGCGCCCCAGTCCTGGGGCTCCCTAATCCTAAGGGCTGGAGCTCCCCAGGCCTGGGGCACCCAAAGCCTAAGGGCTGGGGAGCCCCAGGCCTGCGGCTCCCAAAGCCTAAGGCTGGGACGCCCCATGCCAGGGGCTCCCTAAGCCGAAGGGCTGGGGCGCCCCAGTCCAGGGGCTCCCAAAGCCTAAGTGCAGGGGCGCCCCAGGCCTGGGGATCCCAAAGCCTAAGGCTGGGACGCCCCAGGCCAGGGGCTCCCTAAGCCGAAGGGCTGGGGCGCCCCAGGACAGGGGCTCCCAAAGCGTAAGGGCTGGGGCGCCCCAGGCCTGGGGTTCCCAAAGCCTAATGGCTGGGGCGCCCCAGGCTTGGGAATCCCAAAGTCAAAAGGCTGGGGCACCCAAGGCCTGGGGCACCCAAAGCCTAAGGGCTGGGGCGCCCCAAGCCTGGAGTTTCCAAACCTATGGGCTGGGGCGCCACAGCCTGGGGCTCCCTAAACCTAAGGGCTGGGGCGCCCCATGCCTGGGGCTACCTAAGCCTAAGGACTTTGGCGTCCCAAACCTGGAGCTTCCTAAGCCAAAGGGCTGGGGCGCCCCGGCCTGGGGTTCCCTAATCCGAAGGGCAGGGGCGCCCTAGGCCTGGGGCCCCCAAAGCCTAAGGGCTGTGGTGCCAAAGTTCAGGGTCTTCCAAAGCCTAAGGGCTGGGTCCCCCCAGGCCTCGGGCACCCAAAGTCTAAGGGCTGGGTCGCCCCGGCCTGGGGCTCCCAAAGCCTAAGGGCTGGGCCGACCCAGGCCAGGGATCATAAAGCCTAAGGGCTGGGGCACCCCAGGCCTAGTGCTCCCAAACCCTAAGGGCTGGGTCGCCTCAGGCCTTGGGCTCCCAAAGCCTAAGGGCTGGGTCGCCCTAGGCCTGGCGCGCCCCAAGCCGAAGGGCTGGGGAGTCCCAGGCCATGGGCTCCCTAAGCCTAAGAGCTGGGGCTCCCCAGGCCTGGGGCTCCCTAAGCCTAAGGGCTGGGCGCTCCAGGCCTGAGGCTCCGAAAGCCTAAGGGCTGGGGCGCCCTAGGCCTGGCGCGCCCCAAGCCGAAGAGCTGGGGCGTCCCAGGCATGGGCTCCCTAAGCCTAAGGGCTGGTGCGCCCCAGGCCTGGGGCTCCCTAAGCCGAAGTGCTGGGTCCTCCCAGGCCCGGGGCTCCCTAAACCTAAGGGCTGGGACTCCCTAGGCATGGGCTCCATAAGCCTAAGTGCTGTGGCGCCCGAGGCCTGGGGCTCCCAAAGCCTACGGGCAGGGGCGTCACAGCCCTAGGGCTCCCTAAGCCTAAGGGCTGGAGCGCCCCAGGCCTGGGGCTCCCAAAGCCTAAGAGCTGGGGCTCCCCAGGCCTGGGGCTCCCTAAGCCTAAGGGCTGGGCGCTCCAGGCCTGAGACTCCGAAAGCCTAAGGGCTGGGGCGCCCTAGGCCTGGCGCTCCCTAAGCCAAAGGGCTGGGGCGTCCCAGGCCATGGGCTCCCTAAGCCTAAGGGATGGTGCGCCCCAGGCCTGGGGCTCCCTAAGCCTAAGGGCTGGAGCGCCCCTGGCCTGGGGCTCCCAAAGCCTAAGGGCTGGGGTGCCCAGGCCATGGGCTCCCAAAGCCTAAGGGCTGGGGCGCCCCAGGCCAGGGGCTCCCTAAGCCTAAGGGCTGGGGCGTACCATGCCTGGGGCTCCCAAAGCCGAAGGGCTGGGTCCCCCCAGACCTGGGGCTCCCTAAGCCTAAGGGCTGGGGCGTCCCAGGCCATGGGCTCCCCTAGCCTAAGGGCTGGTGCGCCCTAGGCCTGGGGCTCCCAAAGCCTAAGGGCTTGGGCGCCCTAGGCTTGGCGCGCCCTAAGCCAACGTCCGGGGGCGTCCCAGGCCTGGGGCTCCCTAAGCCGACGGGCGGTGTCGTCCCAGGCCTGGGGCTCCCTAAACCTAAGGGCTGTGGCGTCACAGGCCTGGGGCTGCCTAAGCCTAAGGGCTGGAGCGCCCCAGGCCTGGGGCTCCCAAAGCCTAAGGGCTGGTGCGCCCCAGCCCTGGGGCTCCCTAAGCCTAAGGGCTGGAGCTCCCCAGGCCTGGGGCACCCAAAGCCTAAGGGCTGGGGCGCCCCAGGCCTTGGGCTCCCAAAGCCTAAGGGCTGGGGTGCCCCAGGCCTGCGGCTCCCAACGCCTAAGGCTGGGACGCCCCATGCCAGGGGCTCCCTAAGCCGAAGGGCTGGGGCGCATCAAGCCAGGGGCTCCCAAAGCCTAAGTGCTGGGGCGCCCCCAGCCTGGGGATCCCAAAGCCTAAGGGCAGGGGCGTCACAGCCCTTGGGCTTCCTAAGTCTAAGAGTTGGGGCTCCCCAAGCATGGGGCACCCTAAGCCAATGGGCTGGGCGCCCAAGGCCTGAGGCTCCCAAAGCCTAAGGGCTGGGGCTCCCTAGGCCTGGGGCTCCCTAAGCTGAAGGGCTGGGGCGTCCCAGGCCAAGGGCTCCCTAAGCCTAAGGGCTGGTGCGCCCCAGGCCTGGGGCTCCCTAAGCCTAAGTGCTGGTGCGCCCCAGGCCTGGGGCTGCCTAAGCCTAAGGGCTGGAGCGCCCCAGGCCTGGGGCTCCCAAAGCCTAAGGGCTGGTGCGCCCCAGTCCTGGGGCTCCCTAATCCTAAGGGCTGGAGCTCCCCAGGCCTGGGGCACCCAAAGCCTAAGGGCTGGGGAGCCCCAGGCCTGCGGCTCCCAAAGCCTAAGGCTGGGACGCCCCATGCCAGGGGCTCCCTAAGCCGAAGGGCTGGGGCGCCCCAGTCCAGGGGCTCCCAAAGCCTAAGTGCTGGGGCGCCCCAGGCCTGGGGATCCCAAAGCCTAAGGCTAGGACGCCCCAGGCCAGGGGCTCCCTAAGCCGAAGGGCTGGGGCGCCCCAGGACAGGGGCTCCCAAAGCGTAAGTGCTGGGGCGCCCCAGGCCTGGGGTTCCCAAAGCCTAATGGCTGGGGCGCCCCAGGCTTGGGAATCCCAAAGTCAAAAGGCTGGGGCACCCAAGGCCTGGGGCCCCCAAAGCCTAAGGGCTGGGGCGCCCCAAGCCTGGAGTTTCCAAACCTAAGGGCTGGGGCGCCACAGCCTGGGGCTCCCTAAACCTAAGGGCTGGGGCGCCCCATGCCTGGGGCTACCTAAGCCTAAGGACTTTGGCGTCCCAAACCTGGAGCTTCCTAAGCCAAAGGGCTGGGGCGCCCCGGCCTGGGGTTCCCTAATCCGAAGGGCAGGGGCGCCCTAGGCCTGGGGCCCCCAAAGCCTAAGGGCTGTGGTGCCAAAGTTCAGGGTCTTCCAAAGCCTAAGGGCTGGGTCCCCCCAGGCCTCGGGCACCCAAAGTCTAAGGGCTGGGTCGCCCCGGCCTGGGGCTCCCAAAGCCTAAGGGCTGGGCCGACCCAGGCCAGGGATCATAAAGCCTAAGGGCTGGGGCACCCCAGGCCTAGTGCTCCCAAACCCTAAGGGCTGGGTCGCCTCAGGCCTTGGGCTCCCAAAGCCTAAGGGCTGGGTCGCCCTAGGCCTGGCGCGCCCCAAGCCGAAGGGCTGGGGCGTCCCAGGCCATGGGCTCCCTAAGCCTAAGAGCTGGGGCTCCCCAGGCCTGGGGCTCCCTAAGCCTAAGGGCTGGGCGCTCCAGGCCTGAGGCTCCGAAAGCCTAAGGGCTGGGGCGCCCTAGGCCTGGCGCGCCCAAAGCCGAAGACCTGGGGCGTCCCAGGCATGGGCTCCCTAAGCCTAAGGGCTGGGGTGCCCTGGCCATGGGCTCCCAAAGCCTAAGGGATGGGGCGCCCCAGGCCAGGGGCTCCCTAAGCCTAAGGGCTGGTGCGCCCCCGGCCTGGGGCTGCCTAAGCCTAAGGCGCTGGAGCGCCCCAGGCCTGGGGCTCCCAAAGCCTAAGGGCTGGTGCGCCCCAGTCCTGGGGCTCCCTAATCCTAAGGGCTGGAGCTCCCCAGGCCTGGGGCACCCAAAGCCTAAGGGCTGGGGAGCCCCAGGCCTGCGGCTCCCAAAGCCTAAGGCTGGGACGCCCCATGCCAGGGGCTCCCTAAGCCGAAGGGCTGGGGCGCCCCAGTCCAGGGGCTCCCAAAGCCTAAGTGCTGGGGCGCCCCAGGCCTGGGGATCCCAAAGCCTAAGGCTGGGACGCCCCTGGCCAGGGGCTCCCTAAGCCGAAGGCCTGGGGCGCCCCAGGACAGGGGCTCCCAAAGCGTAAGGGCTGGGGCGCCCCAGGCCTGGTGTTCCCAAAGCCTAATGGCTGGGGCGCCCCAGGCTTGGGAATCCCAAAGTCAAAAGGCTGGGGCACCCAAGGCCTGGGGCCCCCAAAGCCTAAGGGCTGGGGCGCCCCAAGCCTGGAGTTTCCAAACCTAAGGGCTGGGGCGCCACAGCCTGGGGCTCCCTAAACCTAAGGGCTGGGGCGCCCCATGCCTGGGGCTACCTAAGCCTAAGGACTTTGGCGTCCCAAACCTGGAGCTTCCTAAGCCAAAGGGCTGGGGCGCCCCGGCCTGGGGTTCCCTAATCCGAAGGGCAGGGGCGCCCTAGGCCTGGGGCCCCCAAAGCCTAAGGGCTGTGGTGCCAAAGTTCAGGGTCTTCCAAAGCCTAAGGGCTGGGTCCCCCAGGCCTCGGGCACCCAAAGTCTAAGGGCTGGGTCGCCCCGGCCTGGGGCTCCCAAAGCCTAAGGGCTGGGCCGACCCAGGCGAGGGATCATAAAGCCTAAGGGCTGGGGCACCCCAGGCCTAGTGCTCCCAAACACTAAGGGCTGGGTCGCCTCAGGCCTTGGGCTCCCAAAGCCTAAGGGCTGGGTCGCCCTAGGCCTGGCGCGCCCCAAGCCGAAGGGCTGGGGCGTCCCAGGCCATGGGCTCCCTAAGCATAAGGGCTGGTGCGCCCCAGGCCTGGGGCTCCCTAAGCCGAAGTGCTGGGTCCTCCAGGGCCCGGAGCTCCCTAAACCTAAGGGCTGGGACTCCCTAGGCATGGGCTCCATAAGCCTAAGTGCTGTGGCGTCCGAGGCCTGGGGCTCCCAAAGCCTACGGGCAGGGGCGTCACAGCCCTAGGGCTCCCTAAGCCTAAGGGCTGGAGCGCCCCAGGCCTGGGGCTCCCAAAGCCTAAGAGCTGGGGCTCCCCAGGCCTGGGGTTCCCTAAGCCTAAGGGCTGGGCGCTCCAGGCCTGAGACTCCGAAAGCCTAAGGGCTGGGGCGCCCTAGGCCTGGCGCTCCCTAAGCCAAAGGGCTGGGGCGTCCCAGGCCATGGGCTCCCTAAGCCTAAGGGATGGTGCGCCCCAGGCCTGGGGCTCCCTAAGCCTAAGGGCTGGAGCGCCCCTGGCCTGGGGCTCCCAAAGCCTAAGGGCTGGGGTGCCCTGGCCATGGGCTCCCAAAGCCTAAGGGCTGGGGCGCCCCAGGCCAGGGGCTCCCTAAGCCTAAGGGCTGGGGCGTACCATGCCTGGGGCTCCCAAAGCCGAAGGGCTGGGTCCCCCCAGACCTGGGGCTCCCTAAGCCTAAGGGCTGGGGCGTCCCAGGCTATGGGCTCCCCTAGCCTAAGGGCTGGTGCGCCCTAGGCCTGGGGCTCCCAAAGCCTAAGGGCTTGGGCGCCCTAGGCCTGGCGCGCCCTAAGCCAACGTGCGGGGGCGTCCCAGGCCTGGGGCTCCCTAAGCCGACGGGCGGTGTCGTCCCAGGCCTGGGGCTCCCTAAACCTAAGGGCTGTGGCGTCACAGGCCTGGGGCTCCCTAAGCCTAAGTGCTGGAGGGCCCCAGGCTTGGGGCTCCCAGAGCCTAAGGGCTGGAGCGCCCCAGGCCTTGGGCTCCCAAAGCCAAAGGACTGCGGCACCCCAGGCCTGGGGCTACCAAAGCCTAAGGGCTGGGGCGTCCCAGGCTATGGGCTCCCTAAGCTTAAGGGCTAGGTCGCCCCAGGCCTGGGGTTCCCTAAGCCTAAGGGCTGGAGCGCCCCAGGCCTGGTGCTCCCAAAGCCTAAGGGCTGGGGCACATCAGGCCTTGGGCTCCCAAAGCCTAAGGGCTGGGGCACCCTAGGCCTGGCGCGCCCCAAGCCGAAGAGTTGGGGCATCCCACGCCATGGGCTCCCTAAGCCTAAGGGCTGGTGCGCCCCAGGCCTGGGGCTCCCTAAGCCGAAGTGCTGGGTCCTCCCAGGCCTGGGGCTCCCTAAACCTAAGGGCTGGGACGCCCTAGGCATGGGCTCCATAAGCCTAAGTGCTATGGCGCCCGAGGCCTGGGGCTCCCAAACCCTAAGAGCTGTGGATCCCCAAGCCTGGGGCTCCCTAAGCCTAAGGGCTGGGCGCTCCAGGCCTGAGGCTCCGAAACCCTAAGGGCTGGGGCGCCCTAGCCGTGGTGCTCCCTAAGCCGAAGGGCTGGGGCGTCCCAGGCCATGGGCTCCCTAAGCCTAAGGGCTGGTGCGCCCCAGGCCTGCAGCTCCCTAAGCCTAAGGGCTGAAGCGCCCCAGGCCTAGGGCTCCCAAAGCCTAAGGGCTGGAGCGCCCCAGGCCAGGGGCTCCCAAACCCTAAGAGCTGTGGATCCCCAAGCCTGGGGCTCCCTAAGCCTAAGGGCTGGGCGCTCCAGGCCTGAGGCTCCGAAACCCTAAGGGCTGGGGCGCCCTAGCCGTGGTGCTCCCTAAGCCGAAGGGCTGGGGCGTCCCAGGCCATGGGCTCCCTAAGCCTAAGGGCTGGTGCGCCCCAGGCCTGCAGCTCCCTAAGCCTAAGGGCTGAAGCGCCCCAGGCCTAGGGCTCCCAAAGCCTAAGGGCTGGGGTGCCCCAGGACATGGGCTCCCAAAGCCTAAGGGCTGGGGAGCCCCAGGCCAGGGGCTCCCTAAGCCTAAGGGCTGGGGCGTACCATGCCTGGGGCTCCCAAAACCGAAGGGCTGGTTCCCCCCAGACCTGGGGCTCCCTAAGCCTAAGGGCTGGGGCGCATCAGGCCTGGGGCTCCCAAAGTCTAAGGGCAGGGGCGTCACAGCCCTTGGGCTCCCTAAGCCTAAGAGTTGGGGCTCCCCAGGCATGGGGCACCCTAAGCCTATGGGATGGGCGCCCAAGGCCTGAGGCCCCCAAAGCCTAAGGCTGGGGCGCCCTAGGTCTGGCGCTCCCTAAGCTGAAGGGCTGTGGCGTCCCAGGCCATGGGCTCACTAAGCCTAAGGGCTGGTGTGCCCCAGGCCTGGGGCTCCCTAAGCCTAAGGGCTGGTGCGCCCCAGGCCTTGGGCTCCCTAAGCATAAGCGCTGGAGCGCCCCAGGCCTGGGGCACCCTAAGTCTAAGGGCTGGTGCGCCCCAGCCCTGGGGCTCCCTAAGCCTAAGGGCTGGAGCTCCCCAGGCCTGGGGAACCCAAAGCCTAAGGGCTGGGGCGCCCCAGGCCTTGGGCTCCCAAAGCCTAAGGGCTGGGGTGCCCCAGGCCTGCGGCTCCCAAAGCCTAAGGCTGGGACGCCCCATGCCAGGGGCTCCCTAAGCCGAAGGGCTGGGGCGCCCCAGTCCAGGGGCTCCCAAAGCCTAAGTGCTGGGGCGCCCCAGGCCTGGGGATCCCAAAGCCTAAGGGCAGGGGCGTCACAGCCCTTGGGCTCCCTAAGCCTAAGAGTTGGGGCTCCCCAGGCATGGGGCACCCTAAGCCTATGGGCTGGGCGCTGAAGGCCTGAGGCTCCCAAGGCCTAAGGGCTGGGGCGCCCTAGGCCTGGCGCTCCCTAAGCTGAAGGGCTGGGGCGTCCCAGGCCATGGGCTCCCTAAGCCTAAGGGCTGGTGCGCCCCAGGCCTGGGGCTCCCTAAGCCTAAGGGCTGGTGCGCCCCAGGCCTGGGGCTGCCTAAGCCTAAGGGCTGGACCGCCCCAGGCCTGGGGCTCCCAAAGCCTAAGGGCTGGTGCGCCCCAGGCCTGGGGCTCCCTAAGCCTAAGGGCTGATGCGCCCCAGGCCTGGGGCTGCCTATGCCTAAGGGCTGGAGCGCCCCAGGCCTGGGGCTCCCAAAGTCTAAGGGCTGGTGCGCCCCAGCCCTGGGGCTCCCTAAGCCTAAGGGCTGGAGATCCCCAGGCCTGGGGAACCCAAAGCCTAAGGGCTGGGGCGCCCCAGGCCTTGGGCTCCCAAAGCCTAAGGGCTGGGGTGCCCCAGGCCTGCGGCTCCCAAAGCCTAAGGCTGGGACGCCCCATGCCAGGGGCTCCCTAAGCCGAAGGGCTGGGGCGCCCCAGTCCAGGGGCTCCCAAAGCCAAAGTGCTGGGGCGCCCCAGGCCTGGGATCCCAAAGCCTAAGGGCAGGGGCGTCACAGCACTTGGGCTCCCTAAGCCTAAGAGTTGGGGCTCCCCAGGCATGGGGCACCCTAAGCTTATGGGCTGGGCGCCCAAGGCCTGCGGCTCCCAAAGCCTAAGGATGGGACGCCCCATGCCAGGGGCTCCCTAAGACGAAGGGCTGGGGCGCCCCAGTCCAGGGGCTCCCAAACCCTAAGTGCTGGGACGCCCCAGCCTGGGGATCCCAAAGCCTAAGGCTGGGACGCCCCAGGCCAGGGGCTCCCTAAGCCGAAGGGCTGGGGCGCCCCAGGCCAGGGGCTCCCAAAGCGTAAGGGCTGGGGCGCCCCAGGCTTGGGAATCCCAAAGTCAAAAGGCTGGGGCACCCCAGTCCTGGGGCCCCCAAAGCCTAAGGGCTAGGGCGCCCCAAGCCTGGAATTTCCAAACCTAAGGGCTGGGGCGCCACAGCCTGGGGCTCCCTAAACCTAAGGGCTGGGGCGCCCCATGCCTGGGGCTACCTAAGCCTAAGGACTTGGGCGTCCCAAACCTGGAGCTTCCTAAGCCAAAGGGCTGGGGCGCCCCGGCCTGGGGTTCCCTAATCCGAAGGGCTGGGGCGCCCTAGGCGTGGGGCCCCCAAAGCCTAAGGGCTGTGGTGCCAAAGTTCAGGGTCTTCCAAAGCCTAACGGCTGGGTCCCCCCAAGCCTCGGGCTCCCAAAGCCTAAGGGCTGGGCCGCCCAAGGCCAGGGATCATAAAGCCTAAGGGCTGGGGCACCCCAGGCCTAGTGCTCCCAAAGCCTAAGGGCTGGGGCGCCTCAGGCCTTGGGCTCCCAAAGCCTAAGGGCTGGGTCGCCCAACTCCTGGCGCGCCCCAAGCCGAAGGGCTGGGACGTCCCAGGCCATGGGCTCCCTAAGCCTAAGGGCTGGTGCGCCCCAGGCCTGGGGCTCCCTAAGCCGAAGTGCTGGGTACTCCCAGGCCTGGGGCTCCCTAAGCCTAAGGGCTGGGGCACCCCAGGCCTGGGGCTCCCTAAACCTAAGGCCTGGGACGCCCCAGACATGGGCTCCCTAAGCCTAAGTGCTGTGGCGCCCCAGGCCTGGGGCTCCCAAAGCCTAAGGGCAGGGGCGTCACAACCCTAGGGCTCCCTAAGCCTAAGGGCTGGAGCGCCCCAGGCCTGGGGCTCCCAAAGCCTAAGATCTGGGGCTCCCCAGGCCTGGGGCTCCCTAAGCCTAAGGACTGGGCGCTCCAGGCCTGAGGCTCGAAAGCCTAAGGGTTGGGGCGCCCTAGGCCTGGCGCGCCCCAAGCCGAAGAGCTGGGGCGTCCCAGGCATGGGCTCCCTAAGCCTAAGAGCTGGGGCTCCCCAGGCCTGGGGCTCCCTAAGCCGAAGTGCTGGGTCCTCCCAGGCCCGGGGCTCCCTAAACCTAAGGGCTGGGACGCCCTAGGCATGGGCTCCATAAGCCTAAGTGCTGTGGCGCCCGAGGCCTGAGGCTCCCAAAGCCTAAGGGCAGGGGCGTCACAGCCCTAGGGCTCCCTAAGCCTAAGGGCTGGAGCGCCCCAGGCCTGGGGCTCCCAAAGCCTAAGAGCTGGGGCTCCCCAGGCCTGGGGCTCACTAAGCCTAAGGGCTGGGCGCTCCAGGCCGGAGACTCCGAAAGCCTATGGGCTGGGGCGCCCTAGGCCTGGCGCTCTCTAAGCCGAAGGGCTGGGGCGTCCCAGGCCATGGGCTCCCTAAGCCTAAGGGCTGGTGCGCCCAGGCCTGGGGCTCCCTAAGCCTAAGGGCTGGAGCACCCCTGGCCTGGGGCTTCCAAAAGCCTAAGGGCAGGGGTGCCCTGGCCATGGGCTCCCAAAGCCTAAGGGCTGGGGCGCCCCAGGCCAGGGGCTCCCTAAGCCTAAGGGCTGGGGGGTACCATGCCTGGGGCTCCCAAAGCCGAAGGGCTGGGTCCCCCCAGACCTGGGGCTCCCTAAGCCTAAGGGCTGGGGCGTCCCAGGCCATGGGCTCCCCTAGCCTAAGGGCTGGTGCGCCCTAGGCCTGGGGCTCCCAAAGCCTAAGGGCTTGGGCGCCCTAAGCCTGGCGCGCCCTAAGCCGACGGGCGGGGGCGTGCCAGGCCTGGGGCTCCCTAAGCCGACGGGCGGGGTCGTCCCAGGCCTGGGGCTCCCTAAACCTAAGGGATGTGGCGTCACAGGCCTGGGGCTCCCTAAGCCTAAGTGCTGGAGGGCCCCAGGCCTGGGGCTCCCAGAGCCTAAAGGCTGGAGTGCCCCAGGCCTTGGGCTCCCAAAGCCAAAGGACTGCGGCACCCCAGGACTGGGGCTACCAAAGCTTAAGGGCAGGGGCGTCCCAGGCTATGGGCTCCCTAAGCTTGAGGGCTAGGTCGCCCCAGGCCTGGGGCTCCCTAAGCCTAAGGGCTGGAGCGCCCCAGGCCTAGTGCTCCCAAAGCCTAAGGGCTGGGGGACCTCAGGCCTTGGGCTCCCAAAGACTAAGGGCTGGGGCACCCTAGGCCTGGCGCGCCCCAAGCCGAAGAGTTGGGGCGTCCCACGCCATGGGCTCCCTAAGCCTAAGGGCTGGTGCGCCCCAGGCCTGGGGCTCCCTAAGCCGAAGTGCTGGGTCCTTCCAGGGCTGGGGCTCCATAAGCCTAAGGGCTGGAGCGCCCCAGGCCTGGGGCTCCCTAAGCCTAAGGGCTGGGGCACCCCAGGCCTTGGGCTACCAAAGCCTAAGGGCTGGGGCATCCCAGGCCATGGGCTCCCTAAGCCGAAGGGCTGGGTCCCCCCAGGGCTGGGGCTCCCTAAGTCTAAGGGCTGGGCGCCCCAGGCCTGCGGCTCCCAAAGCCTAAGGGCTGGGGCGCCCTAGGCCTGGAGCTCCCTAAGCCGAAGGGCTGGGGCGTCCCAGGCCATGGGCTCCCTAAGCCTAAGGGCTGGTGCGCCCCAGGCCTGGGGCTCCCTAAGCCTAAGGGCTGGTGCGCCCCAGGCCTGGGGCTGCCTAAGCCTAAGGGCTGGAGCGCCCCAGGCCTGGGGCTCCCAAAGCCTAAGGGCTGGTGCGCCCCAGGCCTGGGGCTCCCTAAGCCTAAGGGCTGATGCGCCCCAGGCCTGGGGCTGCCTAAGCCTAAGGGCTGGAGCGCCCCAGGCCTGGGGCTCTCAAAGTCTAAGGGCTGGTGCGCCCCAGCCCTGGGGCTCCCTAAGCCTAAGGGCTGGAACTCCCCAGGCCTGGGGAACCCAAAGCATAAGGGCTGGGGCGCCCCAGGCCTTGGGCTCCCAAAGCCTAAGGGCTGGGGTGCCCCAGGCCTGCGGCTCCCAAAGCCTAAGGCTGGGACGCCCCATGCCAGGGGTTCCCTAAGCCGAAGGGCTGGGGCGTCCCAGTCCAGGGGCTCCCAAAGCCAAAGTGCTGGGGCGCCCCAGGCCTGGGGATCCCAAAGCCTAAGGGCAGGGGCGTCACAGCTCTTGGGCTCCCTAAGCCTAAGAGTTGGGGCTCCCCAGGCATGGGGCACCCTAAGCCTATGGGCTGGGCGCCCAAGGCCTGAGGCTCCCAAAGCCTAAGGGCTGGGTCGCCCTAGGCCTGGCGCTCCCTAAGCTGAAGGGCTGGGGCGTCCCAGGCCATGGGCTCCCTAAGCCTAAGGGCTGGTGCGCCCCAGGCCTGGGGCTCCCTAAGCCTAAGGGCTGGTGCGCCCCAGGCCTGGGGCTGCCTAAGCCTAAGGGCTGGAGTGCCCCAGGCCTGGGGCTCCCAAAGCCTAAGGGCTGGTGCGCCCCAGCCCTGGGGCTCCCTAAGCCTAAGGGCTGGAGCTCCCTAGGCCTGGGGCACCCAAAGCCTAAGGGCTGGGGCGTCTCAGACCTTGGGCTCCCAAAGCCTAAGGGCTGGGGTGCCCCAGGCCTGCGGCTCCCAAAGCCTAAGGATGGGACGCCCCATGCCAGGGGCTCCCTAAGCCGAAGGGCTGGGGCGTCCCAGTCCAGGGGCTCTCAAACCCTAAGTTCTGGGGCGCCCCAGCCTGGGGATCCCAAAGCCTAAGGCTGGGGCGCCCCAGGCCAGGGGCTCCCTAAGCCGAAGGGCTGGGGCGCCCCAGGCTTGGGAATCCCAAAGTCAAAAGGCTGGGGCACCCCAGGTCTGGGGCCCCCAAAGCCTAAGGACTGGGGCGCCCCAAGCCTGGAGTTTCCAAACCTAAGGGCTGGGGCGCCACAGCCTGGGGCTCCCTAAACCTAAGGGCTGGGGCGTACCATGCATGGGGCTCCCAAAACCGAAGGGCTGGTTCCCCCCAGACCTGGGGCTCCCTAAGCCTAAGGGCTGGGGCGCATCAGGCCTGGGGCTCACAAAGTCTAAGGGCAGGGGCGTCACAGCCCTTGGGCTCCCTAAGCCTAAGAGTTGGGGCTCCCCAGGCATGGGGCACCCTAAGCCTATGGGATGGGCGCCCAAGGCCTGAGGCTCCCAAAGCCTAAGGGCTGGGGCGCCCTAGGCCTGCCGCTCCCTAAGCTGAAGGGCTGTGGCGTCCCAGGCCATGGGCTCCCAAAGTCTAAGGGCTGGTGCGCCCCAGGCCTGGGGCTCCCTAAGCCTAAGGGCTGGAGCTCCCCAGGCCTGGGGAACCCAAAGCCTAAGGGCTGGGGCGCCCCAGGCCTTGGGCTCCCAAAGCCTAAGGGCTGGGGTGCCCCAGGCCTGCGGCTCCCAAAGCCTAAGGCTGGGACGCCCCATGCCAGGGGCTCCCTAAGCCGAAGGACTGGGGCGCCCCAGTCCAGGGGTCCCAAAGCCTAAGTGCTGGGGCGCCCCAGGCCTGGGGATCCCAAAGCCTAAGGGCAGGGGCGTCACAGCCCTTGGGCTCCCTAAGCCTAAGAGTTGGGGCTCCCCAGGCATGGGGCACCCTAAGCCTATGGGCTGGGCGCTCAAGGCCTGAGGCTCCCAAGGCCTAATGGCTGGGGCGCCCTAGGCCTGGCGCTCCCTAAGCTGAAGGGCTGGGGCGTCCCAGGCCATGGGCTCCCTAAGCCTAAGGGCTGGTGCGCCCCAGGCCTGGGGCTCCCTAAGCCTAAGGGCTGGTGCGCCCCAGGCCTGGGGCTGCCTAAGCCTAAGGGCTGGAGCGCCCCAGGCCTGGGGCTCCCAAAGCCTAAAGGCTGGTGCGCCCCAGGCCTGGGCTCCCTAAGCCTAAGGGCTGATGCGCCCCAGGCCTGGGGCTGCCTAAGCCTAAGGGCTGGAGCGCCCCAGGCCTGGGGCTCCCAAAGTCTAAGGGCTGGTGCGCCCCAGCCCTGGGGCTCCCTAAGCCTAAGTGCTGGAGCTCCCCAGGCCTGGGGAACCCAAAGCCTAAGGGCTGGGGCGCCCCAGGCCTTGGGCTCCCAAAGCCTAAGGGCTGGGGTGCCCCAGGCCTGCGGCTCCCAAAGCCTAAGGCTGGGACGCCCCATGCCAGGGGCTCCCTAAGCCGAAGGGCTTGGGCGCCCCAGTCCAGGGGCTCCCAAAGCCAAAGTGCTGGGGCGCCCCAGGCCTGTGGATCCCAAAGCCTAAAGGCAGGGGCGTCACAGCTCTTGGGCTCCCTAAGCCTAAGAGTTGGGGCTCCCCAGGCATGGGGCACCCTAAGCCAATGGGCTGGGCGCCCAAGGCCTGAGGCTCCCAAAGCCTAAGGGCTGTGGCGCCCTAGGCCTGGCGCTCCCTAAGCTGAAGGGCTGGGGCTTCCCAGGCCATGGGCTCCCTAAGCCTAAGGGCTGGTGCGCCCCAGGCCTGGGGCTCCCTAACACTAAGGGCTGGGGCGCCCCAAGCCTGGAGTTTCCAAACCTAAGGGCTGGGGCGCCACAGCCTGGGGCTCCCTAAACCTAAGTGCTGGGGCGCCCCATGCCTGGGGCTACCTAAGCCTAAGGACTTGGGCGTCCCAAACCTGGAGCTTCCTAAGCCAAAGGGCTGGGGCGCCCCGGCCTGGGGTTCCCTAATCCGAAGGGCTGGGGCGCCCTAGGCCTGGGGCCCCCAAAGCCTAAGGGCTGTGGTGCCAAAGTTCAGGGTCTTCCAAAGCCTAAGGGCTGGGTCCCCCCAAGCCTCGGGCTCCCAAAGTCTAAAGGCTTGGTCGCCCCGGCCTGTGGCTCCCAAAGCCTAAGGGCTGGGCCGCCCCAGGCCAGGGATCATAAAGCCTAAGGGCTGGGGCACCCCAGGCCTAGTGCTCCCAAAGCCTAAGGGCTGGGGCGCCTCAGGCCTTGGGCTCCCAAAGCCTAAGGGCTGGGTCGCCCTACGCCTGGCGCGCCCCAAGCCGAAGGGCTGGGGCGTCCCAGGCCATGGGCTCCCTAAGCCTAAGGGCTGGTGCGCCCCAGGCCTGGGGCTCCCTAAGCCGAAGTGCTGGGTACTCCCAGGCCTGGGGCCCCTAAGCCTAAGGGCTGGGGCACCCCAGGCCTGGGGCTCCCTAAACCTAAGGCCTGGGACGCCCCAGGCATGGGCTCCCTAAGCCTAAGTGCAGTGGCGACCCAGGCCTGGGGCTCCCAAAGCCTAAGGGCAGGGGCGTCACAGCCCTAGGGCTCCCTAAGCCTAAGGGCTGGAGCGCCCCAGGCCTGGGGCTCCCAAAGCCTAAGAGCTGGGGCTCCCCAGGCCTGGGGCTCCCTAAGCCTAAGGGCTGGGCGCTCCAGGCCTGAGGCTCCGAAATCCTAAGGGTTGGGGCGCCCTAGGCCTGGCGCGCCCCAAGCCGAAGAGCTGGGGCGTCCCAGGCATGGGCTCCCTAAGTCTAAGGGCTGGTGCGCCCCAGGCCTGGGGCTCCCTAAGCCGAAGTGCTGGGTCCTCCCAGGCCCGGGGCTCCCTAAACCTAAGGGCTGGGACGCCCTAGGCATGGGCTCCATAAGCCTAAGTGCTGTGGCGCCCGAGGCCTGGGGCTCCCCAAGCCTACGGGCAGGGGCGTCACAGCCCAAGGGCTCCCTAAGCCTAAGGGCTGGAGCGCCCCAGGCCTGGGGCTCCCAAAGCCTAAGAGCTGGGGATCCCCAGGCCTGGGGCTCCCTAAGCCTAAGGGCTGGGCGCTCCAGGCCTGGCGCTCCCTAAGCTGAAGGGCTGGGGCGTCCCAGGCCATGGGCTCCCTAAGCCTAAGGGCTGGTGCGCCACAGGCCTGGGGCTCCCTAAGCCTAAGGGCTGGTGCGCCCCAGGCCTGGGGCTGCCTAAGCCTAAGGGCTGGAGTGCCCCAGGCTGGGGCTCCCAAAGCCTAAGGGCTGGTGCGCCCCAGCCCTGGGGCTCCCTAAGCCTAAGGGCTGGAGCTCCCCAGGCCTGGGGCACCCAAAGCCTAAGGGCTGGGGCGCCCCAGGCCTTGGGCTCCCAAAGCCTAAGGGCTGGGGTGCCCCAAGCCTGCGGCTCACAAAGCCTAAGGATGGGACGCCCCATGCCAGGGGCTCCCTACGCCGAAGGGCTGGGGCGCCCCAGTCCAGGGGCTCCCAAACCCTAAGTGCTGGGGCGCCCCAGCCTGGGGATCCCAAAGCCTAAGGCTGGGACGCCCCAGGCCAGGGGCTCCCTAAGCCGAAGGGCTGGGGCGCCCCAGGCCAGGGGCTCCCAAAGCGTAAGGGCTGGGGCGCCCCAGGCTTGGGAATCCCAAAGTCAAAAGGCTGGGGCACCCCAGGTCTGGGGCCCCCAAAGCCTAAGGGCTGGGGCGCCCCAAGCCTGGAGTTTCCAAACCTAAGGGCTGGGGCGCCACAGTCTGGGGCTCCCTAAACCTAAGGGCTGGGGCGTACCATGCATGGGGCTCCCAAAACCGAAGGGCTGGTTCCCCCCAGACCTGGGGCTCCCTAAGCCTAAGGGCTGGGGTGCATCAGGCCTGGGGCTCCCAAAGTCTAAGGGCAGGGGCGTCACAGCCCTTGGGCTCCCTAAGCCTAAGAGTTGGGGCTCCCCAGGCATGGGGCACCCTAAGCCTATGGTATGGGCGCCCAAGGCCTGAGGCTCCCAAAGACTAAGGGCTGGGGCGCCCTAGGCCTGGCGCTCCCTAAGCTGAAGGGCTGTGGCGTCCCAGGCCATGGGCTCCCTAAGCCTAAGGGCTGGTGTGCCCCAGGCCTGGGGCTCCCTAAGCCTAAGGGCTGGTGCGCCCCAGGCCTGGGGCTGCCTAAGCCTAAGGGCTGGAGCGCCCCAGGCCTGGGGCTCCCAAAGTCTAAGGGCTGGTGCGCCCCAGCCCTGGGGCTCCCTAAGCCTAAGGGCTGGAGCTCCCCAGGCCTGGGGAACCCAAAGGCTAAGGGCTAGGGCGCCCCAGGCCTTGGGCTCCCAAAGCCTAAGGGCTGGAGTGCCCCAGGCCTGCGGCTCCCAAAGCCTAAGGCTGGGACGCCCCATGCCAGGGGCTCCCTAAGCCGAAGGGCTGGGGCGCCCCAGTCCAGGGGCTCCCAAAGCCTAAGTGCTGGGGCGCCCCAGGCCTGGGGATCCCAAAGCCTAAGGGCAGGGGCGTCACAGCCCTTGGGCTCCCTAAGCCTAAGAGTTGGGGCTCCCCAGGCATGGGGCACCCTAAGCCTATGGGCTGGGCGCTCAAGGCCTGAGGCTCCCAAGGCCTAATGGCTGGGGCGCCCTAGGCCTGGCGCTCCCTAAGCTGAAGGACTGGGGCGTCCCAGGCCATGGGCTCACTAAGCCTAAGGGCTGGTGCGCCCCAGGCCTGGGGCTCCCTAAGCCTAAGGGCTGGTGCGCCCCAGGCCTGGGGCTGCCTAAGCCTAAGGGCTGGAGCGCCCCAGGCCTGGGGCTCCCAAAGCCTAAGGGCTGGTGCGCCCCAGGCCTGGGACTCCCTAAGCCTAAGGGCTGATGCGCCCCAGGCCTGGGGCTGCCTAAGCCTAAGGGCTGGAGCGCCCCAGGCCAGGGGCTCCCTAAGCCTAAGGACTTGGGCGTCCCAAACCTGGAGCTTCCTAAGCCAAAGGGCTGGGGCGCCCCGGCCTGGGGTTCCCTAATCCGAAGGGCTGGGGCGCCCTAAGCCTGGGGCCCCCAAAGCCTAAGGGCTGTGGTGCCAAAGTTCAGGGTCTTCCAAAGCCTAAGGGCTGGGTCCCCCCAAGCCTCGGGCTCCCAAAGTCTAAGGGCTTGGTCGCCCCGGCCTGGGGCTCCCAAAGCCTAAGGGCTGGGGCACCCCAGGCCTGGGGCTCCCTAAATCTAAGGCCTGGGACGCCCCAGGCATGGGCTCCCTAAGCCTAAGTGCTGTGGCGCCCAGGCCTGGGGCTCCCAAAGCCTAAGGGCAGGGGCGTCACAGCCCTAGGGCTCCCTAAGCCTAAGGGCTGGAGCGCCCCAGGTCTGGGGCTCCCAAAGCCTAAGAGCTGGGGCTCCCCAGGCCTGGGGCTCCCTAAGCCTAAGGGCTGCGCGCTCCAGGCCTGAGGCTCCGAAATCCTAAGGGTTGGGGCGCCCTAGGCCTGGCGCGCCCCAAGCCGAAGAGCTGGGGCGTCCCAGGCATGGGCTCCCTAAGTCTAAGGGCTGGTGCGCCCCAGGCCTGGGGCTCCCTAAGCCGAAGTGCTGGGTCCTCCCAGGCCCGGGGCTCCCTAAACCTAAGGGCTGGGACGCCCTAGGCATGGGCTCCATAAGCCTAAGTGCTGTGGCGCCCGAGGCCTGGGGCTCCCAAAGCCTAAGGGCAGGGGCGTCACAGCCCTAGGGCTCCCTAAGCCTAAGGGCTGGAGCGCCCCAGGCCTGGGGCTCCCAAAGCGTAAGAGCTGGGGCTCCCCAGGCCTGGGGCTCCCTAAGCCTAAGGGCTGGGCGCTCCAGGCCTGAGACTCCAAAAGCCTAAGGGCTGGGGCGCCTTAGGCCTTGCGCTCCCTAAGCCGAAGGGCTGGGGCGTCCCAGGCCATGGGCTCCCTAAGCCTAAGGGCTGGTGCGACCAGGCCTGGGGCTCCCTAAGCCTAAGGGCTGGAGCGCCCCTGGCCTGGGGCTTCCAAAAGCCTAAGGGCTGGGGTGCCCTGGCCATGGGCTCCCAAAGCCTAAGGGCTGGGGCGCCCCAGGCCAGGGGCTCCCTATGCCTAAGGGCTGGGGGGTACCATGCCTGGTGCTCCCAAAGCCGAAGGGCTGGGTCCCCCCAGACCTGGGGCTCCCTAAGCCTAAGGGCTGGAGCGTCCCAGGCCATGGGCTCCCCTAGCCTAAGGGCTGGTGCGCCCTTGGCCTGGGGCTCCCAAAGCCTGAGGGCTTGGGTGCCCTAGGCCTGGCGCGCCCTAAGCCGACGGGCGGGGGCGTCCCAGGCCTGGGGCTCCCTAAGCCGACGGGCGGGGTCGTCCCAGGCCTGGGGCTCCCTAAACCTAAAGGCTGTGGCGTCACAGGCCTGGGGCTCCCTAAGCCTAAGTGCTGGAGGGCCCCAGGCCTGGGGCTCCCAGAGCCTAAGGGCTGGAGCGCCCCTGGCCTTGGGCTCCCAAAGCGAAAGGACTGCGGCACCCCAGGCCTGGGGCTACCAAAGCTTAAGGGCTGGGGCGTCCCAGGCTATGGGCTCCCTAAGCTTAAGGGCTAGGTCGCCCCAGGCCTGGGGCTCCCTAAGCCTAAGGGCTGGAGCGCCCCAGGCCTGGTGCTCCCAAAGCCTAAGGGCTGGGGCACCTCAGGCCTTGGGCTCCCAAAGCCTAAGGGCTGGGGCACCCTAGGCCTGGCATGCCCCAAGCCGAAGAGTTGGGGCGTCCCACGCCATGGGCTCCCTAAGCCTAAGGGCTGGTGCGCCCCAGGCCTGGGGCTCCCTAAGCCGAAGTGCTGGGTCCTTCCAGGGCTGAGGCTCCCTAAGCGTAAGGGCTGGAGCGCCCCAGGCCTGGGGCTCCCAAAGCCTAAGGGCTGGGGCACCCCAGGCTTGGGGCTACCAAAGCCTAAGGGCTGGGGCATCCCAGGCCATGGGCTCCCTAAGCCGAAGGGCTGGGTCCCCCCAGGGCTGGGGCTCCCTAAGTCTAAGGGTTTGGGCGCCCCAGGCCTGGGGCTGCCTAAGCCTAAGGGCTGGAGCGCCCCAGGCCTGGGGCTCCCAAAGCCTAAGGGCTGGTGCGCCCCAGGCCTGGGGCTCCCTAAGCCTAAGGGCTGATGCGCCCCAGGCCTGGGGCTGCCTAAGCCTAAGGGCTGGAGCGCCCCAAGCCTGGGGCTCCCAAAGTCTAAGGGCTGGTGCGCCCCAGCCCTGGGGCTCCCTAAGCCTAAGGGCTGGAGCTCCCCAGGCCTGGGGAACCCAAAGCCTAAGGGCTGGGGCGCCCCAGGCCTTGGGCTCCCAAAGCCTAAGGGCTGGGGTGCCCCAGGCCTGCGGCTCCCAAAGCCTAAGGCTGGCACGCCCCATGCCAGGGGCTCCCTAAGCCGAAGGGCTGGGGCGCCCCAGTCCAGGGGCTCCCAAAGCCAAAGTGCTGGGGCGCCCCAGGCCTGGGGATCCCAAAGCCTAAGGGCAGGGGCGTCACAGCTCTTGGGCACCCTAAGCCTAAGAGTTGGGGCTCCCCAGGCATGGGGCACCCTAAGCCTATGGGCTGGGCGCCCAAGGCCTGAGGCTCCCAAAGCCTAAGGGCTGTGGCGCCCTAGGCCTGGCGCTCCCTAAGCTGAAGGGCTGGGGCGTCCCAGGCCATGGGCTCCCTAAGCCTAAGGGCTGGTGCGCCCCAGGCCTGGGGCTCCCTAAGCCTAAGGGCTGGTGCGCCCCAGGCCTGGGGCTGCCTAAGCCTAAGGGCTGGAGTGCCCCAGGCCTGGGGCTCCCAAAGCCTAAGGGCTGGTGCGCCCCAGCTCTGGGGCTCCCTAAGCCTAAGGGCTGGAGCTCCCCAGGCCTGGGGCTCCCAAAGCCTAAGGGCTGGGGCGCCCCAGGCCTTGGGCTCCCAAAGCCTAAGGTCTGGGGTGCCCCAGGCCTGTGGCTCCCAAAGCCTAAGGATGGGACGCCCCATGCCAGGGGCTCCCTAAGCCGAAGGGCTGGGGCGCCCCAGTCCAGGGGCTCCCAAACCCTAAGTGCTGGGGCGCCCCAGCCTGGGGATCCCAAAGCCTAAGGCTGGGACGCCCCAGGCCAGGGGCTCCCTAAGCCGAAGGGCTGGGGCGCCCCAGGCCAGGGGCTCCCAAAGCGTAAGGGCTGGGGCGCCCCAGGCTTGGGAATCCCAAAGTCAAAAGGCTGGGGCACCCCAGGTCTGGGGCCCCCAAAGCCTAAGGGCTGGGGCGCCCCAAGCCTGGAGTTTCCAAACCTAAGGGCTAGGGCGCCACAGCCTGGGGCTCCCTAAACCTAAGGGCTGGGGCGTACCATGCCTGGGGCTCCCAAAACCGAAGGGCTGGTTCCCCCCAGACCTGGGGCTCCCTAAGTCTAAGGGCTGGTGCGCCCCAGGCCTGGGGCTCCCTAAGCCTAAGGGCTGGAGCTCCCCAGGCCTGGGGAACCCAAAGCGTAAGGGCTGGGGCGCCCCAGGCCTTGGGCTCCCAAAGCCTAAGGGCTGGGGCGCCCCAGGCCTGCGGCTCCCAAAGCCTAAGGCTGAGACGCCCCATGCCAGGGGCTCCCTAAGCCGAAGGGCTGGGGCGCCCCAGTCCAGGGGCTCCCAAAGCCTAAGTGCTGGGGCGCCCCAGGCCTGGGGATCCCAAAGCCTAAGGGCAGGGGCGTCACAGCCCTAGGGCTCCCTAAGCCTAAGGGCTGGAGCGCCCCAGGCCTGGGGCTCCCAAAGCGTAAGAGCTGGGGCTCCCCAGGCCTGGGGCTCCCTAAGCCTAAGGGCTGGGCGCTCCAGGCCTGAGACTCCAAAAGCCTAAGGGCTGGGGCGCCTTAGGCCTTGCGCTCCCTAAGCCGAAGGGCTGGGGCGTCCCAGGCCATGGGCTCCCTAAGCCTAAGGGCTGGTGCGACCAGGCCTGGGGCTCCCTAAGCCTAAGGGCTGGAGCGCCCCTGGCCTGGGGCTTCCAAAAGCCTAAGGGCTGGGGTGCCCTGGCCATGGGCTCCCAAAGCCTAAGGGCTGGGGCGCCCCAGGCCAGGGGCTCCCTATGCCTAAGGGCTGGGGGGTACCATGCCTGGTGCTCCCAAAGCCGAAGGGCTGGGTCCCCCCAGACCTGGGGCTCCCTAAGCCTAAGGGCTGGAGCGTCCCAGGCCATGGGCTCCCCTAGCCTAAGGGCTGGTGCGCCCTTGGCCTGGGGCTCCCAAAGCCTGAGGGCTTGGGTGCCCTAGGCCTGGCGCGCCCTAAGCCGACGGGCGGGGGCGTCCCAGGCCTGGGGCTCCCTAAGCCGACGGGCGGGGTCGTCCCAGGCCTGGGGCTCCCTAAACCTAAAGGCTGTGGCGTCACAGGCCTGGGGCTCCCTAAGCCTAAGTGCTGGAGGGCCCCAGGCCTGGGGCTCCCAGAGCCTAAGGGCTGGAGCGCCCCTGGCCTTGGGCTCCCAAAGCGAAAGGACTGCGGCACCCCAGGCCTGGGGCTACCAAAGCTTAAGGGCTGGGGCGTCCCAGGCTATGGGCTCCCTAAGCTTAAGGGCTAGGTCGCCCCAGGCCTGGGGCTCCCTAAGCCTAAGGGCTGGAGCGCCCCAGGCCTGGTGCTCCCAAAGCCTAAGGGCTGGGGCACCTCAGGCCTTGGGCTCCCAAAGCCTAAGGGCTGGGGCACCCTAGGCCTGGCATGCCCCAAGCCGAAGAGTTGGGGCGTCCCACGCCATGGGCTCCCTAAGCCTAAGGGCTGGTGCGCCCCAGGCCTGGGGCTCCCTAAGCCGAAGTGCTGGGTCCTTCCAGGGCTGAGGCTCCCTAAGCGTAAGGGCTGGAGCGCCCCAGGCCTGGGGCTCCCAAAGCCTAAGGGCTGGGGCACCCCAGGCTTGGGGCTACCAAAGCCTAAGGGCTGGGGCATCCCAGGCCATGGGCTCCCTAAGCCGAAGGGCTGGGTCCCCCCAGGGCTGGGGCTCCCTAAGTCTAAGGGTTTGGGCGCCCCAGGCCTGGGGCTGCCTAAGCCTAAGGGCTGGAGCGCCCCAGGCCTGGGGCTCCCAAAGCCTAAGGGCTGGTGCGCCCCAGGCCTGGGGCTCCCTAAGCCTAAGGGCTGATGCGCCCCAGGCCTGGGGCTGCCTAAGCCTAAGGGCTGGAGCGCCCCAAGCCTGGGGCTCCCAAAGTCTAAGGGCTGGTGCGCCCCAGCCCTGGGGCTCCCTAAGCCTAAGGGCTGGAGCTCCCCAGGCCTGGGGAACCCAAAGCCTAAGGGCTGGGGCGCCCCAGGCCTTGGGCTCCCAAAGCCTAAGGGCTGGGGTGCCCCAGGCCTGCGGCTCCCAAAGCCTAAGGCTGGCACGCCCCATGCCAGGGGCTCCCTAAGCCGAAGGGCTGGGGCGCCCCAGTCCAGGGGCTCCCAAAGCCAAAGTGCTGGGGCGCCCCAGGCCTGGGGATCCCAAAGCCTAAGGGCAGGGGCGTCACAGCTCTTGGGCACCCTAAGCCTAAGAGTTGGGGCTCCCCAGGCATGGGGCACCCTAAGCCTATGGGCTGGGCGCCCAAGGCCTGAGGCTCCCAAAGCCTAAGGGCTGTGGCGCCCTAGGCCTGGCGCTCCCTAAGCTGAAGGGCTGGGGCGTCCCAGGCCATGGGCTCCCTAAGCCTAAGGGCTGGTGCGCCCCAGGCCTGGGGCTCCCTAAGCCTAAGGGCTGGTGCGCCCCAGGCCTGGGGCTGCCTAAGCCTAAGGGCTGGAGTGCCCCAGGCCTGGGGCTCCCAAAGCCTAAGGGCTGGTGCGCCCCAGCCCTGGGGCTCCCTAAGCCTAAGGGCTGGAGCTCCCCAGGCCTGGGGCTCCCAAAGCCTAAGGGCTGGGGCGCCCCAGGCCTTGGGCTCCCAAAGCCTAAGGTCTGGGGTGCCCCAGGCCTGTGGCTCCCAAAGCCTAAGGATGGGACGCCCCATGCCAGGGGCTCCCTAAGCCGAAGGGCTGGGGCGCCCCAGTCCAGGGGCTCCCAAACCCTAAGTGCTGGGGCGCCCCAGCCTGGGGATCCCAAAGCCTAAGGCTGGGACGCCCCAGGCCAGGGGCTCCCTAAGCCGAAGGGCTGGGGCGCCCCAGGCCAGGGGCTCCCAAAGCGTAAGGGCTGGGGCGCCCCAGGCTTGGGAATCCCAAAGTCAAAAGGCTGGGGCACCCCAGGTCTGGGGCCCCCAAAGCCTAAGGGCTGGGGCGCCCCAAGCCTGGAGTTTCCAAACCTAAGGGCTAGGGCGCCACAGCCTGGGGCTCCCTAAACCTAAGGGCTGGGGCGTACCATGCCTGGGGCTCCCAAAACCGAAGGGCTGGTTCCCCCCAGACCTGGGGCTCCCTAAGTCTAAGGGCTGGTGCGCCCCAGGCCTGGGGCTCCCTAAGCCTAAGGGCTGGAGCTCCCCAGGCCTGGGGAACCCAAAGCGTAAGGGCTGGGGCGCCCCAGGCCTTGGGCTCCCAAAGCCTAAGGGCTGGGGCGCCCCAGGCCTGCGGCTCCCAAAGCCTAAGGCTGAGACGCCCCATGCCAGGGGCTCCCTAAGCCGAAGGGCTGGGGCGCCCCAGTCCAGGGGCTCCCAAAGCCTAAGTGCTGGGGCGCCCCAGGCCTGGGGATCCCAAAGCCTAAGGGCAGGGGCGTCACAGCCCTTGGGCTCCCTAAGCCTAAGAGTTGGGGATCTCCAGGCATGGGGCACCCTAAGCCTATGGGCTGGGCGCTCAAGGCCTGAGGCTCCCAAAGCCTAATGGCTGGGGCGCCCTAGGCCTGGCGCTCCCTAAGCTGAAGGGCTGGGGCGTCCCAGGCCATGGGCTCCCTAAGCCTAAGGGCTGGTGCGCCCCAGGCCTGGGGCTCCCTAAGCCTAAGGGCTGGTGCGCCCCAGGCCTGGGGCTGCCTAAGCCTAAGGGCTGGAGCGCCCCAGGCCTGGGGCTCCCAAAGCCTAAGGGCTGGTGCGCCCCAGGCCTGAGGCTCCCTAAGCCTAAGGGCTGATGCGCCCCAGGCCTGGGGCTGCCTAAGCCTAAGGGCTGGAGCGCCCCAGGCCTGGGGCTCCCAAAGTCTAAGGGCTGGTGCGCCCCAGCCCTGGGGCTCCCTAAGCCTAAGGGCTGGAGCTCCCCAGGCCTGGGGAACCCAAAGCCTAAGGGCTGGGGCGCCCCAGGCCTTGGGCTCCCAAAGCCTAAGGGCTGGGGTGCCCCAGGCCTGCGGCTCCCAAAGCCTAAGGCTGGGATGCCCCATGCCAGGGGCTCCCTAAGTTGAAGGGCTGGGGCGCCCCAGTCCAGGGGCTCCCAAAGCCAAAGTGCTGGGGCGACCCAGGCCTGGGGATCCCAAAGCCTAAGGGCAGGGGCGTCACAGCTCTTGGGCTCCCTAAGCCTAAGAGTTGGGGCTCCCCAGGCATGGGGCACCCTAAGCCTATGGGCTGGGCGCCCAAGGCCTGAGGCTCCCAAAGCCTAAGGGCTGTGGCGCCCTAGGCCTGGCGCTCCCTAAGCTGAAGGGCTGGGGCGTCCCAGGCCATGGGCTCCCTAAGCCTAAGGGCTGGTGCGCCCCAGGCCTGGGGCTCCCTAAGCCTAACGGCTGGTGCGCCCCAGGCCTGGGGCTCCCTAACACTAAGGGCTGGGGCGCCCCATGCCTGGGGCCACCTAAGCCTAAGGACTTGGGCGTCCCAAACCTGGAGCTTCCTAAGCCAAAGGGCTGGGGCGCCCCGGCCTGGGGTTCCCTAATCCGAAGGGCTGGGGCGCCCTAGGCCTGGGGCCCCCAAAGCCTAAGGGCTGTGGTGCCAAAGTTCAGGGTCTTCCAAAGCCTAAGGGCTGGGTCCCCCCAAGCCTCGGGCTCCCAAAGTCTAAGGGCTTGGTCGCCCCAGCCTGGGGCTCCCAAAGCCTAAGGGCAGGGCCGCCCCAGGCCAGGGATCATAAAGCATAAGGGCTGGGGCACCCCAGGCCTAGTGCTCCCAAAGCCTAAGGGCTGGGGCGTCTCAGGCCTTGGGCTCCCAAAGCCTAAGGGCTGGGTCGCCCTACGCCTGGCGCGCCCCAAGCCGAAGGGCTGGGGCGTCCCAGGCCATGGGCTCCCTAAGCCTAAGGGCTGGTGCGCCCCAGGCCTGGGGCTCCCAAAGCCGAAGTGCTGGGTACTCCCAGGCCTGGGGCTCCCTAAGCCTAAGGGCTGGGGTACCCCAGGCCTGGGGCTCCCTAAACCTAAGGCCTGGTACGCCCCAGGCATGGGCTCCCTAAGCCTAAGTGCTGTGGCGCCCCAGGCCTGGGGCTCCCAAAGCCTAAGGGCAGGGGCGTCACAGCCCTAGGGCTCCCTAAGCCTAAGGGCTGGAGCGCCCCAGGCCTGGGGCTCCCAAAGCCTAAGAGCTGGGGCTCCCCAGGCCTGGGCCTCCCTAAGCCTAAGGGCTGGGCGCTCCAGGCCTGAGGCTCCGAAATCCTAAGGGTGGGGCGCCCTAGGCCTGGCGCGCCCCAAGCCGAAGAGATGGGGCGTCCCAGGCATGGGCTCCCTAAGTCTAAGGGCTGGTGCGCCCCAGGCCTGGGGCTCCCTAAGCCGAAGTGCTGGGTCCTCCCAGGCCCGGGGCTCCCTAAACCTAAGGGCTGGGACGCCCTAGGCATGGGCTCCATAAGCCTAAGTGCTGTGGCGCCCGAGGCCTGGGGCTCCCAAAGCCTAAGGGCAGGGGCGTCACAGCCCTAGGGCTCCCTAAGCCTAAGGGCTGGAGCGCCCCAGGCCTGGGGCTCCCAAAGCCTAAGAGCTGGGGCTCCCCAGGCCTGGGGCTCCCTAAGTCTAAGGGCTGGGCGCTCCATGCCTGAGACTCCGAAAGCCTAAGGGCTGGGGCGCCCTAGGCCTGGCGCTCCCTAAGCCGAAGGGCTGGGGCGTCCCAGGCCATGGGCTCCCTAAGCCTAAGGGCTGGTGCGACCAGGCCTGGGGCTCCCTAATCCTAAGGGCTGGAGCGCCCCTGGCCTGGGGCTTCCAAAATCCTAAGGGCTGGGGTGCCCTGGCCATGGGCTCCCAAAGCCTAAGGGCTGGGGCGCCCCAGGCCAGGGGCTCCCTAAGCCTAAGGGCTGGGGGGTACCATGCCTGGGGCTCCCAAAGCCGAAGGGCTGGGTCCCCCCAGACCTGGGGCTCCCAAAGCCTAAGGGCTTGGGCGCCCTAGGCCTGGCGCGCCCTAAGCCGACGGGCGGGGGCGTCCCAGGCCTGGGGCTCCCTAAGCCGACGGGCGGGGTCGTCCCAGGCCTGGGGCTCCCTAAACCTAAGGGCTGTGGCGTCACAGGCCTGGGGCTCCCTAAGCCTAAGTGCTGGAGGGCCCGAGGCCTGGGGCTCCCAGAGCCTAAGGGCTGGAGCGCCCCAGGCCTTGGGCTCCCAAAGCCAAAGGACTGCGGCACCCCAGGCCTGGGGCTACCAAAGCTTAAGGGCTGGGGCGTCCCAGGCTATGGGCTCCCTAAGCTTAAGGGCTAGGTCGCCCCAGGCCTGGGGCTCCCTAAGACTAAGGGCTGGAGCGCCCCAGGCCTGGTGCTCCCAAAGCCTAAGGGCTGGGGCACCTCAGGCCTTGGGCTCCCAAAGCCTAAGGGCTGGGGCACACTAGGCCTGGCGTGCCCCAAGCCGAAGAGTTGGGGCGTCCCACGCCATGGGCTCCCTAAGCCTAAGGGCTGGTGCGCCCCATGCCTGGGGCTCCCTAAGCCGAAGTGCTGGGTCCTTCCAGGGCTGGGGCTCCCTAAGCGTAAGGGCTGGAGCGCCCCAGGCCTGGGGCTCCCAAAGCCTAAGGGCTGGGTCCCCCCAGGGCTGGGGGTCCCTAAGTCTAAGGGTTTGAGCGCCCCAGGCCTGGGGCTTCCAAAGCCTAAGGGTTGGGAGCCCCAGGCCTGCGGCTCCCAAAGCCTAAGGGCTGGGGCGCCCTAGTCCTGGAGCTCCCTAAGCCGAAGGGCTGGGGCGTCCCAGGCCATGGGCTCCCAAAGCCTAAGGGCTGGTGCGCCCCAGGCCTGGGGCTCCCTAAGCCTAAGGGCTGATGCGCCCCAGGCCTGGGGATGCCTAAGCCTAAGGGCTGGAGCGCCCCAGGCCTGGGGCTCCCAAAGTCTAAGGGCTGGTGCGCCCCAGGCCTGGGGCTCCCTAAGCCTAAGGGCTGGAGCTCCCCAGGCCTGGGGAACCCAAAGCCTAAGGGCTGGGGCGCCCCAGGCCTTGGGCTCCCAAAGCCTAAGGGCTGGGGTGCCCCAGGCCTGCGGCTCCCAAAGCCTAAGGCTGGGACACCCCATGCCAGGGGCTCCCTAAGCCGAAGGGCTGGGGGGCCCCAGTCCAGGGGCTCCCAAAGCCAAAGTGCTGGGGCGCCCCAGGCCTGGGGATCCCAAAGCCTAAGGGCAGGGGCGTCACAGCCCTTGGGCTCCCTAAGCCTAAGAGTTGGGGCTCCCCAGGCATGGGGCACCCTAAGCCTATGGGCTGGGCGCTCAAGGCCTGAGGCTCCCAAAGCCTAATGGCTGGGGCGCCCTAGGCCTGGCGCTCCCTAAGCTGAAGGGCTGGGGCGTCCCAGGCCATGGGCTCCCTAAGCCTAAGGGCTGGTGCGCCCCAGGCGTGGGGCTCCCTAAGCCTAAGGGCTGGTGCGCCCCAGGCCTGGGGCTGCCTAAGCCTAAGGGCTGGAGCGCCCCAGGCCTGGGGCTCCCAAAGCCTAAGGGCTGGTGCGCCCCAGGCCTGGGGCTCCCTAAGCCTAAGGGCTGATGCGCCCCAGGCCTGGGGCTGCCTAAGCCTAAGGGCTGGAGCGCCCCAGGCCTGGGGCTCCCAAAGTCTAAGGGCTGGTGCGCCCCAGCCCTGGGGCTCCCTAAGCCTAAGGGCTGGAGCTCCCCAGGCCTGGGGAACCCAAAGCCTAAGGGCTGGGGCGCCCCAGGCCTTGGGCTCCCAAAGCCTAAGGGCTGGGGTGCCCCAGGCCTGCGGCTCCCAAAGCCTAAGGCTGGGATGCCCCATGCCAGGGGCTCCCTAAGCCGAAGGGCTGGGGCGCCCCAGTCCAGGGGCTCCCAAAGCCAAAGTGCTGGGGCGCCCCAGGCCTGGGGATCCCAAAGCCTAAGGGCAGGGGCGTCACAGCTCTTGGGCTCCCTAAGCCTAAGAGTTGGGGCTCCCCAGGCATGGGGCACCCTAAGCCTATGGGCTGGGCGCCCAAGGCCTGAGGCTCCCAAAGCCTAAGGGCTGTGGCGCCCTAGGCCTGGCGCTCCCTAAGCTGAAGGGCTGGGGCGTCCCAGGCCATGGGCTCCCTAAGCCTAAGGGCTGGTGCGCCCCAGGCCTGGGGCTCCCTAAGCCTAACGGCTGGTGCGCCCCAGGCCTGGGGCTCCCTAACACTAAGGGCTGGGGCGCCCCAAGCCTGGAGTTTCCAAACCTAAGGGCTGGGGCGCCACAGCCTGGGGCTCCCTAAACCTAAGGGCTGGGGCGCCCCATGCCTGGGGCTACCTAAGCCTAAGGACTTGGGCGTCCCAAACCTGGAGCTTCCTAAGCCAAAGGGCTGGGGCGCCCCGGCCTGGGGTTCCCTAATCCGAAGGGCTGGGGCGCCCTAGGCCTGGGGCCCCCAAAGCCTAAGGGCTGTGGTGCCAAAGTTCAGGGTCTTCCAAAGCCTAAGGGCTGGGTCCCCCCAAGCCTCGGGCTCCCAAAGTCTAAGGGATTGGTCGCCCCGGCCTGGGGCTCCCAAAGCCTAAGGGCTGGGCCGCCCCAGGCCAGGGATCATAAAGCCTAAGGGCTGGGGCACCCCAGGCCTAGTGCTCCCAAAGCCTAAGGGCTGGGGCGCCTCAGGCCTTGGGCTCCCAAAGCCTAAGGGCTGGGTCGCCCTACGCCAGGCGCGCCCCAAGCCGAAGGGCTGGGGCGTCCCAGGCCATGGGCTCCCTAAGCCTAAGGGCTGGTGCGCCCCAGGCCTGGGGCTCCCTAAGCCGAAGTGCTGGGTACTCCCAGGCCTGGGGCTCCCTAAGCCTAAGGGCTGGGGCACCCCAGGCCTGGGGCTCCCTAAACCTAAGGCCTGGGACGCCCCAGGCATGGGCTCCCTAAGCCTAAGTGCTGTGGCGCCCCAGGCCTGGGGCTCCCAAAGCCTAAGGGCAGGGGCGTCACAGCCCTAGGGCTCCCTAAGCCTAAGGGCTGGAGCGCCCCAGGCCTGGGGCTCCCAAAGCCTAAGAGCTGGGGCTCCCCAGGCCTGGGGTTCCCTAAGCCTAAGGGCTGGGCGCTCCAGGCCTGAGGCTCCGAAATCCTAAGGGTGGGGCGCCCTAGGCCTGGCGCGCCCCAAGCCGAAGAGATGGGGCGTCCCAGGCATGGGCTCCCTAAGTCTAAGGGCTGGTGCGCCCCAGGCCTGGGGCTCCCTAAGCCGAAGTGCTGGGTCCTCCCAGGCCCGGGGCTCCCTAAACCTAAGGGCTGGGACGCCCTAGGCATGGGCTCCATAAGCCTAAGTGCTGTGGCGCCCGAGGCCTGGGGCTCCCAAATCCTAAGGGCAGGGGCGTCACAGCCCTAGGGCTCCCTAAGCCTAAGGGCTGGAGCGCCCCAGGCCTGGGGCTCCCAAAGCCTAAGAGCTGGGGCTACCCAGGCCTGGGGCTCCCTAAGCCTAAGGGCTGGGCGCTCCATGCCTGAGACTCCGAAAGCCTAAGGGCTGGGGCGCCCTAGGCCTGGCGCTCCCTAAGCCGAAGGGCTGGGGCGTCCCAGGCCATGGGCTCCCTAAGCCTAAGGGCTGGTGCGACCAGGCCTGGGGCTCCCTAAGCCTAAGGGCTGGAGCGCCCCTGGCCTGGGGCTTCCAAAAGCCTAAGGGCTGGGGTGCCCTGGCCATGGGCTCCCAAAGCCTAAGGGCTGGGGCGCCCCAGGCCAGGGGATCCCTAAGCCTAAGGGCTGGGGGGTACCATGCCTGGGGCTCCCAAAGCCGAAGGGCTGGGTCCCCCCAGACCTGGGGCTCCCTAAGCCTAAAGGCTGGAGCGTCCCAGGCCATGGGCTCCCCTAGCCTAAGGGCTGGTGCGCCCTTGGCCTGGGGCTCCCAAAGCCTAAGGGCTTGGGCGCCCTAGGCCTGGCGCGCCCTAAGCCGACGGGCGGGGGCGTCCCAGGCCTGGGGCTCCCTAAGCCGACGGGCGGGGTCGTCCCAGGCCTGGGGCTCCCTAAACCTAAGGGCTGTGGCGTCACAGGCCTGGGGCTCCCTAAGCCTAAGTGCTGGAGGGCCCGAGGCCTGGGGCTCCCAGAGCCTAAGGGCTGGAGCGCCCCAGGCCTTGGGCTCCCAAAGCCAAAGGACTGCGGCACCCCAGGCCTGGGGCTACCAAAGCTTAAGGGCTGGGGCGTCCCAGGCTATGGGCTCCCTAAGCTTAAGGGCTAGGTCGCCCCAGGCCTGGGGCTCCCTAAGCCTAAGGGCTGGAGCGCCCCAGGCCTGGTGCTCCCAAAGCCTAAGGGCTGGGGCACCTCAGGCCTTGGGCTCCCAAAGCCTAAGGGCTGGGGCACCCTAGGCCTGGCGTGCCCCAAGCCGAAGAGTTGGGGCGTCCCACGCCATGGGCTCCCAAAGCCTAAGGGTTGAGGTCCCCCCAGGGCTGGGGGTCCCTAAGTCTAAGGGTTTGGGCGCCCCAGGCCTGGGGCTTCCAAAGCCTAAGGGTTGGGCGCCCCAGGCCTGCGGCTCCCAAAGCCTAAGGGCTGGGGCGCCCTAGTCCTGGAGCTCCCTAAGCCGAAGGGCTGGGGCGTCCCAGGCCATGGGCTCCCTAAGCCTAAGGGCTGGTGCGCCCCAGGCCTGGCGCTCCCTAAGCCTAAGGGCTGGTGCGCCCCAGGCCTGGGGCTGCCTAAGCCTAAGGGCTGGAGCGCCCCAGGCCTGGGGCTCCCAAAGCCTAAGGGCTGGTGCGCCCCAGGCCTGGGGCTCCCTAAGCCTAAGGGCTGATGCGCCCCAGGCCTGGGGCTGCCTAAGCCTAAGGGCTGGAGCGCCCCAGGCCTGGGGCTCCCAAAGTCTAAGGGCTGGTGCGCCCCAGCCCTGGGGCTCCCTAAGCCTAAGGGCTGGAGCTCCCCAGGCCTGGGGAACCCAAAGCCTAAGGGCTGGGGCGCCCCAGGCCTTGGGCTCCCAAAGCCTAAGGGCTGGGGTGCCCCAGGCCTGCGGCTCCCAAAGCCTAAGGCTGGGACGCCCCATGCCAGGGGCTCCCTAAGCCGAAGGGCTGGGGGGCCCCAGTCCAGGGGCTCCCAAAGCCAAAGTGCTGGGGCGCCCCAGGCCTGGGGATCCCAAAGCCTAAGGGCAGGGGCGTCACAGCTCTTGGGCTCCGTAAGCCTAAGAGTTGGGGCTCCCCAGGCATGGGGCACCCTAAGCCTATGGGCTGGGTGCCCAAGGCCTGAGGCTCCCAAAGCCTAAGGGCTGGGGCGCCCTAGGCCTGGCGCTCCCTAAGCTGAAGGGCTGGGGCGTCCCAGGCCATGGGCTCCCTAAGCCTAAGGGCTGGTGCGCCCCAGGCCTGGGGCTCCCTAAGCCTAAGGGCTGGTGCGCCCCAGGCCTGGGGCTGCCTAAGCCTAAGGGCTGGAGTGCCCCAGGCCTGGGGCTCCCAAAGCCTAAGGGCTGGTGCGCCCCAGCCCTGGGGCTCCCTAAGCCTAAGGGCTGGAGCTCCCCAGGCCTGGGGCTCCCAAAGCCTAAGGGCTGGGGCGCCCCAGGCCTTGGGCTCCCAAAGCCTAAGGGCTGGGGTGCCCCAGGCTTGCGGCTCCCAAAGCCTAAGGATGGGACGCCCCATGCCAGGGGCTCCCTAAGCCGAAGGGCTGGGGCGCCCCAGTCCAGGGGCTCCCAAACCCTAAGTGCTGGGGCGCCCCAGCCTGGGGATCCCAAAGCCTAAGGCTGGGACGCCCCAGGCCAGAGGCTCCCTAAGCCGAAGGGCTGGGGCGCCCCAGGCCAGGGGCTCCCAAAGCGTAAGGGCTGGGGCGCCCCAGGCTTGGGAATCCCAAAGTCAAAAGGCTGGGGCACCCCAGGTCTGGGGCCCCCAAAGCCTAAGGGCTGGGGCGCCCCAAGCTTGGAGTTTCCAAACCTAAGGGCTGGGGCGCCACAGCCTGGGGCTCCCTAAACCTAAGGGCTGGGGCGCCCCATGCCTGGGGCTACCTAAGCCTAAGGACTTGGGCGTCCCAAACCTGGAGCTTCCTAAGCCAAAGGGCTGGGGCGCCCCAGGCCAGGGATCATAAAGCCTAAGGGCTGGGGCACCCCAGGCCTAGTGCTCCCAAAGCCTAAGGGCTGGGGCGCCTCAGGTCTTGGGCTCCCAAAGCCTAAGGGCTGGGTCGCCCTACGCCTGGCGCGCCCCAAGCCGAAGGGCTGGGGCGTCCCAGGCCAAGGGCTCCCTAAGCCTAAGGGCTGGTGCGCCCCAGGCCTGGGGCTCCCTAAGCCGAAGTGCTGGGTACTCCCAGGCCTGGGGCTCCCTAAGCCTAAGGTCTGGGGCATCCCAGGCCTGGGGCTCCCTAAACCTAAGGGCTGGGACGCCCCAGGCATGGGCTCCCTAAGCCTAAGTGCTGTGGCGCCCCAGGCCTGGGGCTCCCAAAGCCTAAGGGCAGGGGCGTCACAGCCCTAGGGCTCCCTAAGCCTAAGGGCTTGAGCGCCCCAGGCCTGGGGCTCCCAAAGCCTAAGAGCTGGGGCTCCCCAGGCCTGGGGCTCCCTAAGCCTAAGGGCTGGGCGCTCCAGGCCTGAGGCTCCGAAAGCCTAAGGGTTGGGGCGCCCTAGGCCTGGCGCGCCCCAAGCCGAAGAGCTGGGGCGTCCCAGGCATGGGCTCCCTAAGCCTAAGGGCTGGTGCGCCCCAGGCCTGGGGCTCCCTAAGCCGAAGTGCTGGGTCCTCCCAGGCCCGGGGCTCCCTAAACCTAAGGGCTGGGACGCCCTAGGCATGGGCTCCATAAGCCTAAGTGCTGTGGCGCCCGAGGCCTGGGGCTCCCAAAACCTAAGGGCAGGGGCGTCACAGCCCTAGGACTCCCTAAGCCTAAAGGCTGGAGCTCCCCAGGCCTGGGGCTCCCAAAGCCTAAGAGCTGGGGCTCCCCAGGCCTGGGGCTCCCTAAGCCTAAGGGCTGGGCGCTCCAGGCCTGAGACTCCGAAAGCCTAAGGGCTGGGGCGCCCTAGGCCTGGCGTTCCCTAACCCGAAGGGCTGGGGCGTCCCAGGCCATGGGCTCCCTAAGCCTAAGGGCTAGTGCGCCCAGGCCTGAGGCTCCCAAAGCGTAAGGGCTGGGGCGCCCCTGGCCTGGGGTTCCCAACGCCAAAGAGCTGGGGCGCCCCAGGCTTGGGACTCCCAAAGTCAAAAGCCTGGGGCGCCCCAGGCCTGGGTCCCCCAAATCCTAAGGGCTGGGGCGCCCCAGGCCTGGAGTTCCCAAACCTAAGGGCTGGGGCGCCACAGGCCTGGGGCTCCCTAAACCTAAGGGCTGGGACGCACCATGCCTGGGGCTACCTAAGCCTAAGGACTCGGGCGTCCCAAGCCTGGGGCTTCCTAAGCTAAGGGCTGAGGCGCCCTGGCCTGGGGCTCCCAAAGTCTAAGGGCTGAAGCTCCCGAATCCGTAGGTCTGGGGCGCCCTAGGCCTGGGGCCCCCAAATCCTAAGGGCTGTGGTGCCAAAGTCCTGGGGCTTCCTAAGCCTAATGGCTGGGGCGCCCCAGGCCTGGGGCTTACAAAGCCTAAGGGCTGGGTCCCCAGAGGCCTCGGGCTCCCAAAGCCTAAGGTCTGGGGCGCCCCAGGGTTGGGGCTCCCAAAGCCTAAGGGCTGGGTCCCTCCAGGCCTCGGGCTCCCAAAGTCTAAGGGCTGGGTCGCCCCGGCCTGGGGCTCCCAAAGCCTAAGGCCTGGGGCGCCCCAAACCAGGGATACCAAAGCCTAAGAGCTGGGGCGCCCCGGCCTGGGACTCCCATAGCCTAAGGCTGGGGCGCCCCAGGCCAGGGGCTCCCTAAGCCTAAGGGCTGGGGCGCACCAGGCCTGGGGCTCCCAAAGCCTAAGGGCTGGGCTGCCCCAGGGCTGGAGCTCCAAAAGCCTAAAGGCTGGGGCGAACCAGGCCTGGGGCTCCCTAAGCCTAAGGGCTTGGACCCCCTAGGCCTGGGGCGCCCAAAGCCTAAGGGCAGTGGCGCCGCAGGCTTGGCGCTCCCTAACCCGAAGGGCTGGGGCGTCCCAGGCCATGGGCTCCCTAAGCCTAAGGGCTGGTGCGCCCAGGCCTGAGGCTCCCTAAGCCTAAGGGCTGGAGCGCCCCTGGCCTGGGGCTTCCAAAAGCCTAAGGGCTTGGGTGCCCTGGCCATGGGCTCCCAAAGCCTAAGGGCTGGGGCGCCCCAGGCCAGGGGCTCCCTAAGCCTAAGGGCTGGGGGGCACCATGCCTGGGGCTCCCAAAGCCGAAGGGCTGGGTCCCCCCAGACCTGGGGCTCCCTAAGCCTAAGGGCTGGGGCGTCCCAGGCCATGGGCTCCCCTAGCCTAAGGGCTGGTGCACCCTAGGCCTGGGGCTCCCAAAGCCTAGGGCTTGGGCGCCCTAGGCCTGGCGCGCCCTAAGCCGACGGGCGGGGGCGTGCCAGGCCTGGGGCTCCCTAAGCCGATGGGCGGGGTGCGTCCCAGGCCTGGGGCTCCCTAAACCTAAGGGCTGTGGCGTCACAGGCCTGGGGCTCCCTAAGCCTAAGGGCTGGAGCGCCCCAGGCCTTGGGCTCCCAAAGCCAAAGGACTGCGGCACCCCAGGCCTGGGGCTACCAAAGCTTAAGGGATGGGGCGTCCCAGGCTATGGGCTCCCTAAGCTTAAGGGCTAGGTCGCCCCAGGCCTGGGGCTCCCTAAGCGTAAGGGCTGGAGCGCCCCAGGCCTGGTGCTCCCAACGCCTAAGGGCTGGGGCACCTCAGGCCTTGGGCTCCCAAAGACTAAGGGCTGGGGCACCCTAGGCCTGGCGCGCCCCAAGCCGAAGAGTTGGGGCGTCCCACGCCATGGGCTCCCTAAGCCTAAGGGCTGGTGCGCCCCAGGCCTGGGGCTCCCTAAGCCGAAGTGCTGGGCCCTCCCAGGGCTGGGGCTCCCTAAGCCTAAGGGCTGGAGCGCCCCAAGCCTGGGGTTCCCAAAGCCTAAGGGCTGGGGCACCCCAGGCCTGGGGCTACCAAAGCCTAAGGGCTGGGGCATCCCAGGCCATGGGCTCCCTAAGCCGAAGGGCTGGGTCCCCCCAGGGCTGGGGCTCCCTAAGTCTAAGGGTTTGGGCGCCCCAGGCCTGGGGCTTCCAAAGCCTAAGGGCTGGGCGCCCCAGGCCTGCGGCTCCCAAAGCCTAAGGGCTGGGGCGTCCTAGGCCTGGGGCTCCCTAAGCCGAAGGGCTGGGGCGTCCCAGGCCATGGGCTCCCTAAGCATAATTCTGGTGCGCCCCAGGCCTTGGGCTCCCTAAGCCTAAGAGCTGCAGCGCCCCAGGCCCTGGGCTCCCAAAGCCTAAGGTTGGGACGCCCTAGGCCAGAGGATTCCTAAGCCGAAGGGCTGGGGCGCCCCAGGCCAGGGGCTCCCAAAGCGTAAGGGCTGGGGCGCCCCAGGCCTGGGGTTCCCAACGCCAAAGAGCTGGGGCGCCCCAGGCTTGGGACTCCCAAAGTCAAAAGCCTGGGGCGCCCCAGGCCTGGGTCCCCCAAATCCTAAGGGCTGGGGCGCCCCAGGCCTGGAGTTCCCAAACCTAAGGGCTGGGGCGCCACAGGCCTGGGGCTCCCTAAACCTAAGGGCTGGGGCGCACCATGCCTGGGGCTACCTAAGCCTAAGGACTCGGGCGTCCCAAGCCTGGGGCTTCCTAAGCTAAGGGCTGAGGCGCCCTGGCCTGGGGCTCCCAAAGTCTAAGGGCTGAAGCTCCCGAATCCGTAGGTCTGGGGCGCCCTAGGCCTGGGGCCCCCAAATCCTAAGGGCTGTGGTGCCAAAGTCCTGGGGCTTCCTAAGCCTAATGGCTGGGGCGCCCCAGGCCTGGGGCTTACAAAGCCTAAGGGCTGGGTCCCCCCAGGCCTCGGGCTCCCAAAGCCTAAGGTCTGGAGCGCCCCAGGGTTGGGGCTCCCAAAGCTTAAGGGCTGGGTCCCTCCAGGCCTCGGGCTCCCAAAGTCTAAGGGCTGGGTCGCCCCGGCCTGGGGCTCCCAAAGCCTAAGGCCTGGGGCGCCCCAAACCAGGGATACCAAAGCCTAAGAGCTGGGGCGCCCCGGCCTGGGACTCCCATAGTCTAAGGCTGGGGAGCCCCAGGCCAGGGGCTCCCTAAGCCTAAGGGCTGGGGCGCACCAGGCCTGGGGCTCCCAAAGCCTAAGGGCTGGGCTGCCCCAGGGCTGGAGCTCCAAAAGCCTAAAGGCTGGGGCGAACCAGGTCTGGGGCTCCCTAAGCCTAAGGGCTTGGACCCCCTAGGCCTGGGGCGCCCAAAGCCTAAGGGTAGTGGCGCCGCAGGCCTGGCGCTCCCTAACCCGAAGGGCTGGGGCGTCCCAGGCCATGGGCTCCCTAAGCCTAAGGGCTGGAGCGCCCCTGGCCTGGGGCTTCCAAAAGCCTAAGGGCTGGGGTGCCCTGGCCATGGGCTCCCAAAGCCTAAGGGCTGGGGCGCCCCAGGCCAGGGGCTCCCTAAGCCTAAGGGCTGGGGGGCACCATGCCTGGGGCTCCCAAAGCCGAAGGGCTGGGTCCCCCCAGACCTGGGGCTCCCTAAGCCTAAGGGCTGGGGCGTCCCAGGCCATGGGCTCCCCTAGCCTAAGGGCTGGTGCACCCTAGGCCTGGGGCTCCCAAAGCCTAAGGGCTTGGGCGCCCTAGGCCTGGCGCGCCCTAAGCCGACGGGCGGGGGCGTCCCAGGCCTGGGGCTCCCTAAGCCGACGGGCGGGGTGCGTCCCAGGCCTGGGGCTCCCTAAACCTAAGGGCTGTGGCGTCACAGGCCTGGGGCTCCCTAAGCCTAAGGGCTGGAGCGCCCCAGGCCTTGGGCTCCCAAAGCCAAAGGACTGCGGCACCCCAGGCCTGGGGCTACCAAAGCTTAAGGGATGGGGCGTCCCAGGCTATGGGCTCCCTAAGCTTAAGGGCTAGGTCGCCCCAGGCATGGGGCTCCCTAAGCGTAAGGGCTGGAGCGCCCCAGGCCTGGTGCTCCCAAAGCCTAAGGGCTGGGGCACCTCAGGCCTTGGGCTCCCAAAGACTAAGGGCTGGGGCACCCTAGGCCTGGCGCGCCCCAAGCCGAAGAGTTGGGGCGTCCCACGCCATGGGCTCCCTAAGCCTAAGGGCTGGTGCGCCCCAGGCCTGGGGCTCCCTAAGCCGAAGTGCTGGGCCCTCCCAGGGCTGGGGCTCCCTAAGCCTAAGGGCTGGAGCGCCCCAAGCCTGGGGCTCCCAAAGCCTAAGGGCTGGGGCACCCCAGGCCTGGGGCTACCAAAGCCTAAGGGCTGGGGCATCCCAGGCCATGGGCTCCCTAAGCCGAAGGGCTGGGTCCCCCCAGGGCTGGGGCTCCCTAAGTCTAAGGGTTTGGGCGCCCCAGGCCTGGGGCTTCTAAAGCCTAAGGGCTGGGCGCCCCAGGCCTGCGGCTCCCAAAGCCTAAGGGCTGGGGCGCCCTAGGCCTGGAGCTCCCTAAGCCGAAGGGCTGGGGCGTCCCAGGCCATGGGCTCCCTAAGCATAATTCTGGTGCGCCCCAGGCCTGGGGCTCTCTAAGCCTAAGAGCTGCAGCGCCCCAGGCCCTGGGCTCCCAAAGCCTAAGGACTGGTGCGCCCCAGGCCTGGGGCTCCCTAAGCCTAAGAGCTGCAGCGCCCCAGGCCCTGGGCTCCCAAAGCCTAAGGCTGGGACGCCCTAGGCCAGAGGATTCCTAAGCCGAAGGGCTGGGGCGCCCCAGGCCAGGGGCTCCCAAAGCGTAAGGGCTGGGGCGCCCCAGGCCTGGGGTTCCCAACGCCAAAGAGCTGGGGCGCCCCAGGCTTGGGACTCCCAAAGTCAAAAGCCTGGGGCGCCCCAGGCCTGGGTCCCCCAAATCCTAAGGGCTGGGGCGCCCCAGGCCTGGAGTTCCCAAACCTAAGGGCTGGGGCGCCACAGGCCTGGGGCTCCCTAAACCTAAGGGCTGGGGCGCACCATGCCTGGGGCTACCTAAGCCTAAGGACTCGGGCGTCCCAAGCCTGGGGCTTCCTAAGCTAAGGGCTGAGGCGCCCTGGCCTGGGGCTCCCAAAGTCTAAGGGCTGGAGCTCCCGAATCCGTAGGTCTGGGGCGCCCTAAGCCTGGGGCCCCCAAATCCTAAGGGCTGTGGTGCCAAAGTCCTGGGGCTTCCTAAGCCTAATGGCTGGGGCGCCCCAGGCCTGGGGCTTACAAAGCCTAAGGGCTGGGTCCCCCCAGGCCTCGGGCTCCCAAAGCCTAAGGTCTGGAGCGCCCCAGGGTTGGGGCTCCCAAAGCCTAAGGGCTGGGTCCCTCCAGGCCTCGGGCTCCCAAAGTCTAAGGGCTGGGTCGCCCCGGCCTGGGGCTCCCAAAGCCTAAGGGCTGGGGCGCCCCAAACCAGGGATACCAAAGCCTAAGAGCTGGGGCGCCCCGGCCTGGGACTCCCATAGCCTAAGGCTGGGGCGCCCCAGGCCAGGGGCTCCCTAAGCCTAAGGGCTGGGGCGCACCACGCCTGGGGCTCCCAAAGCCTAAGGGCTGGGCTGCCCCAGGGCTGGAGCTCCAAAAGCCTAAAGGCTGGGGCGAACCAGGCCTGGGGCTCCCTAAGCCTAAGGGCTTGGACCCCCTAGGCCTGGGGCGCCCAAAGCCTAAGGGCAGTGGCGCCGCAGGCCTGGGGCTCCCTAAGCCTAAGGGCTGGGGCGCCCCAGGTCTGGGGCTCCCAAAGCCTAAGGGCTGGGGCACCCCAGGCCTGGGGCTCTCTAAGCCTAAGGGTTGGGGCGCATCAGGCCTGGGCTCCCAAAGCCGAAGGGCTGGGGCGTCCCAGGCCATGGGCTCCCTAAGCCTAAGGGCTGGTGCGACCAGGCCTGGGGCTCCCTAAGCCTAAGGGCTGGAGCGCCCCTGGCCTGGGGCTTCCAAAAGCCTAAGGGCTGGGGTGCCCTGGCCATGGGCTCCCAAAGCCTAAGGGCTGGGGCGCCCCAGGCCAGGGGATCCCTAAGCCTAAGGGCTGGGGGGTACCATGCCTGGGGCTCCCAAAGCCGAAGGGCTGGGTCCCCCCAGACCTGGGGCTCCCTAAGCCTAAAGGCTGGAGCGTCCCAGGCCATGGGCTCCCCTAGCCTAAGGGCTGGTGCGCCCTTGGCCTGGGGCTCCCAAAGCCTAAGGGCTTGGGCGCCCTAGGCCTGGCGCGCCCTAAGCCGACGGGCGGGGGCGTCCCAGGCCTGGGGCTCCCTAAGCCGACGGGCGGGGTCGTCCCAGGCCTGGGGCTCCCTAAACCTAAGGGCTGTGGCGTCACAGGCCTGGGGCTCCCTAAGCCTAAGTGCTGGAGGGCCCGAGGCCTGGGGCTCCCAGAGCCTAAGGGCTGGAGCGCCCCAGGCCTTGGGCTCCCAAAGCCAAAGGACTGCGGCACCCCAGGCCTGGGGCTACCAAAGCTTAAGGGCTGGGGCGTCCCAGGCTATGGGCTCCCTAAGCTTAAGGGCTAGGTCGCCCCAGGCCTGGGGCTCCCTAAGCCTAAGGGCTGGAGCGCCCCAGGCCTGGTGCTCCCAAAGCCTAAGGGCTGGGGCACCTCAGGCCTTGGGCTCCCAAAGCCTAAGGGCTGGGGCACCCTAGGCCTGGCGTGCCCCAAGCCGAAGAGTTGGGGCGTCCCACGCCATGGGCTCCCAAAGCCTAAGGGTTGAGGTCCCCCCAGGGCTGGGGGTCCCTAAGTCTAAGGGTTTGGGCGCCCCAGGCCTGGGGCTTCCAAAGCCTAAGGGTTGGGCGCCCCAGGCCTGCGGCTCCCAAAGCCTAAGGGCTGGGGCGCCCTAGTCCTGGAGCTCCCTAAGCCGAAGGGCTGGGGCGTCCCAGGCCATGGGCTCCCTAAGCCTAAGGGCTGGTGCGCCCCAGGCCTGGCGCTCCCTAAGCCTAAGGGCTGGTGCGCCCCAGGCCTGGGGCTGCCTAAGCCTAAGGGCTGGAGCGCCCCAGGCCTGGGGCTCCCAAAGCCTAAGGGCTGGTGCGCCCCAGGCCTGGGGCTCCCTAAGCCTAAGGGCTGATGCGCCCCAGGCCTGGGGCTGCCTAAGCCTAAGGGCTGGAGCGCCCCAGGCCTGGGGCTCCCAAAGTCTAAGGGCTGGTGCGCCCCAGCCCTGGGGCTCCCTAAGCCTAAGGGCTGGAGCTCCCCAGGCCTGGGGAACCCAAAGCCTAAGGGCTGGGGCGCCCCAGGCCTTGGGCTCCCAAAGCCTAAGGGCTGGGGTGCCCCAGGCCTGCGGCTCCCAAAGCCTAAGGCTGGGACGCCCCATGCCAGGGGCTCCCTAAGCCGAAGGGCTGGGGGGCCCCAGTCCAGGGGCTCCCAAAGCCAAAGTGCTGGGGCGCCCCAGGCCTGGGGATCCCAAAGCCTAAGGGCAGGGGCGTCACAGCTCTTGGGCTCCGTAAGCCTAAGAGTTGGGGCTCCCCAGGCATGGGGCACCCTAAGCCTATGGGCTGGGTGCCCAAGGCCTGAGGCTCCCAAAGCCTAAGGGCTGGGGCGCCCTAGGCCTGGCGCTCCCTAAGCTGAAGGGCTGGGGCGTCCCAGGCCATGGGCTCCCTAAGCCTAAGGGCTGGTGCGCCCCAGGCCTGGGGCTCCCTAAGCCTAAGGGCTGGTGCGCCCCAGGCCTGGGGCTGCCTAAGCCTAAGGGCTGGAGTGCCCCAGGCCTGGGGCTCCCAAAGCCTAAGGGCTGGTGCGCCCCAGCCCTGGGGCTCCCTAAGCCTAAGGGCTGGAGCTCCCCAGGCCTGGGGCTCCCAAAGCCTAAGGGCTGGGGCGCCCCAGGCCTTGGGCTCCCAAAGCCTAAGGGCTGGGGTGCCCCAGGCTTGCGGCTCCCAAAGCCTAAGGATGGGACGCCCCATGCCAGGGGCTCCCTAAGCCGAAGGGCTGGGGCGCCCCAGTCCAGGGGCTCCCAAACCCTAAGTGCTGGGGCGCCCCAGCCTGGGGATCCCAAAGCCTAAGGCTGGGACGCCCCAGGCCAGAGGCTCCCTAAGCCGAAGGGCTGGGGCGCCCCAGGCCAGGGGCTCCCAAAGCGTAAGGGCTGGGGCGCCCCAGGCTTGGGAATCCCAAAGTCAAAAGGCTGGGGCACCCCAGGTCTGGGGCCCCCAAAGCCTAAGGGCTGGGGCGCCCCAAGCTTGGAGTTTCCAAACCTAAGGGCTGGGGCGCCACAGCCTGGGGCTCCCTAAACCTAAGGGCTGGGGCGCCCCATGCCTGGGGCTACCTAAGCCTAAGGACTTGGGCGTCCCAAACCTGGAGCTTCCTAAGCCAAAGGGCTGGGGCGCCCCAGGCCAGGGATCATAAAGCCTAAGGGCTGGGGCACCCCAGGCCTAGTGCTCCCAAAGCCTAAGGGCTGGGGCGCCTCAGGTCTTGGGCTCCCAAAGCCTAAGGGCTGGGTCGCCCTACGCCTGGCGCGCCCCAAGCCGAAGGGCTGGGGCGTCCCAGGCCAAGGGCTCCCTAAGCCTAAGGGCTGGTGCGCCCCAGGCCTGGGGCTCCCTAAGCCGAAGTGCTGGGTACTCCCAGGCCTGGGGCTCCCTAAGCCTAAGGTCTGGGGCATCCCAGGCCTGGGGCTCCCTAAACCTAAGGGCTGGGACGCCCCAGGCATGGGCTCCCTAAGCCTAAGTGCTGTGGCGCCCCAGGCCTGGGGCTCCCAAAGCCTAAGGGCAGGGGCGTCACAGCCCTAGGGCTCCCTAAGCCTAAGGGCTTGAGCGCCCCAGGCCTGGGGCTCCCAAAGCCTAAGAGCTGGGGCTCCCCAGGCCTGGGGCTCCCTAAGCCTAAGGGCTGGGCGCTCCAGGCCTGAGGCTCCGAAAGCCTAAGGGTTGGGGCGCCCTAGGCCTGGCGCGCCCCAAGCCGAAGAGCTGGGGCGTCCCAGGCATGGGCTCCCTAAGCCTAAGGGCTGGTGCGCCCCAGGCCTGGGGCTCCCTAAGCCGAAGTGCTGGGTCCTCCCAGGCCCGGGGCTCCCTAAACCTAAGGGCTGGGACGCCCTAGGCATGGGCTCCATAAGCCTAAGTGCTGTGGCGCCCGAGGCCTGGGGCTCCCAAAACCTAAGGGCAGGGGCGTCACAGCCCTAGGACTCCCTAAGCCTAAAGGCTGGAGCTCCCCAGGCCTGGGGCTCCCAAAGCCTAAGAGCTGGGGCTCCCCAGGCCTGGGGCTCCCTAAGCCTAAGGGCTGGGCGCTCCAGGCCTGAGACTCCGAAAGCCTAAGGGCTGGGGCGCCCTAGGCCTGGCGTTCCCTAACCCGAAGGGCTGGGGCGTCCCAGGCCATGGGCTCCCTAAGCCTAAGGGCTAGTGCGCCCAGGCCTGAGGCTCCCAAAGCGTAAGGGCTGGGGCGCCCCTGGCCTGGGGTTCCCAACGCCAAAGAGCTGGGGCGCCCCAGGCTTGGGACTCCCAAAGTCAAAAGCCTGGGGCGCCCCAGGCCTGGGTCCCCCAAATCCTAAGGGCTGGGGCGCCCCAGGCCTGGAGTTCCCAAACCTAAGGGCTGGGGCGCCACAGGCCTGGGGCTCCCTAAACCTAAGGGCTGGGACGCACCATGCCTGGGGCTACCTAAGCCTAAGGACTCGGGCGTCCCAAGCCTGGGGCTTCCTAAGCTAAGGGCTGAGGCGCCCTGGCCTGGGGCTCCCAAAGTCTAAGGGCTGAAGCTCCCGAATCCGTAGGTCTGGGGCGCCCTAGGCCTGGGGCCCCCAAATCCTAAGGGCTGTGGTGCCAAAGTCCTGGGGCTTCCTAAGCCTAATGGCTGGGGCGCCCCAGGCCTGGGGCTTACAAAGCCTAAGGGCTGGGTCCCCAGAGGCCTCGGGCTCCCAAAGCCTAAGGTCTGGGGCGCCCCAGGGTTGGGGCTCCCAAAGCCTAAGGGCTGGGTCCCTCCAGGCCTCGGGCTCCCAAAGTCTAAGGGCTGGGTCGCCCCGGCCTGGGGCTCCCAAAGCCTAAGGCCTGGGGCGCCCCAAACCAGGGATACCAAAGCCTAAGAGCTGGGGCGCCCCGGCCTGGGACTCCCATAGCCTAAGGCTGGGGCGCCCCAGGCCAGGGGCTCCCTAAGCCTAAGGGCTGGGGCGCACCAGGCCTGGGGCTCCCAAAGCCTAAGGGCTGGGCTGCCCCAGGGCTGGAGCTCCAAAAGCCTAAAGGCTGGGGCGAACCAGGCCTGGGGCTCCCTAAGCCTAAGGGCTTGGACCCCCTAGGCCTGGGGCGCCCAAAGCCTAAGGGCAGTGGCGCCGCAGGCTTGGCGCTCCCTAACCCGAAGGGCTGGGGCGTCCCAGGCCATGGGCTCCCTAAGCCTAAGGGCTGGTGCGCCCAGGCCTGAGGCTCCCTAAGCCTAAGGGCTGGAGCGCCCCTGGCCTGGGGCTTCCAAAAGCCTAAGGGCTTGGGTGCCCTGGCCATGGGCTCCCAAAGCCTAAGGGCTGGGGCGCCCCAGGCCAGGGGCTCCCTAAGCCTAAGGGCTGGGGGGCACCATGCCTGGGGCTCCCAAAGCCGAAGGGCTGGGTCCCCCCAGACCTGGGGCTCCCTAAGCCTAAGGGCTGGGGCGTCCCAGGCCATGGGCTCCCCTAGCCTAAGGGCTGGTGCACCCTAGGCCTGGGGCTCCCAAAGCCTAGGGCTTGGGCGCCCTAGGCCTGGCGCGCCCTAAGCCGACGGGCGGGGGCGTGCCAGGCCTGGGGCTCCCTAAGCCGATGGGCGGGGTGCGTCCCAGGCCTGGGGCTCCCTAAACCTAAGGGCTGTGGCGTCACAGGCCTGGGGCTCCCTAAGCCTAAGGGCTGGAGCGCCCCAGGCCTTGGGCTCCCAAAGCCAAAGGACTGCGGCACCCCAGGCCTGGGGCTACCAAAGCTTAAGGGATGGGGCGTCCCAGGCTATGGGCTCCCTAAGCTTAAGGGCTAGGTCGCCCCAGGCCTGGGGCTCCCTAAGCGTAAGGGCTGGAGCGCCCCAGGCCTGGTGCTCCCAACGCCTAAGGGCTGGGGCACCTCAGGCCTTGGGCTCCCAAAGACTAAGGGCTGGGGCACCCTAGGCCTGGCGCGCCCCAAGCCGAAGAGTTGGGGCGTCCCACGCCATGGGCTCCCTAAGCCTAAGGGCTGGTGCGCCCCAGGCCTGGGGCTCCCTAAGCCGAAGTGCTGGGCCCTCCCAGGGCTGGGGCTCCCTAAGCCTAAGGGCTGGAGCGCCCCAAGCCTGGGGTTCCCAAAGCCTAAGGGCTGGGGCACCCCAGGCCTGGGGCTACCAAAGCCTAAGGGCTGGGGCATCCCAGGCCATGGGCTCCCTAAGCCGAAGGGCTGGGTCCCCCCAGGGCTGGGGCTCCCTAAGTCTAAGGGTTTGGGCGCCCCAGGCCTGGGGCTTCCAAAGCCTAAGGGCTGGGCGCCCCAGGCCTGCGGCTCCCAAAGCCTAAGGGCTGGGGCGTCCTAGGCCTGGGGCTCCCTAAGCCGAAGGGCTGGGGCGTCCCAGGCCATGGGCTCCCTAAGCATAATTCTGGTGCGCCCCAGGCCTTGGGCTCCCTAAGCCTAAGAGCTGCAGCGCCCCAGGCCCTGGGCTCCCAAAGCCTAAGGTTGGGACGCCCTAGGCCAGAGGATTCCTAAGCCGAAGGGCTGGGGCGCCCCAGGCCAGGGGCTCCCAAAGCGTAAGGGCTGGGGCGCCCCAGGCCTGGGGTTCCCAACGCCAAAGAGCTGGGGCGCCCCAGGCTTGGGACTCCCAAAGTCAAAAGCCTGGGGCGCCCCAGGCCTGGGTCCCCCAAATCCTAAGGGCTGGGGCGCCCCAGGCCTGGAGTTCCCAAACCTAAGGGCTGGGGCGCCACAGGCCTGGGGCTCCCTAAACCTAAGGGCTGGGGCGCACCATGCCTGGGGCTACCTAAGCCTAAGGACTCGGGCGTCCCAAGCCTGGGGCTTCCTAAGCTAAGGGCTGAGGCGCCCTGGCCTGGGGCTCCCAAAGTCTAAGGGCTGAAGCTCCCGAATCCGTAGGTCTGGGGCGCCCTAGGCCTGGGGCCCCCAAATCCTAAGGGCTGTGGTGCCAAAGTCCTGGGGCTTCCTAAGCCTAATGGCTGGGGCGCCCCAGGCCTGGGGCTTACAAAGCCTAAGGGCTGGGTCCCCCCAGGCCTCGGGCTCCCAAAGCCTAAGGTCTGGAGCGCCCCAGGGTTGGGGCTCCCAAAGCTTAAGGGCTGGGTCCCTCCAGGCCTCGGGCTCCCAAAGTCTAAGGGCTGGGTCGCCCCGGCCTGGGGCTCCCAAAGCCTAAGGCCTGGGGCGCCCCAAACCAGGGATACCAAAGCCTAAGAGCTGGGGCGCCCCGGCCTGGGACTCCCATAGTCTAAGGCTGGGGAGCCCCAGGCCAGGGGCTCCCTAAGCCTAAGGGCTGGGGCGCACCAGGCCTGGGGCTCCCAAAGCCTAAGGGCTGGGCTGCCCCAGGGCTGGAGCTCCAAAAGCCTAAAGGCTGGGGCGAACCAGGTCTGGGGCTCCCTAAGCCTAAGGGCTTGGACCCCCTAGGCCTGGGGCGCCCAAAGCCTAAGGGTAGTGGCGCCGCAGGCCTGGCGCTCCCTAACCCGAAGGGCTGGGGCGTCCCAGGCCATGGGCTCCCTAAGCCTAAGGGCTGGAGCGCCCCTGGCCTGGGGCTTCCAAAAGCCTAAGGGCTGGGGTGCCCTGGCCATGGGCTCCCAAAGCCTAAGGGCTGGGGCGCCCCAGGCCAGGGGCTCCCTAAGCCTAAGGGCTGGGGGGCACCATGCCTGGGGCTCCCAAAGCCGAAGGGCTGGGTCCCCCCAGACCTGGGGCTCCCTAAGCCTAAGGGCTGGGGCGTCCCAGGCCATGGGCTCCCCTAGCCTAAGGGCTGGTGCACCCTAGGCCTGGGGCTCCCAAAGCCTAAGGGCTTGGGCGCCCTAGGCCTGGCGCGCCCTAAGCCGACGGGCGGGGGCGTCCCAGGCCTGGGGCTCCCTAAGCCGACGGGCGGGGTGCGTCCCAGGCCTGGGGCTCCCTAAACCTAAGGGCTGTGGCGTCACAGGCCTGGGGCTCCCTAAGCCTAAGGGCTGGAGCGCCCCAGGCCTTGGGCTCCCAAAGCCAAAGGACTGCGGCACCCCAGGCCTGGGGCTACCAAAGCTTAAGGGATGGGGCGTCCCAGGCTATGGGCCCCCTAAGCTTAAGGGCTAGGTCGCCCCAGGCATGGGGCTCCCTAAGCGTAAGGGCTGGAGCGCCCCAGGCCTGGTGCTCCCAAAGCCTAAGGGCTGGGGCACCTCAGGCCTTGGGCTCCCAAAGACTAAGGGCTGGGGCACCCTAGGCCTGGCGCGCCCCAAGCCGAAGAGTTGGGGCGTCCCACGCCATGGGCTCCCTAAGCCTAAGGGCTGGTGCGCCCCAGGCCTGGGGCTCCCTAAGCCGAAGTGCTGGGCCCTCCCAGGGCTGGGGCTCCCTAAGCCTAAGGGCTGGAGCGCCCCAAGCCTGGGGCTCCCAAAGCCTAAGGGCTGGGGCACCCCAGGCCTGGGGCTACCAAAGCCTAAGGGCTGGGGCATCCCAGGCCATGGGCTCCCTAAGCCGAAGGGCTGGGTCCCCCCAGGGCTGGGGCTCCCTAAGTCTAAGGGTTTGGGCGCCCCAGGCCTGGGGCTTCTAAAGCCTAAGGGCTGGGCGCCCCAGGCCTGCGGCTCCCAAAGCCTAAGGGCTGGGGCGCCCTAGGCCTGGAGCTCCCTAAGCCGAAGGGCTGGGGCGTCCCAGGCCATGGGCTCCCTAAGCATAATTCTGGTGCGCCCCAGGCCTGGGGCTCTCTAAGCCTAAGAGCTGCAGCGCCCCAGGCCCTGGGCTCCCAAAGCCTAAGGACTGGTGCGCCCCAGGCCTGGGGCTCCCTAAGCCTAAGAGCTGCAGCGCCCCAGGCCCTGGGCTCCCAAAGCCTAAGGCTGGGACGCCCTAGGCCAGAGGATTCCTAAGCCGAAGGGCTGGGGCGCCCCAGGCCAGGGGCTCCCAAAGCGTAAGGGCTGGGGCGCCCCAGGCCTGGGGTTCCCAACGCCAAAGAGCTGGGGCGCCCCAGGCTTGGGACTCCCAAAGTCAAAAGCCTGGGGCGCCCCAGGCCTGGGTCCCCCAAATCCTAAGGGCTGGGGCGCCCCAGGCCTGGAGTTCCCAAACCTAAGGGCTGGGGCGCCACAGGCCTGGGGCTCCCTAAACCTAAGGGCTGGGGCGCACCATGCCTGGGGCTACCTAAGCCTAAGGACTCGGGCGTCCCAAGCCTGGGGCTTCCTAAGCTAAGGGCTGAGGCGCCCTGGCCTGGGGCTCCCAAAGTCTAAGGGCTGGAGCTCCCGAATCCGTAGGTCTGGGGCGCCCTAAGCCTGGGGCCCCCAAATCCTAAGGGCTGTGGTGCCAAAGTCCTGGGGCTTCCTAAGCCTAATGGCTGGGGCGCCCCAGGCCTGGGGCTTACAAAGCCTAAGGGCTGGGTCCCCCCAGGCCTCGGGCTCCCAAAGCCTAAGGTCTGGAGCGCCCCAGGGTTGGGGCTCCCAAAGCCTAAGGGCTGGGTCCCTCCAGGCCTCGGGCTCCCAAAGTCTAAGGGCTGGGTCGCCCCGGCCTGGGGCTCCCAAAGCCTAAGGGCTGGGGCGCCCCAAACCAGGGATACCAAAGCCTAAGAGCTGGGGCGCCCCGGCCTGGGACTCCCATAGCCTAAGGCTGGGGCGCCCCAGGCCAGGGGCTCCCTAAGCCTAAGGGCTGGGGCGCACCACGCCTGGGGCTCCCAAAGCCTAAGGGCTGGGCTGCCCCAGGGCTGGAGCTCCAAAAGCCTAAAGGCTGGGGCGAACCAGGCCTGGGGCTCCCTAAGCCTAAGGGCTTGGACCCCCTAGGCCTGGGGCGCCCAAAGCCTAAGGGCAGTGGCGCCGCAGGCCTGGGGCTCCCTAAGCCTAAGGGCTGGGGCGCCCCAGGTCTGGGGCTCCCAAAGCCTAAGGGCTGGGGCACCCCAGGCCTGGGGCTCTCTAAGCCTAAGGGTTGGGGCGCATCAGGCCTGGGCTCCCAAAGCCTAAGGGCGAGAGCGCCCCAGGCCAGGGGCTCCCAAAGTCTAAGGCCTGGGGCGCCCGAGACCTTGGGCTCCCAAAGCCAAAGGCTGGGGCGCCCAAGGCCTGGCGCGCCCTAAGCCCAAAGGGCGGGGGCGTTCCAGGACTGGGGCTCCCTAAGCCAAAGTGCTGGGTCCTCCCAGGCCCGGGGCTCCCTAAACCTAAGGGCTTTGACGCCCTAGGCATGGGCTCCATAAGCCTAAGTGCTGTGGCGCCCGAGGCCTGGAGCTCCCAAAGCCTAAGGGCAGGGGCGTCACAGCCCTAGGGCTCCCTAAGCCTAAGGGCTGGAGCGCCCCAGGCCTGGGGTTCCCAAAGCCTAAGAGCTGGGGCTCCCCAGGCCTGGGGCTCCCAAAGCCTAAGGGCTGGGCGCTCCAGGCCTGGGGCTCCCTAAGCCTAAGGACTGGGCTGCCCTGGCCATGGGCTCCCAAAGCCTAAGGGCTGGGGCGCACCAGACCAGGGGCTCCCTAAGCCTAAGGGCTGGGGGGTACCATGCCTGAGGCTCCCAAAGCCGAAGGGCTGGGTCCCCCCAGACCTGGGGCTCCCTAAGCCTAAGGGCTGGGGCGTCCCAGGCCATGGGCTCCCCTAGCCTAAGGGCTGGTGCGCCCTAGGCCTGGGGCTCCCAAAGCCTAAGGGCTTGGGCGCCCTAGGCCTGGCGCGCCCTAAGCCAACGGGCGGGGGCGTCCCAGGCCTGAGGCTCCCTAAGCCGACGGGCGGGGTCGTCCCAGGCCTGGGGCTCCCTAAACCTAAGGGCTGTGGCGTCACAGGCCTGGGGTTCCCTAAGCCTAAGTGCTGGAGGGCCCCAGGCCTGGGGCTCCCAGAGCCTAAGGGCTGGAGCGCCCCAGGCCTTGGGCTCCCAAAGCCAAAGGACTGCGGCACCCCAGGCCTGGGACTACCAAAGCTTAAGGACTGGGGTGTCCCAGGCTATGGGCTCCCTAAGCTTAAGGGCTAGGTCGCCCCAGGCCTGGTGCTCCCAAAGCCTAAGGGCTGGGGCACCTCAGGCCTTGGGCTCCCAAAGCCTAAGGGCTGGGGCACCCTAGGCCTGGCGCGCCCCAAGCCGAAGAGTTGGGGCGTCCCACGCCATGGGCTCCCTAAGCCTAAGGGCTGGAGCGCCCCAGGCCTGGGGCTCCCAAAGCCTAAGGGCTGGGGCACCCCAGGCCTGGGGCTACCAAAGCCTAAGGGCTGGGGCATCCCAGGCCATGGGCTCCCTAAGCCTAAACGCTGGGGCATACCATGCCTGGGGCTCCCAAAGCCGAAGGGCTGGGTCCCCCCAGGGCTGGGGCTCCCTAAGTCTAAGGGTTTGGGCGCCCCAGGCCTGGGGCTTCCAAAGCCTAAGGGCTGGGCGCCCCAGGCCTGCGGCTCCCAAAGCCTAAGGGCTGGTGCGCCCTAGGCCTGGAGCTCCCTAAGCCAAAGGGCTGGGGCGTCCCAGGCCATGGGCTCCCTAAGCATAATTCTGGTGCGCCCCAGGCCTGGGGCTCCCTAAGCCTAAGAGCTGCAGCGCCCCAGGCCCTGGGCTCCCAAAGCCTAAGGACTGGGGCGCCCCAGGCCTGGGGCTCCCAAAGCCTTAGGGCTGGGGCGCCCTGGCCTGGGGATCCCAACGCCAAAGAGCTGGGGCGCCCCAGGCTTGGGACTCCCAAAGTCAAAAGGCTGGGGCGCCCCATCCTGGGGCCCCCAAAACCTAAGGGCTGGGGCGCCCCAGGCCTGGAGTTCCCAAACCTAAGGGCTGGGGCGCAACAGGCCTGGGGCTCCCTAAACCTAAGGGCTGGGGCGCACCATGCCTGGGGCTACCTAAGCCTAAGGACTCGGGCGTCACAAGCCTGGGGCTTCCTAAGCCTAAGGGCTGGTGCGCCCTGGCCTGGGGCACCCAAAGTCTAAGGGCTGGGGCTCCCGAATCCGAAGGTCTGGGGCGCCCTAGGCCTGGGGCCCCCAAATACTAAGGGCTGTGGTGCCAAAGTCCTGGGGCTTCCTAAGCCTAAGGGCTGGGGCGCCCCAGGCCTGGGGCTTCCAAAGCCTAAGGGCTGGGTCCCCCCAGGCCTCGGGCTCCCAAAGCCTAAGGTCTGGGGCGCCCCAGGGTTGGGGCTCCCAAAGCCTAAGGGCTGGGTCCCTCCAGGCCTCGGGCTCCCAAAGTCTAAGGGCTGGGTCGCCCCGGCATGGGGCTCCCAAAGCCTAAGGCCTGGGGCGCCCCAGGCCAGGGATACCAAAGCCTAAGGGCTGGGGCGCCCCGGCCTGGGACTCCCATAGCCTAAGGCTGCGGCGCCCCAGGCCAGGGGCTCCCTAAGCCTAAGGGCTGGGGCGCACCAGGCCAGGGCCTCCCAAAGCCTAAGGGCTGGGGCGCCACAGGCCTGGGGCTCCCAAAGCCTAAGGGCTGGGTTGCCCCAGGGCTGGAGCTCCAAAAGCCTAAAGGCTGGAGCGAACCAGGCCTGGGGCTCCCTAAGCCTAAGGGCTTGGACCCCCTAGGCCTGGGGCGCCCAAAGCCTAAGGGCAGTGGCGCCGCAGGCCTGGGGCTCCCTAAGCCTAAGGGCTGGGGCGCATCAGGCCTGGGGCTCCCAAAGCCTAAGGACAGGGGCATCGCAGCCCTTGGGCTCCCTAAGCCTAAGGGCTGGGGCGCCCCAGGTCTGGAGCTCCCAAAGCCTAAGGGCTGGGGCACCCCAGGCCTGGGGCTCTCTAAGCCTAAGGGTTGGGGCGCATCAGGCCTGGGGCTCCCAAAGCCTAAGGACAGTGGCGTCGCAGCCCTTGGGCTCCCTAAGCCTAAGGGCTGGGTCGCCCAGGCCTGGGGCTCCCAAAGCCTAAGGGCGAGAGCGCTCCAGGCCAGGGGCTCCCAAAGCCTAAGGCCTGGGGCGCCCGAGACCTTGGGCTCCCAAAGCCAAAGGCTGGGGCGCCCTAGGCCTGGCGCGCCATAAGCCAAAAGGGCGGGGGCGTTCCAGGCCTGGGGCTCCCTAAGCATATGTTTGGAGCGCCCCCGGCCTGGGGCTACCAAAGCCTAAGGGCTGGGGCGTCCCAGGCCATGGGCTCCCTACGCCTAAGGGCTGGGGTGCCCCAGGCCTGGGGCTCCCAAAGCCTAAGGGGTGGGACGCCCCAGGCCTGGCGCGCGCTAAGCCAAAGGGCTGTGGCCCCCTAGTCCTGGGGCGCCCAAAGCCTAAGGGCTGGGGTGCTTCAGGCCTTGGGCTCCCTAAACCGAAGGGCTGGGGAGTCGCAAGCCTTGGGCTCACTAAGCCTATGGGCTGGGGCGACCTAGGCCTGGCGCGCCCTAGCGGAAGGGCTGGCTCTTCCCAGGCATGGGCTCCCTAAGACTTAAGGCTGGGCTGGGGCGCCCAGGCATGGTCCTCCCTAACCCGAAGGGCTGGGTCCCCCCTGGCCTTGGGCTCCCTAAGACTAAGGGCTGGGGTGCCCCAAGGCTGGAGCTCCAAAAGCCTAAAGGCTGGGGCGAACCAGGCCTAGGACTCCCTAAGCCTAAGGGCTGGGGCGCCCCGGCCTGGGGATCCCATAACCTAAGGCTGTGGCGCCCAAGGCCAGGTGCTCCCTAAGCCTAAGGGCTCGGGCGCCCTAGGCCTGGCGCGCACTAAGCCGAAGGGCGGGGGCACATCTGGCCTGGGGCTCCCAAATACTAAGGCCTGGGGCGTCGTAGCCCTTGGGTTTCCCAAAGCCTTAGGGCAGCGGCGCCCTGGCCTGGGGATCCCAAAGCCTAAGGCTGGGACGCCCCAGGCCAGAGGCTCCCTAAGCCGAAGGGCTGGGGCGCCCCAGGCCAGGGGCTCCCAAAGCGTAATGGCTGGGGGGCCGCAGGCCTGGGGTTCCTAACGCCTAAGAGCTGGGGCGCCCCAGGCTTGGGACTCCCAAAGTCAAAAGGCTGGGGCTCCCCAGGCCTGGGGCCCCCAAAGCCTAAGGGCTGGGGCGCCCCGGAGTGGAGTTCCCAAACCTAAGGGCTGGGGCGCCACAGGCCTGGGGCTCCCTAAATCTAAGGGCTGGGGCGCACCATGCCTGGGGCTACCTAAGCCTACGGACTCGGGCGTCCCAAGCCTGGGTCTTCCTAAGCCTAAGGGCTGGGGCGCCCCGGCCTGGGGCTCCCAAAGTCTAAGGGCTTGGGCGCCCCAGGCCTGGTGCTCCCTAATCCGAAGGTCTGGGGCGTCCCTGGCCTGGGGCTCCCTAAGCATAAGGCTGGGGCGCCCCAGGCCATGGGCTCCCTACACCTAAGGGCTGGGGTGCCCCAGGCCTGGTGCTCACTAAGCCTAAGGGCTGGGACGCCCCAGGCCTGGCGCGCCCTAAGCCGAAGGGCTGTGGCCCCCTAGGCCTGGGGCGCCCAAAGCCTAAGGGCTGGGGGGCTTCAGGCCTTGGGCTCCCTAAGCCGAAGGGCTGGGGCGCCCTAGGCCTGGCGCGCCCTAGCCGCAGGGCTGGGTCTTACCAAGCCATGGGCTCCCTAAGACTAAAGGCTGGGCTAGGGCGTCCAGGCATGGGCCTCCCTAACCCGAAGGGCTGGGTCCCCCCTGGCCTTGGGCTCCCTAAGACTAAGGGCTGGGGTGCCCCAGGCCTGGGGATCCCAAAACCTAAGGGCTGGGGCGTACCATGACTTGGGCTCCCAACGCCTAAGGGCAGTGGCGCCCCAGGCCTGGGGCTCCCTAAGCCTAAGGTCTGGGGCGCCCCAGGCCTGGGGCTCCCAAAGCCTAAGGGCTGGGCTGCCCCAGGGCTGGAGCTCCACAAGCCTAAAGGCTGGAGAGAACCAGGCCTTGGGCTCCCTAAGCCTAAGGGCTGGGGCGCCCCAGGCCTGGGCTCCCTAAGCCGAAGGGCTGGGACCCCCTAGGCCTGGGGCGCCCAAAGCCTAAGCGCAGTGGCGCCCCATGCCTGGGGCTCCCATAGCCTAAGGGCTGGGGCGCCTCAGGCCTGGGGCTCCCAAAGCCTAAGGGCTGGGCTGCCCCAGGGTTGGAGCTCCAAAAGCCTAAAGGCTGGGGCGAACCAGGCCTGTGGCTCCCTAAGCCTAAGGGCTGGGGCGCCCCGGCCTGGGGCTCCCATAGCCTAAGGCTGTGGCGCCCAAGGCCGGGTGCTCCCTAAGCCTAAGGGCAGGGGCACACCAGGCCTGGGCCTTCCAAAGCCAAAGGGCTGGGGCGCATCAGGCCTGGGGCTCCTAAAGCCTAAGGGCTGGGGCGCCCGAGGCCTGGGGCTCCCAAAGCCTAAGGGCTGGGGTGCCCCAGGGCTGGAGCTCCCAAAGCCCAAGGGCTGGGGTGCCCCAGCCCTGGGGCTCTCTAAGCCTAAGGGCTGCTGCGCCCCAGGCCTGGGGCTCCCAAAGCCTAAAGGCTGGGGCACCCTAGGCCTGGGGCGCCCAAAGCCTAAGCACAGTGGCGCCCCAGGCCTTGGGCTCCCAAAGTCTAACGGCGGGGCGCCCTAGGCCTGGCGCGCCCTAAGCCGAAGGGCTGGGGAGTCCCAGGCCATTGGCTCCCTAAGCCTAAAGGCTGGTGCGCCCCAGGCCTGGGGCTCCCAAAGCCTAAGGGCTGGGGTGCCCTAGGGCTGGAGCTCCAAAAGCCTAAAGGCTGGGGCGAATCAGGCCTGGGGCTCCCTAAGCCTAAGGGCACGGGCGCCCCAGGCCTGGGGCTCCCTAAGCCGAAGGGCTGGGACACCCTAGGCCTGGGGCGCCCAAAGCCTAAGGGCAGTGGTGCCGCAGGCCTGGGGCTCCCTAAGCCTAAGGGCTGAGGCGCATCAGGCCTGGGGCTCCCAAAGCCTAAGGACAGGGGCGTCGCAGCCCTTGAGCTCCCTAAGCCTAAGGGTTGTGTCGCCCCGGCCTGGGGCTCCCAAAACCTAAGGGCTGGAGCGACCCAGGCCAGGGACTAGCAAAGCCTTAGGCCTGGGGCGCCCGAGACCTTGGGCTCCCAAAGCCTAAAGGCTGGGGCGCCCTAGGCCTGGCGCGCCCTAAGCCGTAGGGCGGGTGCGTCCCAGGCCTGGGGCTCCCTAAGCATAAGGCTGCGGCACCCCAGGCCTGGGGCTACCAAAGCCTAAGGGCTGGGGCATCACAGGCCATGGGCTCCCTACGCCTAAGGGCTGGGGTGCCCCAGCATGGGGCTCCCTAAGCCTAAGGCCTGGGACGCCCCAGGCCTGGCGTGCCCTAAGCCGAAGGGCTGTGGCCCCCTAGGCCTGGGGCGCCCAAAGCCTAAGGGCTGGGGGGCTTCAGGCCTTGGGCTCCCTAAGCCGAAGGGCTGGGGAGTCGCAAGCCTTGGGCTCATTAAGCCTATGGGCTGGGGCGCCCTAAGCCTGGCGCGCCCTAGCTGAAGCGCTGGGTCTTCCCAGGCCATGGGCTCCCTCAGACTAAAGGCTGGGTGGGGGCGCCCCAGGCATGGGCCTCCCCAACACGAACGGCTGGGTCCCCCCTGGCCTTGGGCTCCCTAAGACTAAGGGCTGGGGTGCCACAGGCCTGGGGCTCCCAAAGCCTAAGGGCTGGGGTGCCCCAGCCCTGGGGCTCTCTAAGCCTAAGGGCTGCTGCGCCCCAGGCCTGGGGCTCCCAAAGCCTAAAGGCTGGGGCACCCTAGGCCTGGGGCGCCCAAAGCCTAAGCACAGTGGCGCCCCAGGCCTTGGGCTCCCAAAGTCTAACGGCGGGGCGCCCTAGGCCTGGCGCGCCCTAAGCCGAAGGGCTGGGGAGTCCCAGGCCATTGGCTCCCTAAGCCTAAAGGCTGGTGCGCCCCAGGCCTGGGGCTCCCAAAGCCTAAGGGCTGGGGTGCCCTAGGGCTGGAGCTCCAAAAGCCTAAAGGCTGGGGCGAATCAGGCCTGGGGCTCCCTAAGCCTAAGGGCGCGGGCGCCCCAGGCCTGGGGCTCCCTAAGCCGAAGGGCTGGGACACCCTAGGCCTGGGGCGCCCAAAGCCTAAGGGCAGTGGTGCCGCAGGCCTGGAGCTCCCTAAGCCTAAGGTCTGAGGCGCATCAGGCCTGGGGCTCCCAAAGCCTAAGGACAGGGGCGTCGCAGCCCTTGAGCTCCCTAAGCCTAAGGGTTGTGTCGCCCCGGCCTGGGGCTCCCAAAGCCTAAGGGCTGGAGCGACCCAGGCCAGGGGCTAGCAAAGCCTTAGGCCTGGGGCGCCCGAGAACTTGGGCTCCCAAAGCCTAAAGGCTGGGGCGCCCTAGGCCTGGCGCGCCCTAAGCCGAAGGGCGGGTGCGTCCCAGGCCTGGGGCTCCCTAAGCATAAGGCTGCGGCGCCCCAGGCCTGGGGCTACCAAAGCCTAAGGGCTGGGGCGTCACAGGCCATGGGCTCCCTACGCCTAAGGGCTGGGGTGCCCCAGCATGGGGCTCCCTAAGCCTAAGGCCTGGGACGCCCCAGGCCTGGCGCGCCCTAAGCCGAAGGGCTGTGGCCCCCTAGGCCTGGGGCGCCCAAAGCCTAAGGGCTGGGGGGCTTCAGGCCTTGGGCTCCCTAAGCCGAAGGGCTGGGGAGTCGCAAGCCTTGGGCTCATTAAGCCTATGGGCTGGGGCGCCCTAAGCCTGGCGCGCCCTAGCCGAAGCGCTGGGTCTTCCCAGGCCATGGGCTCCCTCAGACTAAAGGCTGGGTGGGGGCGCCCCAGGCATGGGCCTCCCCAACACGAACGGCTGGGTCCCCCCTGGCCTTGGGCTCCCTAAGACTAAGGGCTGGGGTGCCACAGGCCTGGGGCTCCCAAAGCCTAAGGGCTGGGGCGTACCATGCCTGGGGCTCCCAAAGCCTAAGGGCTGGGGCGCTCCAGGCCTGGGGCTCCCAAAGCCTAAGGGCTGGGATGCCCCAGGGCTGGAGCTCCAAAATCCCAAAGGCAGGTGCCAACCTGGCCTGGGGCTCCCTAAGCCTAAGGGCTGGGGGGGACACAGGCCTGGGGCTCCCTAAGCCGAAGGGCTGGGGTGCCCCAGGGCTGGAGCTCCAAAAGCCTAAAGGCTGGGGCGAACCAGGCCTGGGGCGCCCTAAGCCTGAGGGCAGTGGCGCCACAGGCCTGGGGCTCCCTAAGCCTAAGGGCTGGGGCACATCAGGCCTGGGGCTCCCAAAGCCTAAGGGCTGGGGTGCCCCAGGGCTGGAGCTCCAAAAGCCTAAAGGCTGGGGCGAACCAGGCCTGGGGCTCACTAAGCCTAAGGGCTGGGGCGCCCAGGCCTGGGGTTCCCTAAGCCGAAGGGCTGGGACTCCCTAGGCCTGGGGCGCCCAAAGCCTAAGCGCAGTGGCGCCCCATGCCTGGGGCTCCCATAGCCTAAGGGCTGGGGCGCCCCAGGCCTGGGGCTCCCAAAGCCTAAGGGCTGGGGTACCCCAGGGCTGGAGCTCTAAAAGCCTAAAGGCTTGGGCGAACCAGGCCTTGGGTTCCCATAGCCTAAGGCTGTGGCGCCCAAGGCCAGGTGCTCCCTAAACCTAAGGGCTGTGGCGCACCAGGCCTGGGCCTCCCAAAGCCTAAGGGCTGGGGCGCATCAGGCCTGGGGCTCCCAAAGCCTAAGGGATGGGGTGCCCCATGGCTGGAGCTCCCAAAGCCTAAGGGCTGGGGTGCCCCAGGCCTGGGCCTCTCTAAGCCTAAGGGCTGCTGTGCCCCAGGACTGGGGCTCCCTAAGCCTAAGGGCTGGAGCACCCCAGGCCAGGGGCTCCCAAAGCCTAAGGGCTGGGGCTCCCTAGGCCTGGGGCGCCCAAAGCCTAAGCACTGTGGCGCCCCAGGCCTGGGGCTCCCAAAGCCTAAGGGCTGGGGCGCCCCAGGCCTGTGCCTCCCAAAGCCTAAGGGCTGGGGTGCCCCAGGGCTGGAGCTCCAAAAGCCTAAAGGCTGGGGCGAACCAGGCCTGGGGCTCCCTAAGCCAATGGGCTGGGGCGCCCCGGAGTGGGCCTCCCAAAGCCTAAGGGCTGGAGTGCCCCGGCCTGGGGCTCCCATAGCCTAAGGCTGTGGCGCCCAAGGCCAGGTCCTCCCTAAGCCTAAGGGCTGGGGAGCACCAGGCCTAGGCCTCCCTAAGCCTAAGGGTTGGTGCGCCCCAGGCCTGGTGCTCCCAAAGCCTAAGGGCTGGGGTGCCCCAGGGATGGAGCTCCAAAAACCTAAAGGCTGGGGCGAACCAGGCCTGGGGCTCCCTAAGCCTAAGGGCTGGGGCGCCCCGGCCTGGGACTCCCATAGCCGAAGGTTGTGGCGCCCAAGGCCAGGTGCTTCCTAAGCCTAAGGGCTGGGGCGCACCAGGCCTGGGCCTCCCAAAGCCTAAGGGACGAGCGCCCCAGGCCTGGGGCTCCCTAAGCCTATGGACTGGAGCGCCCCAGGCCTGGTGCTCCCAAAGCCTAACGGCTGGGGCGCCTCAGGCCTTGGGCTCCCAAATCCTAAGGGCTGGGGCGCCCTAGGCCTGGCGCGCCCCAAGCCGAAGGGCTGGGGAGTCCCAGCCCATGAGCTCCCTAAGCATAAGGGCTGGTGCGCCCCAGCCTGGGGCACCCTAAGCCGAAGTGCTGGGTCCTCCCAGGCCTGGGGCTCCCTAAGCCTACGGGCTGGGGCGCCCTAGGCCTGGGCTACCAAAGCCTAAGGGCTGGGGCACCCAGGCCTGGGGTTCCCTAAACCTAAGGGCTGGCACGCCCCAGGCATGTGCTCCCTAAGCCTAAGTGCTTTGGCGCCCCAGGCCTGGGGCTCCCAAAGCCTAAGGGCAGGGGCGTCACAGCCCTAGGGCTCCCAAAGCCTAAGAGCTGGGGCTCCCCAGGCCTGGGGCTCCCTAAGCCTAAGGGCTGGGCGCTCCAGGCCTGAGACTCCGAAAGCCTAAGGGCTAGGGCGCCCTAGGCGTGGCGCTCCCTAAGTCGAAGGGCCTGGGCGTCCCAGGCCATGGGCTCCCTAAGCCTAAGGGCTGGTGCGCCCAAGGCCTGGGGCTCCCAAAGCCTAAGGGCTGGAGCGCGCCAGGCCTGGGGCTACCAAAGCCTAAGGGCTGGGTTGCCCCAGGCCTTGGGCTCCCAAAGCCTTAGGGCTGGAGCGCCCCAGTCCAGGGGCTCCCTAAACCTAAGGGCTGGGGCGTACCATGCTTGCAGCTCCCAAAGCCGAAGGGCTGGGTCCCCCGAGACCTGGGGCTCCCTAAGCCTAAGGGCTGGGGCGTCCCAGGCCATGGGCTCCCCTAGCCAAAGGGCTGGTGCGCCCCAGCCGTGGGGCTCCCTAAGCCTAAGGGCAGGAGCGCCCCAGGCATTGGGCTCCCAAAGCCTAAGGGCTGGGGCGCCCCAGGCCTGGGGCTCCCAAAGCCTAAGGCTGGGACACCCCATGCTAGGGGCTCCCTAAGCAGAAGGGCTGGGGCGCCCCAGGCCAGGAGCTCCCAAAGCCTAAGTGCTGGTGCGCCCCAGGCCTGGGGCTACCAAAGCCTAAGGGCTGGGGCGCCCCAGGCCTGTGGTTCCCTAAACCTAAGGGCTGGGACGACCCTGGCATGGGCTCCCTAAGCCTAAGTGCTGTGGCGCCCCAGGCCTGGGCCTCCCTAAGCCTAAGGGCAGGGGCGTCAAAGCCCTTGGGCTCCCTAAGACTAAGAGTTGGGGCTCCCCAGGCCTGGGGCTCACTAAGCCTAAGGGCTGGGCTCCCAAGGCCTGAGGCTCCCTAAGCCGAAGAGCTGGGGCGTCCCAGGCCATGGGCTCCCTAAGCCTAAGGGCTGGTGCGCCCCAGGCCTGGGGCTCCCTAAGCCTAAGGGCTGGAGCGCCTCAGGCCTGGGGCTCCCAAAGCCTACGGGCTGGGGCGGCCCAGGCCTTGGGCTCCCAAAGTCTAAGGGCTGGGGCGACCAAGGCCAGGGGCTCCCTAAGCCTAAGGGCTGGGGCGCCCCAGGCCTGGGGCACCCAAACCTAAGGAATGGGGCGCCCCAGACCTTGGGCTCCCAAAGCCTAAGGGCTGGGGCGCCCCAGGCCTGCGGCTCCCAAAGCCTAAGGCTGGGACGCCCCATGCCAGGGGCTCCCTAAGCCGAAGAGCTGGGGAGCCTCAGGCCAGGGGCTCCCAAAGCCTAAGTGCTGGGGCGCCCCAAGCCAGGGGCTACCTAAGCCTAAGGGCTGGGGCGTACCATGCCTGGTGCTCCCAAAGCCTAAGGGCTGGGGCGCCTCAGGCCTGGGGCTTCCAAAGCCTAAGGGCTGGCGTGCCCCAGGGCTGGAGCTCCAAAAGCCTAAGGCCTGGGCGCCCCAGGCCTGGGGCTCCCGAACCCTAAGGGCTGGGGCGTACCATGCCTGGGGCTCCCAAAGAATAAGGGATGGGGCGCCACAGGACTGGGGCTCCCAAAGCCGAAGGGCTGGGGCGATTCAGGCCTGGGGCTCCCTAACCCTAAGGGCTGGAGCGCCCCAGGCCTGGGGCTCCCAAAGCCTAAGGGCTGGGTCCCCCCAGGTCTGAGGCTACCAAAGCCTAAGGGCTGGGGCGTCCCAGGCCATGGGCTCCCTAAGCCTAAGCGCTGGGGCGTACCATGCCTGGGGCTCCCAAAGCCGAAGGGCTGGGTCCCCCCAGGCCTGGGGCTCCCTAAGCCTAAGGGCTGGGGTGCCCCAGGCCTGGAGTTCCCAAACCTAAGGGCTGGGGCGCCACAGGCCTGGGGCTCCCTAAACCTAAGGGCTGGGGCACTCCATGCCTGGGGCTACCTAAGCCTAAGGATTCGGGCGTCCCAAGCCTGTGGCTTCCTAAGCCTAAGGGCTGGTGCGCGCCGGCCTGGGGCTCCCAAAGTCTAAGGGCCGGGTCGCCCCAAGCCTGGGGCCTCCAAAGCCTAAGGGCTGGGCCGCCCCAGGCCTGGAGTTCCCAAACCTAAGGGCTGGGATGCCACAGGCTTGGGGCTCCCTAAACCTAAGGGCTGGAGCGCCCCATGCCTGGGGCTACCTAAGCCTAAGGACTCGGGCGTCCCAAGCCTGGGGCTTCATAAGCCTAAGGGCTGGGGTGCCCAGGTCTGGGGCTCCCTAATCCGAAGGGCTGGGGCGCCCTAGGCCTGGGGTCCCCAAAGCCTAAGGGCTTTGGTGCCAATGTCCTGGGGCTTCCTAAGCCTAAGGGCTGGATCGCCCCAGGCCTGGGGCGTCCAAAGACTAAGGGCTGTGTCCCCCCAGGTTCGGGCTCCCAAACCTAAGGGCTGGGGCGCCCCAGGGCTGGGGCTCGCAAAGCCTAAGGGCTGGGTCCCTCCAGGCCTCGGGGTCCCAAAATCTAAGGGCTGGGTCGCCCCGTCCTGGGGCTCCCAAAGCCTAAGGGCTGGGGCGCCCCAGGCCAGGGATCCCAAAGCCTAAGGGCTGGGGCGCCCGGCCTGGGGCTCCCATAGCCTAAGGCTGGGTGTCCCAGGCCAGGGGCTCCCTAAGCCTAAGGGCTGGAGCGCCCCAGGCCTGGGGCTCCCAAAGCCTAAGGGCTGGGGCGCCCCAGGCCTGGGGCACCCTAAGCCTAAGGGCTGGGGCAACCCAGGCCTGGGGCTCCCAAAGCCTAAGGGCCGGGGCGCCCTAAGCCTGGCGCGCCCTAAGCCGAAGGGCTGGGGCATCCCAGGCCATGGGCTCCCTAAGCCTAAGGGTTGGTGCGACCCAGGCCTGGGGCTCCCAAAGCCTAAGGGCTGGGGGGCCACAGGCCTGGGACTCCCAAGTCTAAAGGCTGGGCGCCCCAGGCCTGGAGCTCACAAAACCTAAGCGGTGGGGCGCCCCAGGCCTGGGGCTCCCTAAGCCTAAGGGCTGTGGTGCCCCAGGCCAGGGATCCCTAAGGCTAAGGGCAGGTGGGCCCCAGGCATGTGGCTCCCTAAGCCTAAGGGCTGGAGCACCCCAGGTCTGGGGCTCCCAAAGCTTAAGGACAGGGGCCTCGCAGCCCTTGGGCTCCCTAAGCCTAAGGGCTGGGGCGCACCAGGTCTGGGGCTCCCAAAGCCTAAGGGCTGGGGCGCCCCAGGCCTGGGGCACCCTAATCCAAAGGGCTGGGGCGCCCCAGGTCTAGGTCTCCCAAAGCCTAAGGGCTGGGGCGCCCTAGGCCTAGCGCGCCTTAAGCCAAAGGGCTGGGGCGTCCCATACCATGGGCTCCCTAACCTTAAGGGCTGGTGGGCCCCAGGCCTGGGGCTCCCTAAGCCTAAGGGCTAGAGAGCCCCAGGTCTAGGGCTCCCAAAGCCTAAGGTCTGTGGCGGCCCAGGCCTGGGGCACCCTAAGCCTAAGGGCTGGGACGCCCCAGGTCTAGGGCTCCCAAAGCCTAAAGGCTGGGGCGCCCTAGGCCTGGCGCGCCCTAAGCCGAAGGGCGGGGGCGTCCCAGGCCTGGGGCTACCTAAGCCTAAGGGCTGGGGCGCCCCAGGCTTGGGGCTCCCTAAGCCTAAGGGTTGCAGCGCCCCAGGACTGGGGCTCCCAAAGCCTAAGGTCTGGGGTGCCCAAGGCCTTGGGCTGCCAAATCCTAAGGGCTTGGGCGCCCTAGCATGGTGCGCCCTAAGCCGACGGGCTGGGGCGCCCCAGGCCTGGGTCTCCCTAACCCTAATGGCTGGAGCGCTCCAGGCCTGGGGCTCCCAAAGCCTAAGGGCTGGGTCGCCCCAGGCCTTAGGCTCCCAAAGCCTAAGGGCTGGGGCACCCCAGGCCTGGGGCTACCAAAGCCTAAAGGCTGGGGCGTCCCAGGCCATGGGCTCCCTAAGCCGAAGCTCTGGGGCGTACCATGCCTGGGACTCCCAAAGCCGAAGGGCTGGTTCCCCCTAGACCTGGGGCTCCCTAAGCCTAAGGGCTGGAGTGCCCCAGGCTTTGAGTTCCCAAACCTAAGGGCTGGGTCGCCACAGGCCTGGGGCTCCCTAAACTTAAGGGCTGGGGCACCCCATGCCTGGGGCTACCTAAGCCTAAGGACTCGGGCGTCCCAAGCCTGGGGCTTCCTAAGCCTAAGGGCTGGGGCGCCCCGGCCTGGGGATCCCAAAGTCTAAGGGCCGTGTCGCCCCAGGCCTGGGGCCTCCAAAGCCTATAGGCTGGGCCGCCCCAGGCCTGGAGTTCCCAAACCTAAGGGCTGGGACGCCACAGGCCTGGGGCTCCCTAAACCTAAGGGCTGGGGAGCCCCTTGCCTGGGGCTACCTAAGCCTAAGGACTCGGGCGTCCCAAGCCTGGGGCTTCCTAAGCCTAAGGGCTGGGGTGCCCCGGCCTGGTGCTCCCAAAGCCTAAGGGCTGGGGCGCCCCAGGCCAGGGATCCCAAAGCCAAAGGGCTGGGGCGCCCCAGGCCTTGGGCTCCCAAAGCCTAAGGTCTGGGGCGCCATAGGCCTAGCGCGCCCTGAGCCGAAGGGCTGGGGCGTCCCAGGCCATGGGCTCCCTAAGCCTAAGGGCTGGTGCGCCCCAGGCCTGGGGCTCCCTAAGCAGAAGTGCTGGGACTTCCCAGGCCTGGGGCTCCGTAAGACTAAGGGCTGGGGCGCCCCAGGCCTGGGGCACCCTAAGCCTAAGGGCTGTGGCGCCCCAGGCCTGGGGCTCCCTAAGCCTAATGGCTGGGGCGCATCCGGCCTGGGGCTCCCAAGTAAGGGCAGTGGCGTCACAGCCCTTGGGCTCCCTAATCTTAAGGGCTGGAGCGCCCCAGGCCTGGGGCTCCCTAAGCCTAAGGGCAGGAGCGCCCCAGGCCTGGGGCTCCCAAAGCCTACGGGCTGGTGCGCCCCAGGCCTTGGGCTCCCAAAGCCTAACTGCTGGGGTGCCCCAGGCCAGGGGCTCTCTAAGCCTACGGGCTGGGGTTACCATGCCTGGGGCTACCAAAACCTAAGGGCTGGGGAGCCCCAGGCCTGGGGCTCTCAAAACCTAACGGCTAGGGTGCCCCAGGGCTGGAGTTCCAAAAGCCTAAGGCCTGGGCGCCCCAGGCCTGGGCTCACTAAGCCTAAGGACTGGGGCGTACCATGCCTGGGGCTCCCAAAGAATAAGGGCTGGGGCGCCCCAGGACTTAGGCTCCCTAAGCCTAAGGGCTGGAGCGCCCCAGGCCTGGGGCTCGCAAAGCCTAAGAGCTGGGGCGCCCCAGGCCTGGGCACCCTAAGGCTAAGGGCTGCGGCGCCCCAGGCCAGGGCACCCTAAGACTAAGGGCTGGGGCGCCCCAGGCCTGGGGCTCCCTAAGCTTAAGTGCTGGGGCGCCCCAGGCCTGGAGTTCCCAAAGCCTAAGGGCTGGGGCGCCCCAGGCCTGGGACTCCCTAAGCCTAATGGCTGCAGTGCCCCAGGCCTGGGGCTCGCAAAGCCTAAGAGCTGGGGCGCCCCAGGCCTGGGCACCCTAAGGCTAAGGGCTGGGGCGCCCCAGGCCAGGGCACCCTAAGACTAAGGGCTGGGGCGGCCCAGGCCTGAGGCTCCCTAAGCTTAAGTGCTGGGGCGCCCCAGGCCTGGGGTTCCCAAAGCCTAAGGGCTGTGGGGCCCCAGGCCAGGGGCTCCCAAAGCCTAAGGGCTGGGGGGTACCATGCCTGGGGCTCCCAAAGCCTAAGGGCTGGGGCGCCCCAGGCCTGGGGCTCCCAAAACCTAATGGCTGGGTGCCCCAGGGCTGGAGTTCCAAAAGCCTAAGGCCTGGGCGACCCAGGCCTGGGGCTCACTAAACCTAAGGACTGGGGCGTACCATGCCTGGGGCTCCCAAAGAATAAGGGCTGGGCCGCCACAGGACTTGGGCTCCCTAAGCCTAAGGGCTGGAGCGCCCCAGGCCTGGGGCTCCCAAAGCCCAAGGGCAGGGGCGCCCCAAGCGTGGGCACCCTAAGACTACAGGCTGGGGCGCCCCAGGCCTGGGGCTCCCTAAGCCTAAGGGCTGGAGGGCCCCTGGCCTGGGGCTACCAAAGCCTAAGGGCTGGGGCGCCCCAGGCCTGGGGCTCCCAAAGCCTAAGGGCTGGGGCCCCCCAGGCCTGGGGCTCCGTAAGCCTAATGGCTGGAGCGCCCCAGGCCTGGGGCTCCCAAGCCTAAAGGCTGGGGTGCCCCTGCCCGGGAGCTCCCAAAGCCTAAGGGTTGGGGCGCATAAGGCCTGGGGCTCCCAAAGCCTAAAGGCTGGGGTGCCCCAGGGCTGAAGCTCCAAAAGCCTAAAGGCTGGGGCGAACCAGGCATTGGGCTCCCTAAGCCTAAGGGCTGGGGCGCCCCAGGCCTGGGGCTCCCAAAGCCTAAGGGCTGGGGTGCCCCAGGGCTGGAGCTCCAAAAACCTAAAGGCTGGGGCGAACCAGGCCTGGGGCTCCCTAAGCCAATGGGCTGGGGCGCCCCGGCCTGGGCCTCCCAAAGCGTAAGGGCTGGAGTGCCCCGGCCTGGGGCTCCCATAGCCTAAGGCTGTGGCGCCCAAGGCCAGGTGCTCCCTAAGCCTAAGGGCTGCGGAGCACCAGGCCTGGGCCTCCCTAAGCCTAAGGGCTGGTGCGCCCCAGGCCTGGGGCTCCCAAAGCCTAAGGGCTGGGGCGCCCCAGGCCTGGGGCTCCCAAAGCCTAAGGGCTGGGGTGCCCCAGGGCTGGAGCTCCAAAAACCTAAAGGCCGGGGCGAACCAGGCCTGGGGCTCCCTAAGCCTAAGGGCTGGGGCGCACCGGCCTGGGGCTCCCATAGCCTAAGGTTGTGGCACCCAAGGCCAGGTGCATCCTAAGACTAAGGGCTGGGGCGCACCAGGCCTGGGCCTCCCAAAGCCTAAGGGCTGGGGTGCCCCAGGTGGGGCTCCCTAAGCCTATGGACTGGAGCGCCCCAGGCCTGGTGCTCCAAAAGCCTAACGGCTGGGGCGCCTCAGGCCTTGGCCTCCCAAATCCTAAGGGCTGGGGCTCCCTAGGCCTGGCGCGCCCCAAGCCGAAGGGCTGGGGCGTCCCAGGCCTGAAGCTCCCTAAGCCTAAGGGCTGGTGCGCCCCAGGCCTGGGGCACCCTAAGTCGAAGTGCTGGGTCCTACCAGGACTGGGGCTCCCTAAGCCTACGGGCTGGGGCGCCCTTGGCCTGGGGCTACCAAAGCCTAAGGGCTGCGGAGAACCAGGCCTGGGCCTCCCTAAGCCTAAGGACTGATGAGCCCCAGGCCTGGGCCTCCCAAAACCTAAGGGCTGGGGCGCCCCAACCTGGGGCTCCCAAAGCCTAAGGGCTGGGGTGCCCCAGGGCTGGAGCTCCAAAAACCTAAAGGCTGTGGCGAAGCAGGCCTGGGGCTCCCTAAGCCTACGGGCTGGGGCGCCCTAGGCCTGGGGCTAGCAAAGTCTAAGGGCTGGGGCACCAAGGCCTGGGGTTCCCTAAACCTAAGGTCTGGGACGCCCCAGGCATGGGCTCCCTAAGCCTAAGTGCTTTGGCGCCCCCGGCCTGGGGCTCCCAAAGCCTAAGGGCAGGGGCATCACAGCCTTAGGGCTCCCTAAGCCTAAGGGCTGGAGCGCCCCAGGCCTGGGGCTCCCAAAGCCTAAGAGCTGGGGCTCCCCAGGCCTGGGGCTACCTAAGCCTAAGGGCTGGGCGCTCCAGGACTGAGACTCCGAAAGCCTAAGGGCTGGGGCGCCCTAGGCGTGGCGTTCCCTAAGCCGAAGGGCTGTGGCGTCCAAGGCCATGGGCTCCCTAAGCCTAAGGGCTGGTGCGCCCCAGGCCTGGGGCTCCCTAAGCCTAAGGGCTGGGGTGCCCCAGGCCTTGGGCTCCCAAAGCCTAAGGGCTGGGGCGCCCCAGGCCAGGGGCTCCCTAAACCTAAGGGCTGGGGCGTACTATACTTGGGGCTCCTAAAGCCGAAGGGCTGGGTCCCCCGAGACCTGGGGCTCCCTAAGCCTAAGGGCTAGGGCGTTCCAGGCCATGGGCTCCCCTAGCCAAAGGGCTGGTGCGCCCCAGCCGTGGGGCTCCCTAAGCCTAAGGGCAGGAGCGCCCCAGGCATTGGGCTCCCAAAGCCTAAGGGCTGGGGCGCCCCAGGCCTGGGGTTCCCAAAGCCTATGGCTGGGACGCCCCATGCTAGGGGCTCCCTAAGCAGAAGGGCTGGGGCGCCCCAGGCCAGGAGCTCCCAAAGCCTAAGTGCTGGGGCGCCTCAGGCCTGGGGCTACCAAAGCCTAAGGGCTGGGGCGCCCCAGGCCTGGGGTTCCCTAAACCTAAGGCCTGGGACGACCCTTGCATGGGCTCCCTAAGCCTAAGTGCTGTGGCGCCCCAGGCCTGGGGCTCCCTAAGCCTAAGGGCTGGGGTGCATCAGGCCTGGGGCTCCCAAAGCCTATGGGCTGGCGCGCCCCAGGCCTTGTGCTCCCAAAGCCTAAGGGCTGGGGCGCCCCAGGCCTGGGGCTTCCAAAGCCTAAGGACTGGCGTGCCCCAGGGCTGGAGCTCCAAAAGCCTAAGGCCTGGGCGCCCCAGGCCTGGGGCTCCCGAAGCCTAAGTGCTGGGGCGTACCATGCCTGGGGCTCCCAAAAATGAGGGTTGGGGCGCCCCAGGACTGGGGCTCCCTAAGCCGAAGGGCTGTGGCGCCCCAGGCCTGGGGCTCCCTAACCCTAAGGGCTGTAGCGCCCCAGGCCTGGGACTCCCAAAGCCTAAGGGCTGGGGCGCCCCAGGCCTTGGGCTCCCAAAGCCTAAGGGCTGGGGCACCCCAGGCCTGAGGTTACCAAAGCCTAAGGGCCCGCACGTCCCAGGCCATGGGCTCCCTAAGCCTAAGCGCTGGGGCGTACCATGCCTGGGGCTCCCTAAGCCTAAGGGCTGGGGTGCCCCAGGCCTGGAGTTCCCAAACCTAAGGGCTGGGGCACCCCATGCCTGGGGCTACCTAAACCTAAGGACTCGGGCGTCCCAAGACTGGGGCTCCCTAATCCGAAGGGCTGGTGCGGCCTAGGCCTGGGGTCCCCAAAGCCTAAGGGCTGTGGTGCCAATGTCCTGGGGCTCCCAAAGCCTAAGGTCTGGCGCGCCCCAGGGCTGGGGCTCCCAAAGCCTAAGGGCTGGGTCCCACCAGGCTCGGGCTCCCAAAATCTAAGGGCTGGGTCGCCCCGGCCTGGGGCTCCCAAAGCCTAAGGGCTGGGGCGCCCCAGGTCAGGGATCCCAAAGCCTAAGTGCTGGGGGGTACCATGCCTGGGGCTCCCAAAGCCTAAGGGCTGGGGCGCCCCAGGCCTGGCGCTCCCAACACATAATGGCTGGGTGCCCCAGGGCTGGAGTTCCAAAAGCCTAAGGCCTGGGCGCCCCAGACCTGGGGCTCACTAAGCCTAAGGACTGGGGCGTACCATGCCTGGGGCTCCCAAAAAATAAGGGCTGGGGCGCCCCAGGCCTTGGGCACCCTAAGCGTAAGGGCTGGAGCGCCCCAGGCCTGGGGCTCCCAAAGCCTAAGGGCTGAGGCGCCCCAGGCCTGGGGCTCCCAAAGCATTAAGGGCTGGGGCCCCCCAGGCCTGGGGCTCCCTAAGCCTAATGGCTGGAGCGCCCCAGGCCTGGGGCTCCCAAGCCTAAAGGCTGGGGTGTCCCAGCCCTGGAGCTCCCAAAGCCTAAGGGTTGGGGCGCATAAGGCCTGGGGCTCCCAAAGCCTAAAGGCTGGGGTGCCCCAGGGCTGAAGCTCCAAAAGCCTAAAGGCTGGGGCGAACAAGGCATTGGGCTCCCTAAGCCTAAGTGCTGGGGTGCCCCAGGCCTGGGGCTCCCTAAGCCGAAGGGCTGGGACCCCCTAGGCCTGGGGCGCCCAAAGCCTAAGCGCTGTGGCGCCCCAGGCCTGGGGCTCCCAAAGCCTAAGGGCTGGGGTGCCCCAGGGCTGAAGCTCCAAAAGCCTAAAGGCTGGGGCGAACCAGGCCTGGGGCTCCCTAAGCCAATGGGCTGGGGCGCCCCGGTCTGGGCCTCCCAAAGCCTAAGGGCTGTAGTGCCCCGGCCTGGGGCTCCCATAGCCTAAGGCTGTGGCGCCCAAGGCCAGGTGCTCCCTAAGCCTAAGGGCTGCGGAGCACCAGGCCTGGGCCTCCCTAAGCCTAAGGGCTGGTGCGCCCCAGGCCTGGGGCTCCCAAAGCCTAAGGGCTGGGGTGCCCCAGGCCTGGGGCTCCCAAAGCCTAAGGGCTGGGGTGCCCCAGGGCTGGAGCTCCAAAAACCTAAAGGCTGGGGCGAACCAGGCCTGGGGCTCCCTAAGCCTAAGGGATGGGGCTCCCCAGGCCTGGGGCTCCCTAAGCCTAAGGGCTGGGCGCTCCAGGCCTGAGACTCCGAAAGCCTAAGGGCTGGGGCGCCCTAGGCGTGTCACTCCCTAAGCCGAAGGGCTGTGGCGTCCCAGGCCATGGGCTCCCTAAGCCTAAGGGCTGGTGCGCCCCAGGCCTGGGGCTCCCTAAGCCTAAGGGCTGGGGTGCCCCAGGCCTTGGGCTCCCAAAGCCTAAGGGCTGGGGCGCCCCAGGCCAGGGGCTCCCTAAACCTAAGGGCTGGGGCGTACTATGCTTGGGGCTCCCAAAGCCGAAGGGCTGGGTCCCCCGAGACCTGGGGCTCCCTAAGCCTAAGGGCTGGGGCATCCCAGGCCATGGGCTCCCCTAGCCAAAGGGCTGGTGCGCCCCAGCCGTGGGGCTCCCTAAGCCTAAGGGCAGGAGCGCCCCAGGCATTGGGCTCCCAAATACTAAGGGCTGGGGCACCCCAGGCCTGGGGCTCCCAAAGCCTAAGGCTGGGACGCCCCATGCTAGGGGCTCCCTAAGCAGAAGGGCTGGGGCGCCCCAGGCCAGGAGCTCCCAAAGCCTAAGTGCTGGGGTGCCCCAGGCCTGGGGCTACCAAAGCCTAAGGGCTGGGGCGCCCCAGGCCTGGGGTTCCCTAAACCTAAGGCCTGGGACGACCCTGGCATGGGCTCCCTAAGCCTAAGTGCTGTGGCGCCCCAGGCCTGGGGCTCCCTAAGCCTAAGGGCTGGGGTGCATCAGGCCTGGGGCTCCCAAAGCCTAAGGGCTGGAGCGCCCCAGGCCTGGGGCTACCAAAGCCTAAGGGCTGGGGCGCCCCAGGCCTTGGGCTCCAAAAGTCTAAGGGCAGGGGCGCCCCAGGCCAGGGGCTCCCTAAGCCTAAGGGCTGGGGCGCCCCAGGCCTGGGGCACCCAAACCTAAGGGATGGGACGCCCCAGGCCTTGTGCTCCCAAAGCCTAAGGGCTGGGGCTTACCATGCCTGGTGCTCCCAAAGCGTAAGGGCTGGGGCGCCCCAGGCCTGGGGCTTCCAAAGCCTAAGGGCTGGCGTGCCCCAGGGCTGGATCTCCAAAAGCCTAAGGCCTGGGCGCCCCAGGCCTGGGGCGCCCGAAGCCTAAGGGCTGGGGCGTACCATGCCTGGGGCTCCCAAAGAATAAGGGATGGGGCGCCCCAGGACTGGGGCTCCCTAAGCCGAAGGGCTGGGGCGCCCCAGCCTGGGGCTCCCTAACCCTAAGGGCTGGAGCGCCCCAGGCCTGGGGCTCCCAAAGCCTAAGGGCTGGGGCGCCCCAGGCCTTGGGCTCCCAAAGCCTAAGGGCTGGGGCACCCCAGGCCTGAGGCTACCAAAGCCTAAGGGCTGGGGCGTCCCAGGCAATGGGCTCCCTAAGCCTAAGCGCTGGGGCGCCCCAGGCCTGGGGCTCCCTAAGCCTAAGTGCTGTGGTGCCCCAGGCCTGGAGTTCCCAAACCTAAGGGCTGGGGCGCCACAGGCCTGGGGCTCCCTAAACCTAAGGGCTGGGGCACCCCATGCCTGGGGCTACCTAAGCCTAAGGACTCGGGCGTCCCAAGCCTGGGGCTTCCTAAGCCAAAGGGATGGGGCGCCCCGGCTTGGGGCTCCCAAAGTCTAAGGGCCGCGTCGCCCCAGGCCTGGGGCCTCCAAAGCCTAAGGGCTGGGCCGCCCCAGGCCTGGAGTTCCCAAACCTAAGGGCTGGGACGCCACAGGCTTGGGGCTCCCTAAACCTAAGGGCTGGGGCTCCCCATGCCTGGGGCTACCTAAGCCTAAGGACTCGGGCGTACCAAGCCTGGGGCTTCCTAAGCCTAATGGCTGGGGCGCCCCGGTCTGGGGCTCCCTAATCCGAAGGGCTGGGGCGCCCTAGGCCTAGGGTCCCCAAAGCCTAAGGGCTGTGGTGCCAATGTCCTGGGGCCCCCAAAGCCTAAGTTCTGGGGCGCCCCACGGCTGGGGCTCCCAAAGCCTAAGGGCTGGGTCCCACCAGGCCTCAGGCTCCCAAATTCTAAGGGCTGGGTCGCCCCGGCCTGGGGCTCCCAAAGCCTAAGGCCTGGGGCGCCCCAGGCCAGGGATCCCAAAGCCTAAGGCTGGGTGCCCCAGGCCAGGGGCTCCCTAAGCCTAAGGGCTGGAGCGCCCCAGGCCTGGGGCTCCCAAAGCCTAAGGGCTGGGGCGAACCAGGCCTGGGGCACCCTAAGCCTAAGGGCTGGGAAAACCCAGGCCTGGGGCTCCCAAAGCCTAAGGGCCGGGGCGCCCTAAGCCTGGCGCGCCCTAAGCCGAAGGGCTGGGGCATCCCAGGTCATGGGCTCCCTAAGCCTAAGGGTTGGTGCGCCCCAGGCCTGGGGCTCCCAAAGCCTAAGGGCTGGGGCGCCCCCGGCCTTGGGCTCCCAAACCTAAGGGCTTGGGCGCCCTAGGCCTAGCGCGCCCTAAGCCGACGGGCGGTGGCGTCCCAGGCGTGGGGTTCCCTAAGACGACGGGCGGGGCCATCCCAGGCCTGGGGCTCCCAAATCCTAAGGGCTGGGGCGCCCCAGGCCTTGGTCTCCCAAAATCTAAGGGCAGGGGTGCCCCAGGCCTGGGGCTCCCAAAGCCTCAGGGCTGGGGCGCTCCGGCTTGGAGCTCCCAAAGCCTAAGGCTGGGACGCCCCAGGCCATGGTCTCCCTAAGCCGAAGGGCTGGGGCGCCCAGGGCAGAAGCTCCCAAAGCCGAAGGGCTGGGGTGCCCCAGGCCTGGGGCTCCCAAAGCCTAAGGGCTGGGGGCCACAGGCCTTGGGCTCCCAAGACTAAAGGCTGGGCGCCCCAGGCCTGGAGCTCCCAAAACCTAAGGGGTGGGGCGCCCCAGGCCTGGGGCTACGTAAGCCTAAGGGCTCTGGTGCCCAAGGCCAGGGATCCCTAAGCCTAAGGGCTGGTGGGCCCCAGGCATGGGGCTCCCTAAGCCTAAGGGCTGGAGCGCCCCTGGTCTAGTGCTCCCAAAGCCTAAGGACAGTGGCGTCGCAGCCCTTGGGCTCCCTAAACCTAAGGGCTGGGGCGCACCAGGTCTGGGGAACCCAAAGCCTAAGGGCTGGGGCGCTCCAGGCCTGGGGCTCTCTAAGCCTAAGGGATAAAGTGCCCCAGGTCTAGGGCTCCCAAAGCCTAAGGGCTAGGTCGCCCTAAGCCTGGGGCTCCCTAAGCCTAAGGGTTGGAGCGCCCCATGCCTGGGGCTCCCTAAGCCTAAGGGCTGGGGTGCCCCACGCCTTGGGCTCCCAAAGCCTAAGGGCTGGGGCGCCCCAGGCCAGTGGCTCCCTAAACCTAAGGGTTGGGGCGTACTATGCTTGGGGCTCCCAAAGCCGAAGGGCTGGGTCCCCAGAGACCTGGGGCTCCCTAAGCCTAAGGGCTGGGGCGTCCCAGGCCATGGGCTCCCCTAGCCAAAGGGCTGGTGCGCCCCAGCCGTGGGGCTCCCTAAGCCTAAGGGCAGGAGCGCCCCAGGCATTGGGCTCCCAAAGCCTAAGGGCTGGGGCGCCCCAGGCCTGGGGCTCCCAAAGCCTAAGGCTGGGACGCCCCATGCTAGGGGCTCCCTAAGCAGAAGGGCTGGGGCGCCCCAGGCCAGGAGCTCCCAAAGCCTAAGTGCTGGGGCGCCTCAGGCCTGGGGCTACCAAAGCCTAAGTGCTGGGGCGCCCCAGGCCTGGGGTTCCCTAAACCTAAGGCCTGGGACGACCCTGGCATGGGCTCCCTAAGCCTAAGTGCTGTGGCGCCCCAGGCCTGGGGCTCCCTAAGCCTAAGGGCTGGGGTGCATCAGGCCTGGGGCTCCCAAAGCCTAAGGGCTGGAGCGCCCCAGGCCTGGAGCTCCCAAAGCCTAAGGGTTGGGGCGCCCCAGGCCTTGGGCTCCAAAAGCCTTAGGGCTGGGGTGCCCCAGGCCAGGGGCTCCCTAAGCCTAAGGGCTGGGGCGCCCCAGGCCTTGGGCACCCAAATCTAAGGGATGGGACGCCCCAGGCCTTGTGCTCCCAAAGCGTAAGGGCTGGGGCGCCCCAGGCCTGGGGCTTCCAAAGCCTAAGGGCTGGCGTGCCCCAGGGCTGGAGCTCCAAAAGCCTAAGGCCTGGGCGCCCCAGGCCTGGGGCTCCCGAAGCCTAAGGGCTGGGGCGTACCATGCCTGGGGCTCCCAAAGAATAAGGGATGGGGCGCCCCAGGACTGGGGCTCCCTAAGCCGAAGGGCTGTGGCGCCCCAGGCCTGGGGCTCCCTAACCCTAAGGGCTGTAGCGCCGCAGGCCTGGGACTCCCAAAGCCTAAGGGCTGGGGCGCCCCAACCTGGGGCTCCCAAAGCCTAAGGGCTGGGGTGCCCCAGGGCTGGAGCACCAAAAACCTAAAGGCTGTGGCGAAGCAGGCCAGGGGCTCCCTAAGCCCACGGGCTGGGGCGCCCTAGGCCTGGGGCTAGCAAAGTCTAAGGGCTGGGGCACCAAGGCCTGGGGTTCCCTAAACCTAAGGTCTGGGACGCCCCAGGCATGGGCTCCCTAAGCCTAAGTGCTTTGGCGCCCCCAGCCTGGGGCTCCCAAAGCCTAAGGGCAGAGGCGTCACAGCCTTAGGGCTCCCTAAGCCTAAGGGCTGGAGCGCCCCAGGCCTGGGGCTCCCAAAGCCTAAGAGCTGGGGCTCCCCAGGCCTGGGGCTACCTAAGCCTAAGGGCTGGGCGCTCCAGGCCTGAGACTCCGAAAGCCTAAGGGCTGGGGCGCCCTAGGCGTGGCGTTCCCTAAGCCGAAGGGCTGTGGCGTCCCAGGCCATGGGCTCCCTAAGCCTAAGGGCTGGTGCGCCCCAGGCCTGGGGCTCCCTAAGCCTAAGGGCTGGGGTGCCCCAGGCCTTGGGCTCCCAAACCCTAAGGGCTGGGGCGCCCCAGGCCAGGGGCTCCCTAAACCTAAGGGCTGGGGCGTACTATACTTGGGGCTCCCAAAGCCGAAGGGCTGGGTCCCCCGAGACCTGGGGCTCCCTAAGCCTAAGGGCTGGGGCGTCCCAGGCCATGGGCTCCCCTAGCCAAAGGGCTGGTGCGCCCCAGCCGTGGGGCTCCCTAAGCCTAAGGGCAGGAGTGCCCCAGGCATTGGGCTCCCAAAGCCTAAGGGCTGGGGCGCCCCAGGCCTGGGGCTCCCAAAGCCTAAGGCTGGGATGCCCCATGCTAGGGGCTCCCTAAGCAGAAGGGCTGGGGCGCCCCAGGCCAGGAGCTCCCAAAGCCTAAGTGCTGGGGCGCCTCAGGCCTGGGGCTACCAAAGCCTAAGGGCTGGGGCGCCCCAGGCCTGGGGTTCCCTAAACCTAAGGCCTGGGACGACCCTGGCATGGGCTCCCTAAGCCTAAGTGCTGTGGCGCCCCAGGCCTGGGGCTCCCTAAGCCTAAGGGCTGGGGTGCATCAGGCCTGGGGCTCCCAAAGCCTAAGGGCTGGCGCGCCCCAGGCCTTGTGCTCCCAAAGCGTAAGGGCTGGGGCGCCCCAGGCCTGGGGCTTCCAAAGCCTAAGGACTGGCGTGCCCCAGGGCTGGAGCTCCAAAAGCCTAAGGCCTGGGCGCCCCAGGCCTGGGGCTCCCGAAGCCTAAGGGCTGGGGCGTACCATGCCTGGGGCTCCCAAAAATAAGGGATGGGGCGCCCCAGGACTGGGGCTCCCTAAGCCGAAGGGCTGTGGCGCCCCAGGCCTGGGGCTCCCTAACCCTAAGGGCTGTAGCGCCCCAGGCCTGGGACTCCCAAAGCCTAAGGGCTGGGGCGCCCCAGGCCTTGGGCTCCCAAAGCCTAAGGGCTGGGGCACCCCAGGCCTGAGGTTACCAAAGCCTAAGGGCCCGCGCGTCCCAGGCCATGGGCTCCCTAAGCCTAAGCGCAGGGGCGTACCATGCCTGGGGCTCCCAAAGCCGAAGGGCTGGGTCCCCCCAGGCCTGGGGCTCCCTAAGCCTAAGGGCTGGGGTGCCCCAGGCCTGGAGTTCCCAAACCTAAGGGCTGGGGCACCCCATGCCTGGGGCTACCTAAGCCTAAGGACTCGGGCGTCCCAAGCCTTGGGCTCCCTAATCCGAAGGGCTGGGGCGCCCTAGGCCTGGGGTCCCCAAAGCCTAAGGGCTGTGGTGCCAATGTCCTGGGGCTCCCAAAGCCTAAGGTCTGGCGCGCCCCAGGGCTGGGGCTCCCAAAGCCTAAGGGCTGGGTCCCACCAGGCTCGGGCTCCCAAAATCTAAGGGCTGGGTCGCCCCGGCCTGGGGCTCCCAAAGCCTAAGGGCTGGGGCGCCCCAGGCCAGGGATCCCAAAGCCTAAGTGCTGGGGGGTACCATGCCTGGGGCTCCCAAAGCCTAAGGGCTGGGGCGCCCCAGGCCTGGCGCTCCCAACACATAATGGCTGGGTGCCCCAGGGCTGGAGTTCCAAAAGCCTAAGGCCTGGGCGCCCCAGACCTGGGGCTCACTAAGCCTAAGGGCTGGGGCGCCCCAACCTGGGGCTCCCAAAGCCTAAGGGCTGGGGTGCCCCAGGGCTGGAGCTCCAAAAACCTAAAGGCTGTGGCGCCCCAGGCCTGGGGCTCCCTAAGCCTAAGGGCTGGGGTGCATCAGGCCTGGGGCTCCCAAAGCCTAAGGGCTGGAGCGCCCCAGGCCTGGGGCTCCCAAAGCCTAAGGGTTGGGGCGCCCCAGGCCTTGGGCTCCAAAAGCCTTAGGGCTGGGGTGCCCCAGGCCAGGGGCTCCCTAAGCCTAAGGGCTGGGGCGCCCCTGGCCTTGGGCACCCAAACCTAAGGGATGGGACGCCCCAGGCCTTGTGCTCCCAAAGCGTAAGGGCTGGGGCGCCCCAGGCCTGGGGCTTCCAAAGCCTAAGGGCTGGCGTGCCCCAGGGCTGGAGCTCCAAAAGCCTAAGGCCTGGGCGCCCCAGGCCTGGGGCTCCCGAAGCCTAAGGGCTGGGGCGTACCATGCCTGGGGCTCCCAAAGAATAAGGGATGGGGCGCCCCAGGACTGGGGCTCCCTAAGCCGAAGGGCTGTGGCGCCCCAGGCCTGGGGCTCCCTAACCCTAAGGGCTGTAGCGCCCCAGGCCTGGGACTCCCAAAGCCTAAGGGCTGGGGCGCCCCAACCTGGGGCTCCCAAAGCCTAAGGGCTGGGGTGCCCCAGGGCTGGAGCTCCAAAAACCTAAAGGCTGTGGCGAAGCAGGCCTGGGGCTCCGTAAGCCTACGGGCTGGGGCGCCCTAGGCCTGGGGCTAGCAAAGTCTAAGGGCTGGGGCACCAAGGCCTGGGGTTCCCTAAACCTAAGGTCTGGGACGCCCCAGGCATGGGCTCCCTAAGCCTAAGTGCTTTGGCGCCCCCGGCCTGGGGCTCCCAAAGCCTAAGGGCAGGGGCGTCACAGCCTTAGGGCTCCCTAAGCCTAAGGGCTGGAGCGCCCCAGGCCTGGGGCTCCCAAAGCCTAAGAGCTGGGGCTCCCCAGGCCTGGGGCTACCTAAGCCTAAGGGCTGGGCTCTCCAGGCCTGAGACTCCGAAAGCCTAAGGGCTGGGGCGCCCTAGGCGTGGCGTTCCCTAAGCCGAAGGGCTGTGGCGTCCCAGGCCATGGGCTCCCTAAGCCTAAGGGCTGGTGCGCCCCAGGCCTGGGGCTCCCTAAGCCTAAGGGCTGGGGTGCCCCAGGCCTTGGGCTCCCAAAGCCTAAGGGCTGGGGCGCCCCAGGCCAGGGGCTCCCTAAACCTAAGGGCTGGGGCGTACTATACTTGGGGCTCCCAAAGCCGAAAGGCTGGGTCCCCCGAGACCTGGGGCTCCCTAAGCCTAAGGGCTGGGGCGTCCCAGGCCATGGGCTCCCCTAGCCAAAGGGCTGGTGCGCCCCAGCCGTGGGGCTCCCTAAGCCTAAGGGCAGGAGCGCCCCAGGCATTGGGCTCCCAAAGCCTAAAGGCTGGGGCGCCCCAGGCCTGGGGCTCCCAAAGCCTAAGGCTGGGACGCCCCATGCTAGGGGCTCCCTAAGCAGAAGGGCTGGGGCGCCCCAGGCCAGGAGCTCCCAAAGCCTAAGTGCTGGGGCGCCTCAGGCCTGGGGCTACCAAAGCCTAAGGGCTGGGGCGCCCCAGGCCTGGGGTTCCCTAAACCTAAGGCCTGGGACGACCCTGGCATGGGCTCCCTAAGCCTAAGTGCTGTGGCGCCCCAGGCCTGGGGCTCCCTAAGCCTAAGGGCTGGGGTGCATCAGGCCTGGGGCTCCCAAAGCCTAAGGGCTGGCGCGCCCCAGGCCTTGTGCTCCCAAAGCGTAAGGGCTGGGGCGCCCCAGGCCTGGGGCTTCCAAAGCCTAAGGACTGGCGTGCCCCAGGGCTGGAGCTCCAAAAGCCTAAGGCCTGGGCGCCCCAGGCCTGGGGCTCCCGAAGCCTAAGGGCTGGGGCGTACCATGCCTGGGGCTCCCAAAAATAAGGGATGGGGCGCCCCAGGACTGGGGCTCCCTAAGCCGAAGGGCTGTGGCGCCCCAGGCCTGGGGCTCCCTAACCCTAAGGGCTGTAGCGCCCCAGGCCTGGGACTCCCAAAGCCTAAGGGCTGGGGCGCCCCAGGCCTTGGGCTCCCAAAGCCTAAGGGCTGGGGCACCCCAGGCCTGAGGCTACCAAAGCCTAAGGGCCCGCGCGTCCCAGGCCATGGGCTCCCTAAGCCTAAGCGCTGGGGCGTACCATGCCTGGGGCTCCCAAAGCCGAAGGGCTGGGTCCCCCCAGGCCTGGGGCTCCCTAAGCCTAAGGGCTGGGGTGCCCCAGGCCTGGAGTTCCCAAACCTAAGGGCTGGGGAACCCCATGCCTGGGGCTACCTAAGCCTAAGGACTCGGGCGTCCCAAGCCTGGGGCTCCCTAATCCGAAGGGCTGGGGCGCCCTAGGCCTGGGGTCCCCAAAGCCTAAGGGCTGTGGTGCCAATGTCCTGGGGCTCCCAAAGCCTAAGGTCTGGCGCGCCCCAGGGCTGGGGCTCCCAAAGCCTAAGGGCTGGGTCCCACCAGGCTCGGGCTCCCAAAATCTAAGGGCTGGGGCGCCCCGGCCTGGGGCTCCCAAAGCCTAAGGGCTGGGGCGCCCCAGGCCAGGGATCCCAAAGCCTAAGTGCTGGGGGGTACCATGCCTGGGGCTCCCAAAGCCTAAGGGCTGGGGCGCCCCAGGCCTGGCGCTCCCAACACATAATGGCTGGGTGCCCCAGGGCTGGAGTTCCAAAAGCCTAAGGCCTGGGCGCCCCAGACCTGGGGCTCACTAAGCCTAAGTACTGGGGCGTACCATGCCTGGGGCTCCCAAAAAATAAGGGCTGGGGCGCCCCAGGCCTTGGGCACCCTAAGCGTAAGGGCTGGAGCGCCCCAGGCCTGGGGCTCCCAAAGCCTAAGGGCTGGGGCCCCCCAGGTCTGGGGCTCCCTAAGCCTAATGGCTGGAGCGCCCCAGGACTGGGGCTCCCAAGCCTAAAGGCTGGGGTGTCCCAGCCCTGGAGCTCCCAAAGCCTAAGGGTTGGGGCGCATAAGGCCTGGGGCTCCCAAAGCCTAAAGGCTGGGGTGCCCCAGGGCTGAAGCTCCAAAAGCCTAAAGGCTGGGGCGAACAAGGCATTGAGCTCCCTAAGCCTAAGTGCTGGGGCGCCCCAGGCCTGGGGCTCCCTAAGCCGAAGGGCTGGGGTGCCCCAGGGCTGAAGCTCCAAAAGCCTAAAGGCTGGGGCGAACCAGGCCTGGGGCTCCCTAAGCCAATGGGCTGGGGCGCCCCGGTCTGGGCCTCCCAAAGCCTAAGGGCTGTAGTGCCCCGGCCTGGGGCTCCCATAGCCTAAGGCTGTGGCGCCCAAGGCCAGGTGCTCCCTAAGCCTAAGGGCTGCGGAGCACCAGGCCTGGGCCTCCCTAAGCCTAAGGGCTGGTGCGCCCCAGGCCTGGGGCTCCCAAAGCCTAAGGGCTGGGGTGCCCCAGGCCTGGGGGTCCCAAAGCCTAAGGGCTGGGGTGCCCCAGGGCTGGAGCTCCAAAAACCTAAAGGCTGGGGTGAACCAGGCCTGGGGCTCCCTAAGCCTAAGGGATGGGGCGCCCCGGCCTGGGGCTCCCATAGCCTAAGGATGTGGCGCCCAAGGCCAGGTGCTTCCTAAGCCTAAGGGCTGGGGCGCACCAGGCCTGGGCCTCCCAAAGCCTAAGGGCTGGGGCGCCCCAGGCCTGGGGCTCCCTAAGCCTATGGGCTGGAGCGCCCCAGGCCTGGTGCTCCCAAAGCCTAACGGCTGGGGCGCCTCAGGCCTTGGCCTCCTAAATCCTAAGGGCTGGGGCGCCCTAGGCCTGGCGCGCCCCAAGCCGAAGGGCTGGGGCGTCCCAGGCCTGAAGCTCCCTAAGCCTAAGGGCTGGTGCGACCCAGGCCTGGGGCACCCTAAGTCAAAGTGCTGGGTCCTCCCAGGCCTGGGGCTCCCTAAGCCTACGGGCTGGGGCGCCCTAGGCCTGGGGCTACCAAAGTCTAAGGGCTGGGGCACCCAGGCCTGGGGTTCCCTAAACCTAAGGTCTGGGACGACCCAGGCATGGGCTCCCTAAGCCTAAGTGCTTTGGCGCCCCTGGCCTGGGGCTCCAAAAGCCTAAGGGGAGGGGCGTTACAGCCTTAGGGCTCCCTAAGCCTAAGGGCTGGAGCGCCCAAGGCCTGGGGCTCCAAAAGCCTAAGAGCTGGGGCTCCCCAGGCCTGGGGCTCCCTAAGCCTAAGGGCTGGGCGCTCCAGGCCTGAGACTCCGAAAGCCTAAGGGCTGGGGCGCCCTAGGCGTGGCACTCCCTAAGCCGAAGGGCTGTGGCGTCCCAGGCCATGGGCTCCCTGAGCCTAAGGGCTGGTGCGCCCCAGGCCTGGGGCTCCCTAAGCCTAAGGGCTGGGGTGCCCCAGGCCTTGGGCTCCCAAAGCCTAAGGGCTGGGGCGCCCCAGGCCAGGGGCTCCCTAAACCTAAGGGCTGGGGCGTACTATGCTTGGGGCTCCCAAAGCCGAAGGGCTGGGTCCCCCGAGACCTGGGGCTCCCTAAGCCTAAGGGCTGGGGCATCCCAGGCCATGGGCTCCCCTAGCCAAAGGGCTGGTGCGCCCCAGCCGTGGGGCTCCCTAAGCCTAAGGGCAGGAGCGCCCCAGGCATTGGGCTCCCAAATCCTAAGGGCTGGGGCGCCCCAGGCCTGGGGCTCCCAAAGCCTAAGGCTGGGACGCCCCATGCTAGGGGCTCCCTAAGCAGAAGGGCTGGGGCGCCCCAGGCCAGGAGCTCCCAAAGCCTAAGTGCTGGGGTGCCCCAGGCCTGGGGCTACCAAAGCCTAAGGGCTGGGGCGCCCCAGGCCTGGGGTTCCCTAAACCTAAGGCCTGGGACGACCCTGGCATGGGCTCCCTAAGCCTAAGTGCTGTGGCGCCCCAGGCCTGGGGCTCCCTAAGCCTAAGGGCTGGGGTGCATCAGGCCTGGGGCTCCCAAAGCCTAAGGGCTGGAGCGCCCCAGGCCTGGGGCTCCCAAAGCCTAAGGGCTGGGGCGCCCCAGGCCTTGGGCTCCAAAAGTCTAAGGGCAGGGGCGCCCCAGGCCAGGGGCTCCCTAAGCCTAAGGGCTGGGGCGCCCCAGGCCTGGGGCACCCAAACCTAAGGGATGGGACGCCCCAGGCCTTGTGCTCCCAAAGCCTAAGGGCTGGGGCTTACCATGCCTGGTGCTCCCAAAGCGTAAGGGCTGGGGCGCCCCAGGCCTGGGGCTTCCAAAGCCTAAGGGCTGGCGTGCCCCAGGGCTGGATCTCCAAAAGCCTAAGGCCTGGGCGCCCCAGGCCTGGGGCGCCCGAAGCCTAAGGGCTGGGGTGTACCATGCCTGGGGCTCCCAAAGAATAAGGGATGGGGCGCCCCAGGACTGGGGCTCCCTAAGCCGAAGGGCTGGGGCGCCCCAGCCTGGGGCTCCCTAACCCTAAGGGCTGGAGCGCCCCAGGCCTGGGGCTCCCAAAGCCTAAGGGCTGGGGCGCCCCAGGCCTTGGGCTCCCAAAGCCTAAGGGCTGGGGCACCCCAGGCCTGAGGCTACCAAAGCCTAAGGGCTGGGGCGTCCCAGGCAATGGGCTCCCTAAGCCTAAGCGCTGGGGCGCCCCAGGCCTGGGGCTCCCTAAGCCTAAGTGCTGTGGTGCCCCAGGCCTGGAGTTCCCAAACCTAAGGACTGGGGCGCCACAGGCCTGGGGCTCCCTAAACCTAAGGGCTGGGGCACCCCATGCCTGGGGCTACCTAAGCCTAAGGACTCGGGCGTCCCAAGCCTGGGGCTTCCTAAGCCAAAGGGCTGGGGCGCCCCGGCTTGGGGCTCCCAAAGTCTAAGGGCCGCGTCGCCCCAGGCCTGGGGCCTCCAAAGCCTAAGGGCTGGGCCGCCCCAGGCCTGGAGTTCCCAAACCTAAGGGCTGGGACGCCACAGGCTTGGGGCTCCCTAAACCTAAGGGCTGGGGCTCCCCATGCCTGGGGCTACCTAAGCCTAAGGACTCGGGCGTACCAAGCCTGGGGCTTCCTAAGCCTAATGGCTGGGGCGCCCCGGTCTGGGGCTCCCTAATCCGAAGGGCTGGGGCGCCCTAGGCCTGGGGTCCCCAAATCCTAAGGGCTGTGGTGCCAATGTCCTGGGGCTCCCAAAGCCTAAGTTCTGGGGCGCCCCAGGGCTGGGGCTCCCAAAGCCTAAGGGCTGGGTCCCACCAGGCCTCGGGCTCCCAAATTCTAAGGGCTGGGTCGCCCCGGCCTGGGGCTCCCAAAGCCTAAGGGCTGGGGCGCCCCAGGCCAGGGATCCCAAAGCCTAAGGCTGGGTGCCCCAGGCCAGGGGCTTCCTAAGCCTAAGGGCTGGAGCGCCCCAGGCCTGGGGCTCCCAAAGCCTAAGGGCTGGGGCGAACCAGGCCTGGGGCACCCTAAGCCTAAGGGCTGGGACAACCCAGGCCTGGGGCTCCCAAAGCCTAAGGGCCGGGGCGCCCTAAGCCTGGCGCGCCCTAAGCCGAAGGGCTGGGGCATCCCAGGTCATGGGCTCCCTAAGCCAAAGAGTTGGTGCGCCCCAGGCCTGGGGCTCCCAAAGCCTAAGGGCTGGGGCGCCCCCGGCCTTGGGCTCCCAAACCTAAGGGCTTGGGCGCCCTAGGCCTAGCGCGCCCTAAGCCGATGGGCGGGGGCGTCCCAGGCCTGGGGTTCCCTAAGCCGACGGGCGGGGCCGTCCCAGGCCTGGGGCTCCCAAAGCCTCAGGGCTGGGGCACTCCGGCTTGGAGCTCCCAAAGCCTAAGGCTGGGACGCCCCAGACCATGGTCTCCCTAAGCCGAAGGGCTGGGGCGCCCAGGGCAGAAGCTCCCAAAGCCGAAGGGCTGGGGTGCCCCAGGCCTGGGGCTCCCAAAGCCTAAGGGCTGGGGGCCACAGGCCTTGGGCTCCCAAGCCTAAAGGCTGGGCGCCCCAGGCCTGGAGCTCCCAAAACCTAAGGGGTGGGGCGCCCCAGGCCTGGGGCTACCTAAGCCTAAGGGCTGTGGTGCCCAAGGCCAGGGATCCCTAAGCCTAAGGGCTGGTGGGCCCCAGGCATGGGGCTCCCTAAGCCTAAGGGCTGGAGCGCCCCTGGTCTAGTGCTCCCAAAGCCTAAGGACAGGGGCGTCGCAGCCCTTGGGCTCCCTAAACCTAAGGGCTGGGGCGCACCAGGTCTGGGGAACCCAAAGCCTAAGGGCTGGGGCGCTCCAGGCCTGGGGCTCTCTAAGCCTAAGGGATAAAGTGCCCCAGGTCTAGGGCTCCCAAAGCCTAAGGGCTAGGTCGCCCTAAGCCTGGCGCTCCCTAAGCCTAAGGGTTGGAGCGCCCCATGCCTGGGGCTCCCTAAGCCTAAGGGCTGGGGTGCCCCAGGCCTTGGGCTCCCAAAGCCTAAGGGCTGGGGCGCCCCAGGCCAGTGGCTCCCTAAACCTAAGGGCTGGGGCGTACTATGCTTGGGGCTCCCAAAGCCGAAGGGCTGGGTCCCCCGAGACCTGGGGCTCCCTAAGCCTAAGGGCTGGGGCGTCCTAGGCCATGGGCTCCCCTAGCCAAAGGGCTGGTGCGCCCCAGCCGTGGGGCTCCCTAAGCCTAAGGGCAGGAGCGCCCCAGGCATTGGGCTCCCAAAGCCTAAGGGCTGGGGCGCCCCAGGCCTGGGGCTCCCAAAGCCTAAGGCTGGGACGCCCCATGTTAGGGGCTCCCTAAGCAGAAGGGCTGGGGCGCCCCAGGCCAGGAGCTCCCAAAGCCTAAGTGCTGGGGCGCCTCAGGCCTGGGGCTACCAAAGCCTAAGTGCTGGGGCGCCCCAGGCCTGGGGTTCCCTAAACCTAAGGCCTGGGACGACCCTGGCATGGGCTCCCTAAGCCTAAGTGCTGTGGCGCCCCAGGCCTGGGGCTCCCTAAGCCTAAGGGCTGGGGTGCATCAGGCCTGGGGCTCCCAAAGCCTAAGGGCTGGAGCGCCCCAGGCCTGGGGCTCCCAAAGCCTAAGGGTTGGGGCGCCCCAGGCGTTGGGCTCCAAAAGCCTTAGGGCTGGGGTGCCCCAGGCCAGGGGCTCCCTAACCCTAAGGGCTGGGGCGCCCCAGGCCTTGGGCACCCAAACCTAAGGGATGGGACGCCCCAGGCCTTGTGCTCCCAAAGCGTAAGGGCTGGGGCGCCCCAGGCCTGGGGCTTCCAAAGCCTAAGGGCTGGCGTGCCCCAGGGCTGGAGCTCCAAAAGCCTAAGGCCTGGGCGCCCCAGGCCTGGGGCTCCCGAAGCCTAAGGGCTGGGGCGTACCATGCCTGGGGCTCCCAAAGAATAAGGGATGGGGCGCCCCAGGACTGGGGCTCCCTAAGCCGAAGGGCTGTGGCGCCCCAGGCCTGGGGCTCCCTAACCCTAAGGGCTGTAGCGCCCCCGGCCTGGGACTCCCAAAGTCTAAGGGCTGAGGCGCCCCAGGCCTTGGGCTCCCAAAGCCTAAGGGCTGGGGCACTCCAGGACTGAGGCTACCAAAGCCTAAGGGCTGGCGCGTCCCAGGCCATGGGCTCCCTAAGCCTAAGCGCTGGGGCGTACCATGCCTGGGGCTCCCAAAGCCGAAGGGCTGGGTCCCCCCTGGCCTGGGGCTCCCTAAGCCTAAGGGCTGGGGTGCCCCAGGCCTGGAGTTCCCAAACCGAAGGCCTGGGGCGCCACAGGCCTGGGGCTCCCTAAACCTAAGGGCTGGGGCACCCCATGCCTGGGGCTACCTAAGCCTAAGGACTCGGGCGTCCCAAGCCTGGGGCTCCCTAATCCGAAGGGCTGGGGCGCCCTAGGCCTGGGTTCCCCAAAGCCTAAGGGCTGTGGTGCCAATGTATTGGGGCTCCCAAAGCCTAAGGTCTGGGGCGCCCCAGGGCTGTGGCTCCCAAAGCCTAAGGGCTGGGTCCCACCAGGCCTCGGGCTCCCAAAATCTAAGGGCTGGGTCGCCCCGGCCTGGGGCTCCCAAAGCCTAAGGGCTGGGGCGCCCCAGGCCAGGGATCCCAAAGCCTAAGTGCTGGGGGGTACCATGCCTGGGGCTCCCAAAGCCTAAGGGATGGGGCGCCCCAGGCCTGGGGCTCCCAAAACCTAATGGCTGGGTGCCCCAGGGCTGGAGTTCCAAAAGCCTAAGGCCTGGGCGCTCCAGACCGGGTGCTCACTAAGCCTAAGGACTGGGGCGTACCATGCCTGGGGCTCCCAAAAAATAAGGGCTGGGGCGCCCCAGGCCTTGGGCACCCTAAGCGTAAGGGCTGGAGCGCCCCAGGCCTGGGGCTCCCAAAGCCTAAGGGCTGGGGCGCCCCAGGCCTGGGGTTCCCAAAGCCTAAGGGCTGGGGCCCCCCTGGCCTGGGGCTCCTTAAGCCTAATGGCTGGAGCGCCCCAGGCCTGGGGCTCCCAAGCCTAAAGGCTGGGGTGCCCCAGCCCTGGAGCTCCCAAAGGCTAAGGGTTGGGGCGCATAAGGCCTGGGGCTCCCAAAGCCTAAAGGCTGGGGTGCCCCAGGGCTGAAGCTCCAAAAGCCTAAAGGCTGGGGCGAACCAGGCATTGGGCTCCCTAAGCCTAAGGGCTGGGGCGCCCCAGGCCTGGGGCTCCCTAAGCCGAAGGGCTGGGACCCCCTAGGCCTGGGGCGCCCAAAGCCTAAGCGAAGTGGCGCCCCAGGCCTGGGGCTCCCAAAGCCTAAGGGCTGGGGCGCCCCAGGCCTGGGGCTCCCAAAGCCTAAGGGCTGGGGTGCCCCAGGGCTGGAGCTCCAAAACCTAAAGGCTGGGGCGAACCAGGCCTGGGGCTCCCTAAGCCAATGGGCTGGGGCGCCCCGGCCTGGGCCTCCCAAAGCCTAAGGGCTGGAGTGCCCCGGCCTGGGGCTCCCATAGCCTAAGGCTGTGGCGCCCAAGGCCAGGTGCTCCCTAAGCCTAAGGGCTGGGGAGCACCAGGCTTGGGCCTCCCTAAGCCTAAGGGCTGGTGCGCCCCAGGCCTGGGGCTCCCAAAGCCTGAGGTTGTGGCGCCCAAGGCCAGGTGCTTCCTAAGACTAAGGGCTGGGGCGCACCAGGCCTGGGCCTCCCAAAGCCTAAGGGCTGGGGCGCTCCAGGCCTGGGGCTCCCTAAGCCTATGGGCTGGAGCACCCCAGGCCTGGTGCTCCCAAAGCCTAAAGGCTGGGGCGCCTCAGGCCTTGGCCTCCCAAATCCTAAGGGCTGGGGCGCCCTAGGCCTGGCGCGCCCCAAGCCGAAGGGCTGGGGCGTCCCAGGCCTGAAGCTCCCTAAGCCTAAGGGCTGGTGCGCCCCAAGCCTGGGGCACCCTAAGTCGAAGTGCTGGGTCCTCCCAGGCCTGGGGCTCCCTAAGCCTTCGGGCTGGGGCGCCCTAGGCCTGGGGCTACCAAAGCCTAAGGGCTGGGGCACCCAGGCATGGGGTTCCCTAAACCTAAGGTCTGGGACGCCCCAGGCATGGGCTCCCTAAGCCTAAGTGCTTTGGCGCCCCCGGCCTAGGGCTCCCAAAGCCTAAGGGCAGGGGCGTCACAGCCCTAGGGCTCCATAAGCCTAAGGGCTGGAGCGCCCCAGGCCTGGGGCTCCCAAAGCCTAAGAGCTGGGGCTCCCCAGGCCTGGGGCTCCCTAAGCCTAAGGGCTGGGCGCTCCAGGCCTGAGACTCCGAAAGCCTAAGGGCTGGGGCGCCCTAGGCGTGGTGCTCCATAAGCCGAAGGGCTGGGGAGTCCCAGGCCATGGCTCCCTAAGCCTAAGGGCTGGTGCGCCCCAGGCCTGGGGCTCCCTAAGCCTAAGGGCTGGGGTGCCCCAGGCCTTGGGCTCCCAAAGCCTAAGGGCTGGGGCGCCCCAGGCCAGGGGCTCCCTAAACCTAAGGGCTGGGGCGTACTATGCTTGGTGCTCCCAAAGCCGAAGGGCTGGGTCCACCGAGACCTGGGGCTCCCTAAGCCTAAGGGCTGGGGCGTCCCAGGCCATGGGCTCCCCTAGCCAAAAGGCTGGTGCGCCCCAGCCGTGAGGCTCCCTAATCCTAAGGGCAGGAGGGCCCCAGGCATTGGGCTCCCAAAGCCTAAGGGCTGGGGCGCCCCAGGCCTGGGGCTCCCAAAGCCTAAGGCTGGGACGCCCCATGCTAGGGGCTCCCTAAGCAGAAGGGCTGGGGTGCATCAGGCCTGGGGCTCCCAAAGCCTAAGGGCTGGAGCGCCCCAGGCCTGGGGCTCCCAAAGCCTAAGGGCTGGGGCGCCCCAGGCCTTGGGCTCCAAAAGTCTAAGGGCAGGGGCGCCCCAGGCCAGGGGCTCCCTAAGCCTAAGGGCTGGGGCGCCCCAGGCCTGGGGCACCCAAACCTAAGTGATGGGACGCCCCAGGCCTTGTGCTCCCGAAGCCTAAGGGCTGGGGCTTACCATGACTGGTGCTCCCAAAGCGTAAGGGCTGGGGCGCCCCAGGCCTGGGGCTTCCAAAGCCTAAGGGCTGGCGTGCCCCAGGGCTGGAGCTCCAAAAGCCTAAGGCCTGGGCTCCCCAGGCCTGGGGCTCCCGAAGCCTAAGGGCTGGGGCGTACCATGCCTGGGGGTCCCAAAGAATAAGGGATGGGGCGCCCCAGGACTGGGGCTCCCTAAGCCGAAGGGCTGGGGCGCCCCGGCCTGGGGCTCCCTAACCCTAAGGGCTGGGGCGCCCCAGGCCTTGGGCTCCCAAAGCCTAAGGGCTGGGGCACCCCAGGCCTGAGGCTACCAAAGCCTAAGGGCTGGGGCGTCCCAGGCCATGGGCTCCCTAAGCCTAAGCGCTGGGGCGCCCCAGGCCAGGGGTTCCCTAAGCCTAAGGGCTGGGGTGCCCCAGGCCTGGAGTTCCCAAACCTAAGGGCTGGGGCGCCACAGGCCTGGGGCTCCCTAAACCTAAGGGCTGGGGCACCCCATGCCTGGGGCTACCTAAGCCTAAGGACTCGGGCGTCCCAAGCCTGGGGCTTCCTAAGCCAAAGGGCTGGGGCGCCCCGGCTTGGGGCTCCCAAAGTCTAAGGGCCGCGTCGCCCCAGGCCTGGGGCCTCCAAAGCCTAAGGGCTGGGCCGCCCCAGGCCTGGAGTTCCCAAACCTAAGGGCTGGGACGCCACAGGCTTGGGGCTCCCTAAACCTAAGGGCTGGGGCTCCCCATGCCTGGGGCTACCTAAGCCTAAGGACTCGGGCGTACCAAGCCTGGGGCTTCCTAAGCCTAAGGGCTAGGGCGCCCCGTTCTGGGGCTCCCTAATCCGAAGGGTTGGGGCGCCCTAGGCCTGGGGTCCCCAAAACCTAAGGGCTGTGGTGCCAATGTCCTGGGGCTCCCAAAGCCTAAGTTCTGGGGCGCCCCAGGGCTGGGGCTCCCAAAGCCTAAGGGCTGGGTCCCACCAGGCCTCGGGCTCCCAAATTCTAAGGGCTGGGTCGCCCCGACCTGGGGCTCCCAAAGCCTAAGGGCTGGGGCGCCCCAGGCCAGGGATCCCAAAGCCTAAGGCTGGGTGCCCCAGGCCAGGGGCTCCCTAAGCCTAAGGGCTGGAGCGCCCCAGGCCTGGGGCTCCCAAAGCCTAAGGGCTGGGGCGCCCCAGGCCTGGGGCACCCTAAGCCTAAGGGCTGGGGCAACCCAGGCCTGGGGCTCCCAAAGCCTAAGGGCCGGGGCGCCCTAAGCCTGGCGCGCCCTAAGCCGAAGGGCTGGGGCATCCCAGGTCATGGGCTCCCTAAGCCTCAGGGTTGGTGCGCCCCAGGCCTGGTGCTCCCAAAGCCTAATGCTGGGGCGCCCCCGGCCTTGGGCTCCAAAACCTAAGGGCTTGGGCGCCCTAGGCCTAGCGCGCCCTAAGCCGACGGGCGGGGGCGTCCCAGGCCTGGGGCTCCCTAAGCCGACGGGCGGGGCCGTCCCAGGCCTGGGGCTCCCAAATCCTAAGGGCTGGGGCGCCCCAGGCCTTGGTCTCCCAAAGCCTAAGGGCAAGGGCGCCCCAGGCCTGGGGCCTCCAAAGCCTAAGGGCTGGGCCGCCCCAGGCCTGGAGTTCCCAAACCTAAGGGCTGGGACGCCACAGGCTTGGGGCTCCCTAAACCTAAGGGCTGGGGCTCCCCATGCCTGGGGCTACCTAAGCCTAAGGACTCGGGCGTACCAAGCCTGGGGCTTCCTAAGCCTAAGGGCTAGGGCGCCCCGTTCTGGGGCTCCCTAATCCGAAGGGTTGGGGCGCCCTAGGCCTGGGGTCCCCAAAACCTAAGGGCTGTGGTGCCAATGTCCTGGGGCTCCCAAAGCCTAAGTTCTGGGGCGCCCCAGGGCTGGGGCTCCCAAGCCTAAAGGCTGGGTCCCACCAGGCCTCGGGCTCCCAAAATCTAAGGGCTGGGTCGCCCCGGCCTGGGGCGCCCAAAGCCTAAGGGCTGGGGCGCCCCAGGCCAGGGATCCCAAAGCCTAAGGCTGGGTGCCCCAGGCCAGGGGCTCCCTAAGCCTAAGGGCTGGGGCAACCCAGGCCTTGGGCTCCCAAAGCCTAAGGGCCGGGGCGCCCTAAGCCTGGCGCGCCCTAAGCCGAAGGGCTGGGGAATCCCAGGTCATGGGCTCCCTAAGCCTAAGGGTTGGTGCGCCCCAGGCCTGGGGCTCCCAAAGCCTAAGGCTGGGGCGCCCCCGTCCTTGGGCTCCCAAACCTAAGGGCTTGGGCGCCCTAGGCCTAGCGCGCCCTAAGCCGACGGGCGGGGGCGTCCCAGGTCTGGGGCTCCCTAAGCCGACGGGCGGGGCCGTCCCAGGCCTGGGGCTCCCAAATCCTAAGGTCTGGGGCGCCCCAGGCCTTGGTCTCCCAAAGCCTAAGGGCAGGGGCGCCCCAGGCCTGGGGCTCCCAAAGCCTAAGGGCTGGGGCGCTACGGCCTGGGGCTCCCAAAGCCTAAGGCTGGGACGCCCCAGGCCATGGTCTCCCTAAGCCGAAGGGCTGGGGCGCCCAGGGCAGAAGCTCCCAAAGCCGAAGGGCTGGGGTGCCCCAGGCCTGGGGCTCCCAAAGCCTAAGGGCTGGGGGGCCACAGGCCTTGGGCTCCCAAGCCTAAAGGCTGGGCGCCCCAGGCCTGGAGCTCCCAAAACCTAAGGGGTGGGGCGCCCCAGGCCTGGGGCTACCTAAGCCTAAGGGCTGTGGTGCCCAAGGCCAGGGATCCCTAAGCCTAAGGGCTGGTGGGCCCCAGGCATGGGGCTCCCTAAGCCTAAGGGCTGGAGCGCCCCTGGTCTAGTGCTCCCAAAGCCTAAGGACAGGGGCGTCGCAGCCCTTGGGCTCCCTCAACCTAAGGGCTGGGGCGCACCAGGTCTGGGGAACCCAAAGCCTAAGGGCTGGGGCGCTCCAGGCCTGGGGCTCTCTAAGCCTAAGGGCTAAAGTGCCCCAGGTCTAGGGCTCCCAAAGCCTAAGGCCTAGGTCGCCCCAAACCTGGGGCTACCTAAGCCTAAGGGTTAGAGCGCCCCAGGACTGGGGCTCCCAAAGCCTAAGGGTTGGGTCGCCCTAGCATGGCGCGCCCTAAGCCGACGGGCGGGGGCGTCCCAGGCCTGTCGCTCCCTAAGCCTACGGGCTGGGGCGCCCCAGGCCTGGGGCTCCCTAACCCTAATGGCTGGAGCGCTCCAGGCCTGGGGCTCCCAACCTAAGGGCTGGGGCACCCCAGGCCTGGGGCTACCAAAGCCTAAGGGCTGGGGCGTCCCAGGCCATGGGCTCCCTAAGCCTAAGCGCTGGGGCGTACCATGCCTGGGGCTCCCTAGCCGAAGTGCTGGGGCGCCCCAGGCCTGGAGCTCCCAAAGCCAAGTGCTGTGGGGTCCCAGGCCAGGGGCTCCCTAAGCCTAAGGGCTGGGGGGTACCATGCCTGGGGCTCCCAAAGCCTAAGGGCTGGGGCGCCCCAGGTCTGGGGCTCCCAAAACCTATGGGCTGGGTGCCCCAGGGCTGGAGTTCCAAAAGCCTAAGGCCTGGGCGCCCCAGGGCTGGGGCTCACTAAGCCTAAGGACTGGGGCGAACCATGCCTGGGGCTCCCAAAGAATAAGGGCTGGGGCACCCCAGGACTTGGGCTCCCTAAGCCTAAAGGCTGGAGCGCCCCAGGCCTGGGGCTCCCAAAGCCTAAGGGCTGGGGCGCCCCAGGCCTGGGCACCCTAAGAATAAAGGCTGGGGCGCCCAAGCCTGGGGCTCCGTAAGCCTAAAGGCTGGAGGGCCCCTGGCCTGGGGCTACCAAAGCCTAAGGGCTGGGGCGTTCCAGGCCATGGGCTCCCTAAGCTTAAGGGCTGGGGCGCCCCAGGCCTGGGGCTCCCAAAGCCTAAGGGCTGGGGCGCCCCAGGCCTGGGGCTCCCTAAGCCGAAGGGCTGGGGCGCCCCAGGCCTGGGGCTCCCTAAGCCGAAGGGCTGGGACCCCCTAGGCCTAGGGCGCCCAAAGCCTAAGCGCAGTGGTACCCCAGGCCTGGGGCTCCCAAAGCCAAAGGGCTGGGGCGCCCCAGGCCTGGGGCTCCCAAAGCCTAAGGGCTGGGGTGCCCCAGGGCTGGAGCTCCAAAAGCCTAAAGGCTGGGGCGAACCAGGCCTGGGGCTCCCTAAGCCAATGGGCTGGGGCGCCCCGGCCTGGGCCTCCCAAAGCCTAAGGGCTGGAGTGCCCCGGCCTGGGGTTCCCATAGCCTAAGGCTGTGGCACCCAAGGCCAGGTCCTCCCTAAGCATAAGGGCTGGGGAGCACCAGGCCTGGGCCTCCCTAAGCCTAAGGGCTGGTGCGCCCCAGGCCTGGGGTTCCCAAAGCCTAAGGGCTGGTTCGCCCCAGGCCTGGGGCTCCCAAAGCCTAAGGGCTGGGGTGCCCCAGGGCTGGAGCTCCAAAAACCTAAAGTATGGGGCTAACCAGGCCTGGGGCTCCCTAAGCCTAAGGGCTGGGGCGCCCCGGCCTGGGGTTCCCATAGCCTAAGGTTGTGGCGCCCAAGGCCAGGTGCTTCCTAAGCCTAAGGTCTGGGACGCCCCAGGCATGGGCTCCCTAAGCCTAAGTGCTTTGGCGCCCCAGGCCTTGGGCGCCCAAAGCCTAAGGGCAGGGGCGTCACAGCCCGAGGGCTCCCTAAGCCTAAGGGCTGGTGCGTCCCAGGCCTGGGGCTCCCTAAGCCTAAGGGCTGGAGCGCCCCAGGACTGGGGCTCCCAAAACCTAAGGGCTGGGGCGCCCGAGGCCTTGAGCTCCCAAAGCCTAAGGGCTGGGGCGCCCCAGGCCAGGGGCACCCTAAGCCTAAGGGCTGGGGCGCCCCAGGCCTGGGCGCCAAAACCTAAGGGATGGGGCGCCCCAGGCCTTGGGCTCCCAAAGCCTAAGGGCTCGGGCGCCCCAGGCCTGCGGCTCCCAAAGCCTAAGAGCTGGGGCGCCCCAGGCCTGGGCACCCTAAGACTAAGTGCTGGGGCGCCCCAGGCCTGGGGCTCCCTAAGCCTAAGGGCTGGAGGGCCCCTGGCCTGGGGCTACCGAAGCCTAAGGGCTGGGGCGTTCTAGCCCATGGGCTCCCTAAGCTTAAGGGCTGGGGCGCCCCAGGCCTTGGGCTGCCTAAGCCTAAGGGCTGGGGCGAACCAGGCCTGGGGCTCCCTAAGCCTAAGGGCTGGGGGGCCACAGGCCTGGAGATCCATAAGCCGAAGGGCTGGGACCCCCTAGGCCGGGGCGCCCAAAGCCTAAGGGCAGTGGCGCCCCAGGCCTGGGGCTCCCTAAGGCTAAGGGCCGGTGCGCATCAGGCCTGGGGCTCCCAAAGCCTAAGGGCTGGGGTGCCCCAGGGCAGGAGCTCCAAAAGCCTAAAGGCTGGGGCGAACCAGGCCTTGGGCTCCCTAAGCCTAAGGGCTGGGGCGCCCCAGGCCTGGGGCTCCCTAAGCCGAAGGGCTCGTACCCCCTAGGCCTGGGGCGCCCAAAGGCTAAGCGCAGTGGCGCCCCAGGCCTGGGGCTCCCAAAGCCTAAAGGCTGGGGCGCCCTAGGCCTGGCGCGCCCTAGCCGAAGGACTGGGGCTTCCCAGGCCATGGGCTCACTAAGACTAAAGGCTGGGCTGGGGCGCCCCAGGCAAGGGGCTCCCTAACCCGAAGGGCTGGGTACCCCCTGGCCTGGGGCTCCCTAAGCCAATGGGCTGGGGCGCCCCGGACTGGGCCTCCCAAAGCCTAAGGGCTGGAGTGCCCCGGCCTGGGGTTCCTATAGCCTAAGGCTGTGGCACCCAAGGCCAGGTCCTCCCTAAGCATAAGGGCTGGGGAGCACCAGGCCTGGGCCTCCCTAAGCCTAAAGGCTGGTGCGCCCCAGGCCTGGTGCTCCCAAAGCCTAAGGGCTGGTTCGCCCCAGGCCTGGGGCTCACAAAGCCTAAGGGCTGGGGTGCCCCAGGGCTGGAGCTCCAAAAACCTAAAGAATGGGGCTAACGAGGCCTGGGGATCCCTAAGCCTAAGGGCTGGGGCGCCCCGGCCTGGGGCTCCCATAGCCTAAGGTTGTGGCGCCCAAGGCCAGGTGCTTCCTAAGCCTAAGGTCTGGGACGCCCCAGGCATGGGCTCCCTAAGCCTAAGTGCTTTGGCGCCCCAGGCCTGGGGCTCCCAAAGCCTAAGGGCAGGGGCGTCACAGCCCGAGGGCTCCCTAAGCCTAAGGGCTGGTGCGTCCCAGGCCTGGGGCACCCTAAGCCTAAGGGCTGGAGCGCCCCAGGACTGGGGCTCCCAAAACCTAAGGGCTGGGGCGCCCGAGGCCTTGAGCTTCCAAAGCCTAAGGGCTGGGGCGCCCCAGGCCAGGGGCACCCTAAGCCTAAGGGCTGGGGCGCCCCAGGCCTGGGCACCAAAACCTAAGGGATGGGGCGCCCCAGGCCTTGGGCTTCCAAAGCCTAAGGGCTCGGGCGCCCCAGGCCTGCGGCTCCCAAGCCTAAGAGCTGGGGCGCCCCAGGCCTGGGCACCCTAAGACTAAGTGCTGGGGCGCCCCAGGCCTGGGGCTCCCTAAGCCTAAGGGCTGGAGGGCCCCTGGCCTGGGGCTACCGAAGCCTAAGGGCTGGGGCGTTCTAGCCCATGGGCTCCCTAAGCTTAAGGGCTGGGGCGCCCCGGGCCTTGGGCTGCCTAAGCCTAAGGGCTGGGGCGAACCAGGCCTGGGGCTCCCTAAGCCTAAGGGCTGGGGGGCCACAGGCCTGGAGATCCATAAGCCGAAGGGCTGGGACCCCCTAGGCCTGGGGCGGCCAAAGCCTAAGGGCAGTGGCGCCCCAGGCCTGGGGCTCCCTAAGCCTAAGGGCCGGGGCGCATCAGGCCTGGGGCTCCCAAAGCCTAAGGGCTGGGGTGCCCCAGGGCAGGAGCTCCAAAAGCCTAAAGGCTGGGGCGAACCAGGCCTGGGGCTCCCTAAGCCGAAGGGCTGGTACCCCCTAGGCCTGGGGCGCCCAAAGCCTAAGCGCAGTGGCGCCCCAGGCCTGGGGCTCCCAAAGCCTAAAGGCTGGGGCGCCCTAGGCCTGGCGCGCCCTAGCCGAAGGACTGGGGCTTCCCAGGCCATGGGCTCACTAAAACTAAAGGCTGGGCTGGGGCGCCCCAGGCAAGGGGCTCCGTAACCCGAAGGGCTGGGTCCCCCCTGGCCTGGGGCTCCCTAAGCCTAAGGGCTGGGGTGCCACAGGCCTGGGGCTCCCAAAGCCAAAGGGCTGGGGTGTACCATGCCTGGGGCTCCCAAAGCCTAAGGGCTGGGGCGCTCCAGGCCTGGGGCTCCCAAAGCCTGAGGGCTGGGGTGGCCCAGGGCTGGAACTCCAAAAGCCTAAATGTTGGGGCGAACCAGGCTTGGGGCTCCCTAAGCCTAAGGGCTGGGGTGCCACAGCCCTGGAGATCCCTAAGCCGTAAGGCTGGGACCCCCTAGGCCTGGGGCGCCCAAAGCCTAAGGGCAGTGGCGCCCCAGGCCTGGGGCTCCCAAAGACTAAGGGCTGGGGCACCCCAGGCCTGGGGATCCCAAAGCCTAAGGGCTGGGGTGCTCCAGGGCTGGAGCTCCAAAAGCCTAAAGGCTGGGGCGAACCAGGCCTGGGGCTCACCAAGCCTAAGGGTTGGGGCACATCAGGCCTGGGGCTCCCAAAGCCTAAGGACAGGGGCGTCGCAGCCCTTGGGCTCCCAAAGCCTAAGGGCTGGGGCACCCCATTCCTGGGGCTCTCTAAGCCTAAGGGCTGGTGCGCCCCAGGCCTGGGGCTTCCAAACCTAAGGGCTGGAGCGCCCGAGGCCTGAGGCTCCCAAAGCCTAAGGGCTGGGGCGCCCCAGGCCTGGGGCTCCCTAAGCCTAAGGGCTGGAGGGCTCCTTGCGTGGGGCTGCCAAAGCCTAAAGGCTGGGGCGCCCCAGCCCTGGAGCTCCCAAAGCCTAAGGGGTGGGGCGCCCCAGGCCCGGGCTCCCTAAGCCTAAGAGCTGTGGTGCCCCAGGCCAGGTATCCCTAAGCCTAAGGGCTGGGGCTCCCCAGGCCTTGGGCTCCCTAAGCCTAAGGGCTGGGGCGCATCAGGCCTGGGGCTCTTTAAGCCTAAGCGCTGGAGCGCCCCAGGTCTAGGGCTCCCAAAGACTAATGGCTAGGGCGCCCCAGGCCTGGGGCCCCCTAAGCCTAAGGGCTGGGGCTCCCCAGGTTTAGGGCACCCAAAGCCTAAGGGCTGGGTCGCCCTAGGCCTAGCGCGCCTTAAGCCAAAGGGCTCGGGCGTCCCAGACCATGTGCTTCCTAAGCCTAAGGGCTGGGGCGCCCCAGGCCTTGTGCTCCCAAAGCCTAAAGGCTGGGGCGCCCTAGGCCTGGCGCGCCCTAGCCGAAGGACTGGGGCTTCCCAGGCCATGGGCTCACTAAGACTAAAGGCTGGGCTGGGGCGCTCCAGGCATGGGGCTCCCTAACCCGAAGGGCTGGGTCCCCCCTGGCCTGGGGCTCCCTAAGCCTAAGGGCTGGGGTACCACTGGCCTGGGGCTCCCAATGCCGAAAGGCTGGGGCGTACCATGCCTGGGGCTCCCAAAGCCTAAGGGCTGGGGCGCTCCAGGCCTGGGGCTCCCAAAGCCTAAGGGCTGGGGCGCCCCAGGCCTAGGGCTCCCTAACCCGAAGGGCTGGGACCCCCTAGGCCTGGGGCGCCAAAGCCTAAGCGCAGTGGCCCCCCAGGCCTGGGGCTCCCAAAGGCTAAGGGCTGGGGCGCCCCAGGCCTGAGGCTCCCAAACCTAAGGGCTGGGGTGCCCCGGGGCTGGAGCTCCAAAAGCCTAAAGGCTGGGGCGAACCAGGCCTGGGTCTCCCTAAGCATAAGGGCTGGGGCGCCCCAGGTCTGGGGCTCACCAAGCCTAAAGGTTGGGGCGCATCAGGCCTGGGGCTCCCAAAGCCTAAGGACAGGGGCGTCCCAGCCCTTGGGCGCCCTAAGCCTAAGGGCTGGGGCGCCCCAGGTCTGGGGCTCCCAAAGCCAAAGGGCTGGGGCACCCCAGGCCTGGGGCTCTCTAAGCCTAAGGGCTGGTGTGCCCCAGGCCTGGGCTTCCTAAGCCTAAGGGCTGGAGCGCCCCAGGCCAGGGGCTCCCAAACCATAAGGGCTGGGGCGCCCCAGGCCTGGGGCTACCAAATCCTAAGGTCTGTGGCGTCCCAGGCCATGGGCTCCCTAAGACTAAGGGCTGGGGTGCCCCAGGCCTGGCGCTCCCTAAGCCTAAGGGCTGGGACGCCCCAGGCCTGGGGATCCCTAAGCCGAAGGGCTGGGGCCCCATAGGCCTGGGGCGCCCAAAGCCTAAGGGCTGGGGCGCCCCAGGCCTGGGGCTCCCAAAGCCTAAGGGCTGGGGAGCTTCAGGCCTTGGGCTCCCTAAGCCGAAGGGCTGGGGAGTCGCAAGCCTTGGGCTCCCTAAGCCTAAAGGCTGTGGCGCCCCAGGCCTGGGGCTCCCTAAGCCTTAGGGCTGGAGCGCCCCAGGCCTGGGGCTCCCAAATCTTAGGGCTGGGGCGCCCCAGGCCTTGTGCTCCCAAAGCATAAAGGCTGGGGCGCCTTATGTCTGGCGCGCCCTCGCCGAAGTGCTGGGGCTTCCCAGGCCATGGGCTCCCTAAGATTAAAGGCTGGGCTGGGGCGCCCCAGGCATGGGCCTCCCTAACCTGAAGGGCTGGGTCCCCTCTGGCCTTGGGCTCCCTAAGCCTAAGGGCTGGGGTGCCCCAGGCCTGGGACTCCCAAAGCCTAAGGGCTGGGGCGTACCATGCCTGGGGCTCCCAAAGCCTAAGGGCTGGGGGGCCACAGGCCTGGGGATCCCAAGCCTAAAAGCTGGGGCGCCCCAGGCCTGGAGCTCCCAAAGCCTAAGAGCTGGGACGCCCCAGGCCAGGATCTCCCTAAGCCGAAGGGCTGGTGCGCCCAGGGCAGAAGCTCCCAAGCCGAAGGGCTGTGGTGCCCCAGGCCTGGAGCTCCCAAAGCCTAAGGGCTGGGGCGTACCATGCCTGGTCTCCCAAAGCCTGAGGGCTGGGGCGCCCCAGGTCTAGGGCTCCCAAAGCCTAAGGGCTGGGGCGCCCCGGCCTGGGGCTCCCATAGCCTAAGGCTGGGTGCCCCAGGCCTGGGGCTCCCTAAGCCTAAGGGCTGGAGCGCACCAGGCATGGGGCTCCCAAAGCCTAAGGGCTGGTGCGCCCCAGGCCTGGGGCACCCTAAGCCTAAGGGCTGGGGCAACCAAGGCCTGGGGCTCCCAAAGCCTAAGGGCCGGGGCGCCCTAGGCCTGGCGCGCCCTAAGCCGAAGGGCTGGGGCATCCCAGGCCATGGGCTTCCTAAGCTAAGGGCTGGGGCGCCCCAGGCCTGGGGCACCCTAAGCCTAAGGGCTGGGGCGCCCCCGGCCTTGGGCTCCCAAGGCCTAAGGGTTTGGGCGCCCTAGGCCTAGCGCGCCCTAAGCCGACGGGCGGGGGCGTCCCAGGCCTGGGCTCCCAAAGCCGACGGGCGGGGCCGTCGCAGGCCTGGGGCTCCCTAAGCCTAAGCGCTGGAGGGCCCCTGGCCTGGAGCGTCCAAAGCCTAAGGGTTGGGGCGCCCCAGGCCTTGGGCTCCCAAAGCCTTAGAGCTGGGGCACCCCGGGCCTGTGGCTACCAAAGCCTAAGGGCTGGGGCGTCCCAGGCCATGGGCTCCCTAAGCTTAAGGGCTGGGGCGCCCCAGGCCTGGGGCACCCAAGACTAAGGGCTCTGGCGCCCCAGACCTGGGGCACCCTAAGCCTAAGGGCTGCACGCTCCAGCCCTGGGGATCTCAGAGCCTAAGGGCTGGGGCGCCCTAGGCCTGACGCGCCTTAAGCCGAAGTGCTGGGCGTCCCAGGCCATGGCCTCCCTAAGCCTAAGGGCTGGGGCGCCCCAGGCCTGGGGCTCCCTAAGCCTAAGGGCTGGGAGCCCCAGGCATGGGGCACGAAAAGCCTAAGGGATGGGGCGCCCTAGGACTGGCGCGCCCTTAGCGAAAGGGCTGGGGCGTCCCAGGCCATGGGATCCCTAAGCCTAAGGGCTGGTGCGCCCCAGGCCTGGGACTCCCTAAGCCTTAGGGCTGCAGCGTACCATGCCTGGGGCTCCAAAGCCTAAGGGCTAGGGCGCCCCAGGCCTGGGGCTCCCAAATCCTAAGGGCTGGGGCGGCCCAGGCCTTGGTCTCCCAAAGCCTAAGGGCAGGGGCGACCCAGGCCTGGGGCTCCCAAAGCCTAAAGGCTGGGGCGCTCTGGCCTGGGGCTCCCAAAGCCTAAGGCTGGGACGCGTCAGGCCAGGGTCTCCCTAAGCCGAAGGGCTGGGGCGCCCCAGGCCAGGGATCCCTAAGCCTAAGGGCAGGTGGGCAACAGGCATGGGGCTCCTTAAGCCTAAGGGCTGGAGCGCCCCAGGTCTAGGGCTCCCAAAGCCTAAGGACAGGGGCGTCGCAACCCTTGGGCTCCCTAAGCCTAAGGGCTGGGGCGCACCAGGTCTGGGGCTCCCAAAGCCTAAGGGATGGGGCGCCCCAGGCCTGAGGCTCACTAAGCCTAAGGGCTAAAGTGCCCCAGGTCTAGGGCTCCCAAAGCCAAAGGGCTAGGGCACCCCAAGCCTAGGGCACCCTCAGCCTAAGGGCTGGGGCGCCCCTGGTCTAGGGCTCCCAAAGCCTAAGGGATGGGGCACCCTAGGCCTAGCGCGCCTTAAGCCAAAGGGCTGGGCGTCCCAGACCATGGGCTCCCTAAGCCTAAGGGCTGGTGGGCCCCAGGCCTGGGGCTCCCTAAGCCTAAGGGCTAGAGCACCCCAGGTCTAGGGCTCCCAAAGACTAAGGGCTGGGGCGCCCCAGGCCTGGGGCCCCCTAAGCCTAAGGGCTGGGGCGCTCCAGGTTTAGGGCTCCCAAAGCCTAAAGGCTGGGGCGCCCTAGGCCTGGCGCGCCCTAATCCGAAGGGCGGGGTCGTCCCAGGCCTGGGGCTCCCTAAGCATAAGGGCTGGGGCGCCCCAGGCCTGGGGCTCCCTAACCCTAATGGCTGGAGCGCTCCAGGCCTTGGGCTCCCAAAGCCTAAAGGCTGGGTCGCCCCAGGCCTTAGGCTCCCAAAGCCTAAGGGCTGGGGCACCCCAGGCATGGGGCTACCAAAGCCTAAGGACTGGGGCGTCCCAGGCCATGGGCTCCTTAAGCCTAAGCGCTGGGGCGTACCATGCCTGGGGATCCCAAAGCCGAAGGGCTGGGTCCCCCCAGGCCTGGGGCTCCCTAAGCCTAAGGGCTGGGGTGCCCCAGGCCTGGAGTTCCCAAACCTAAGGGCTGGGGCACCCCATGCCTGGGGCTCCCAAAGTATAAGGGCCGGGTCGCCCCAGGCCTGGGGCCTCCAAAGCCTAAGGGCTGGGCCGCCCCAGGCCTGGAGTTCCCAAACCTAAGGGCTGGACGCCACAGGCCTGGGGCTCCCTAAACCTAAGGGCTGGGGCGCCCCATGCCTGGGGCTACCTAAGCCTAAGGACTCGGGCGTCCCAAGCCTGGGGCTTCCTAAGCCTAAGGGCTGGGGCACCCCGGCCTGGGGCTCCCAAAGTCTAAGGGCTGGGGCGCCCCAGGAGTGGGGCTCCCTAATCCGAAGGGCTGGGGCGCCCTCGGCCTGGGGTCCCCAAAGTCTAAGGGCTGTGCTGCCAATGTCCTGGGGCTTCCTAAGCCTAAGGGCTGGGCCGCCCCAGGCCTGGGGCTTCCAAGCCTAAGGGCTGGGTCCCCCCAGGCCTCGGGCTCCCAAAGCCTAAGGTCTGGGGCGCCCCAGGGCTGGGGCTCCCAAAGCCTAAGGGCTGGGTCCCTCCAGGCCTCGGGCTCCCAAAATCTAAGGGCTGGGCCGCCCCAGGCCTTGGGCTCCCTAAGCCTAATGGCTGGAGCGCCCCAGGCCTGGGGCTCCCAAGACTAAGGGCTCTGGCGCCCCAGACCTGGGGCACCCTAAGCATAAGGGCTGCGCGCCCCAGCCCTGGGGCTCCCAAAGCCTAAGGGCTGGGGCTCCCTAGGCCTGGCGCGCCTTAAGCCGAAGTGCTGGGCGTCCCAGGCCATGGGCTCCCTAAGCCTAAGGGCTGGGGCGCCCCAGGCCTGGGGCATCCTAAGCCTAAGGGCTGGGATGCCCCAGGCCTGGGGTTCCCTAAGCCGAAGGGCTGGGTCCCCCCAAGCCTGGGGCTCCCTAAGCCTAAGGGCTGGGCGCCGCAGGCATGGGGCACACAAAGCCTAAGGGATGGGGCGCCCTAGGACTGGCGTGCCCTTAGCCAAAAGGCTGGGGCGTCCCAGGCCATGGGATCCCTAAGCCTAAGGGCTGGTGCGCCCCAGGCCTGGGACTCCCTAAGCCTTAGGGCTGGGGCGTACCATGCCTGGGGCTCCAAAGCCTAAGGGCTGGGGCGCCCCAGGCTGGGGCTCCCAAATCCTAAGGGCTGGGGCGCCCCAGTCCTTGGTCTCCCAAAGCCTAAGGGCAGGGGCGCCCCAGGCCTGGGGCTCCCAAAGCCTAAGGGCTGGGGCGCTCCGGCCTGGGGCTCCCAAAGCGTAAGGCTGGGACGCCCCAGGCAAGGGTCTCCCTAAGCCGAAGGGCTGGGGCGCCCAGGGTAGAAGTTCCCAATGCCGAAGGACTGGGGTGCCCCAGGCCTGGGGCTCCCAAAGCCTAAGGGCTGGGGGGCCACAGGCTTGGGGCTCCCAAGCCTAAAGGCTGGGCGCCCCAGGCCTGGAGCTCCCAAAACCTAAGGGGTGGGGCGCCCCAGGCCTGGGGCTCCCTAAGCCTAAGGGCTGTGGTGCCCCAGGCCAGGGATCTCTAAGCCTAAGGGCAGGTGGGCCCCAGGCATGGGGCTCCTTAAGCCTAAGGGCTGGAGCGCCCCAGGTCTAGGGCTCCCAAAGCCTAAGGACAGGGGCGTCGCAGCCCTTGGGCTCCCTAAGCCTAAGGGCTGGGGCGCACCAGGTCTGGGGCTTCCAAAGCCTAAGGACTGGGGCGCCCCAGGCCTGAGGCTCACTAAGCCTAAGGGCTAAAGTGCCCCAGGTCTAGGGCTCCCAAAGCCTAAGGGATAGGGCGCCCCAATCCTGGGGCACCCTAAGCCTAAGGGCTGGGGCGCCCCTGGTCTAGGGCTCCCAAAGCCTAAGGGCTGGGGCGCCCTAGGCCTAGCATGCCTTAAGGCAAAGGGCTGGGGCGTCCCAGACCATGGGCTCCCTAAGCCTAAGGGCTGGTGGGCCCCAGGCCTGGGGCTCCCTAAGCCTAAGGGCTAGAGCGCCCCAGGTCTAGGGCTCCCAAAGCCTAAGGGCTGGGGCGCCCCAGACCTGGGGCACCCTAAGCCTAAGGGCTGGGGCGCTCCAGGTCTAGGGCTCCCAAAGCCTAAAGGCTGGGGCGCCCTAGGCCTGGCGTGCCCTAAGCCGAAGGGCGGGGGCGTCCCAGACCTGGGGCTCCCTAAGCCTAAGGGTTGGAGCGCCCCAGGACTGGGGCTCCCAAATCCTAAGGGCTGGGGTGCCCAAGACCTTGGGCTGCCAAAGCCTAAGGGCTTGGGCGCCCTAGCATGGCGCGCCCTAAGCCGACGGGCGGGGGCGTCCCAGGCCTGGCGCTCCCTAAGCCTAATGGCTGGAGCGCTCCAGGCCTTGGGCTCCCAAAGCCTAAGGGCTGGGTCGCCCCAGGCCTTAGGCTCCCAAAGCCTAAGGGCTGGGGCACCCCAGGCATGGGGCTACCAAAGCCTAAGGGCTGGGGCGTCCCAGGCCATGGGCTCCCTAAGTCTAAGCGCTGGGGCGTACCATGCCTGGGGATCCCAAAGCCGAAGGGCTGGGTCCCCCCAGGCCTGGGGCTCCCTAAGCCTAAGGGCTGGGCCGCCCCAGTCCTGGAGTTCCCAAACCTAAGGGCTGGGACGCCACAGGCCTGGGGCTCCCTAAACCTAAGGGCTGGGGCGCCCCATGCCTGGGGCTACCTAAGCCTAAGGACTCGGGCGTCCCAAGCCTGGGTCTTCCTAAGCCTAAGGGCTGGGGCGCCCCTGTCTGGGCCTCCCAAAGCCTAAGGGCTGGGGCGCCCCAGGCCAGGGATCCCAAAGCCTAAGGGCTGGGGCGCCCAGGCCTGGGGCTCCCATAGCCTAAGGCTGGGGCGCCCCAGGCCAGGGGGTCCCTAAGTCTAAGGGCTGGGGCGCCCCAGGCCTGGGGCTCCCTAATCCGAAGGGCTGGGTCGCCCTAGGCCTGGGGACTCCAAAGCCTAAAGGCTGTGGTGCCCATGTCCTGGGGCTTCCTAAGCCTAAGGGCTGGGGCGCCCCAGGACTGGGGCTCCCTAATCCGAAGGGCTGGGGCGCCCTAGGCCTGGGGTCCCCAAAGTCTAAGGGCTGTGCTGCCAATGTCCTGGGGCTTCCTAAGCCGAAGGGCTGGGGCGCCCCAGGCCTGGGGCTTCCAAGCCAAAGGGCTGGGTCCCCCCAGGCCTCGGGCTCCCAAACCCTAATGTCTGGGGCGCCCCAGGGCTGGGGCTCGCAAAGCCTAAGGGCTGGGTCCCTCCAGGCCTCGGGCTCCCAAAATCTAAGGGCTGGGTCACCCCGGCCTGGGGCTCCCTAAGCCTAAGGGCTGGGGCGCCCCAGGCCTGGGGCATCCTAAGCCTAAGGGCTGGGATGCCCCAGGCCTGGGGTTCCCTAAGCCGAAGGGCTGGGTCCCCCCAAGCCTGGGGCTCCCTAAGCCTAAGGGCTGGGTGCCCCAGGCATGGGGCACACAAAGCCTAAGGGATGGGGCGCCCTAGGACTGGCGCGCCCTTAGCCAAAGGGCTGGGGCGTCCCAGGCTATGGGATCCCTAAGCCTAAGGGCTGGTGCGCCCCAGGCCTGGGACTCCCTAAGCCTTAGGGCTGGGGCGTACCATGCCTGGGGCTCCAAAGCCTAAGGGCTGGGGCGCCCCAGGCTGGGGCTCCCAAATCCTAAGGGCTGGTGCGCCCCAGGCCTTGGGCACCCTAAGCCTAAGGGCTGGGGCAACCCAGGCCTGGGGCTCCCAAAGCCTAAGGGCTGGGGCGCCCTAGGCCTGGCACGCCCTAAGCCGAAGGGCTGGGGCATCCCAGGCCGTGGGCTTCCTAAGCCTAAGGGTTGGTGCGCCCCCGGCCTGGGGCTCCCAAAGCCTAAGGGCTGGTGGGCCCCAGGCCTGGGGCACCCTAAGCCTAAGGGCTGGGGCGCCCCCGGCCTTGGGCTCCCTAGGCCTAAGGGCTTGGGCGCCCTAGGCCTAGCACGCCCTAAGCCATCGGGCGGGGGCGTCCCAGGCCTGGGCTCCCTAAGCCGACTGGCGGGGCCGTCCCAGGCCTGGGGCTCCCTAAGCCTAAGGGCTGTGGCGTCCCAGGCCAGGGGCTCCCTAAGCCTAAGGGCTGGAGGGCCCCTGGCCTGGAGCGTCCAAAGCCTAAGGGTTGGGGCGCCCCAGGCCTTGGGCTCCCAAAGACTAAGAGCTGGGGCACCCCGGGCCTGGGGCTACCAAAGCCTAAGGGCTGGGCCGCCCCAGGCCATGGGCTCCCTAAGCTTAAGGGCTGGGCCGCCCCAGGCCTGGGGCTCCCAAAGCCTAAGGGCTGGGCCGCCCCAGGCCTTGGGCTCCCTAAGCCTAATGGCTGGAGCGCCCCAGGCCTGCGGCTCCCAAGACTAAGGACTCTGGCGCCCCAGACCTGGGGCACCCTAAGCCTAAGGGCTGCACGCCCCAGCCCTGGGGATCCCAGAGCCTAAGGGCTGGGGAGCCCTAGGCCTGGCGCGCCTTAAGCCGAAGTGCTGGGCGTCCCAGGCCATGGGCTCCCTAAGCCTAAGGGCAGGAGCGCCCCAGGCCTGGGGATCCCTAAGCCTAAGGGCTGGGCCCCCCAGGCATGGGGCACACAAAGCCTAAGGGATGGGGCGCCCTAGGACTGGCGCGCCCTTAGCCAAAGGGCTGGGGCGTCCCAGGCCATGGGATCCCTAAGCCTAAGGGCTAGTGCGCCCCAGGCCTGGGACTCCCATAGCCTTAGGGCTGGGGCGTACCATGCCTGGGGCTCCAAAGCCTAAGGGCTGGGGCGCCCCCGGCCTTGGGCTCCCAAAGCCTAAGGCTGGGACGCTCCAGGCCAGGGTCTCCCTAAGCCGAAGGGCTGGGGCGCCCCAGGACAGGGATCCCTAAGCCTAAGGGCAGGTGGGCCCCATGCATGGGGCTCCTTAAGCCTAAGGGCTGGAGCGCCCCAGGTCTAGGGCTCCTAAAGCCTAAGGACAGGGGCGTCGCAGCCCTTGGGCTCCCTAAGCCTAAGGGCTGGGGCACACCAGGTCTGGGGCTCCCAAAGCCTAAGAGCTGGGGCGCCCCAGGCCTGAGGCTCACTAAGCCTAAGGGCTAAAGTGCCCCAGGTCTAGGGCTCCCAAAGCCTAAGGGATAAGGCGCCCCAAGCCTGGGGCACCCTAAGCCTAAGGGCTGGGGCGCCCCTGGTCTAGGGCTCCCAAAGCCTAAGGGCTGGGGCGCCCTAGGCCTAGCGTGCCTTAAGCCAAAGGCCTGGGGCGTCCCAGACCATGGGCTCCCTAAGCCTAAGGGCTGGTGGGCCCCAGGCCTGGGGCTCCCTAAGCCTAAGGGCTAGAGCGCCCCAGGTCTAGGGCTCCCAAAGCCTAAGGGCTGGGGCGCCCCAGGCCAGGGATCCCTAAGCCTAAGGGCAGGTGGGCCCCAGGCATGGGGCTCCTTAAGCCTAAGGGCTGGAGCGCCCCAGGTCTAGGGCTCCCAATGCCTAAGGACAGGGGCTTCGCAGCCCTTGGGCTCCCTAAGCTTAAGGGCTGGGGCGCACCAGGTCTGGGGCTCCCAAAGCCTAAGGGCTGGGGCGCCCCAGGCCTGAGGCTCACTAAGCCTAAGGGCTAAAGTGCCCCAGGTCTAGGGCTCCCAAAGCCTAAGGGATAGGGCGCCCCAAGCCTGGGGCACCCTAAGCCTAAGGGCTGGGGCGCCCCTGGTCTAGGGCTCCCAAAGCCTAAGGGCTGGAGCGCCCCAAGCCTAGCGTGCCTTAAGCCAAAGGGCTGGGGCGTCCCAGACCATGGGCTCCCTAAGCCTAAGGGCTGGTGGGCCCCAGGCCTGGGGCTCCCTAAGCCTAAGGGCTAGAGCGCCCCAGGTCTAGGCTCCCAAAGCCTAAAGGCTGGGGCGCCCCAGGCCTGGGGCACCCTAAGCCTAAGGGCTGGGGCGCTCCAGATCTAGGGCTCCCAATGCCTAAAGGCTGGGGCGCCCTAGGCCTGGCGCGCCCTAAGCCGAAGGGCGGGGGCGTCCCAGGCCTGGGGCTCCCTAAGCCTAAGGGCTGGGGCACCCCAGGCCTGGGGCTCCCTAAGCCTAAGGGTTGGAGCGCCCCAGGACTGGGGCTCCCAAAGCCTAAGGGCTGGGGTGCCCAAGGCCTTGGGCTGCCAAAACCTAAGGGCTTGGGCGCCCTAGCATGGCTCGCCCTAAGCCGACGGGCGGGGGCGTCCCAGGCCTGGCGCTCCCTAAGCCTACGGGCTGGGGTGCCCCAGGCCTGGGGCACCCTAACCCTAATGGCAGGAGCGCTCCAGGCCATGGGCTCCCTAAGCCTAAGCGCTGGGGCGTACCATGCCTGGGGATCCCAAAGCCGAAGGGCTGGGTCCCCCCAGGCCTGGGGCTCCCTAAGCCTAAGGGCTGGGGTGCCCCAGGCCTGGAGTTCCCTAACCTAAGGGCTGGGGCACCACAAGCATGGGGCTCCCTAAACCTAAGGGCTGGGGCAACCCATGCCTGGGGCTCCCAAAGTCTAAGGGCCGGGTCGCCCCAGGCCTGGGGCCTCCAAATCCTAAGGGCTGGGCCACCCCAGGCCTGGAGTTCCCAAACCTAAGGGCTGGGACGCCACAGGCCTGGGGCTCCCTAAACCTAAGGGCTGGGGCGTCCCAGGCCATGGGATCCCTAAGCCTAAGGGCTAGTGCGCCCCAGGCCTGGGACTCCCAAAGCCTTAGGGCTGGGGCGTACCATGCCTGGGGCTCCAAAGCCTAAGGGCTGGGGCGCCCCCGGCCTGGGGCTCCCAAAGCCTAAGGCTGGGACGCCCCAGGCCAGGGTCTCCCTAAGCCGAAGGGCTGGGGTGCCCCAGGCCAGGGATCCCTAAGCCTAAGGGCTGGAGCGCCCCAGGTCTAGGGCTCCTAAAGCCTAAGGACAGGGGCGTCGCAGCCCTTGGGCTCCCTAAGCCTAAGGGCTGGGGCACACCAGGTCTGGGGCTCCCAAAGCCTAAGGGCTGGGGCGCCCTAGGCCTGAGGCTCACTAAGCCTAAGGGCTAAAGTGCCCCAGGTCTAGGGCTCCCAAAGCCTAAGGGATAGGGCGCCCCAAGCCTGGGGCACCCTAAGCCTAAGGGCTGGGGCGCCCCTGGTCTAGGGCTCCCAAAGCTTAAGGGTTGGGGCGCCCTAGATCTAGCATGCCTTAAGCCAAAGGCCTGGGGCGTCCCAGACCATGGGCTCCCTAAGCCTAAGGGCTGGTGGGCCCCAGGCCTGGGGCTCCCTAAGCCTAAGGGCTAGAGGGCCCCAGGTCTAGGGCTCCCAAAGCCTAAGGGCTGGGGCGCCCCAGGCCAGGGATCCCTAAGCCTAAGGGCAGGTGGGCCCCAGGCATGGGGCTCCATAAGCCTAAGGGCTGGAGCGCCCCAGGCCTAGGGCTCCCAAAGCCTAAGGACAGGGGCGTCGCAGCCCTTGGGCTCCCTAAGCCTAAGGGCTGGGGCGCACCAGGTCTGGGGCTCCCAAAGCCTAAGGCCTGGGGCGCCCCAGGCCTGAGGCTCACTAAGCCTAAGGGCTAAAGTGCCCCAGGTCTAGGGCTCCCAAAGCCTAAGGGATAGGGCGCCCCAAGCCTGGTGCACCCTAAGCCTAAGGCCTGGGGCGCCCCTGGTCTAGGGCTCCCAAAGCCTAAGGGCTGGGGCGCCCTAGGCCTAGCGTGCCTTAAGCCAAAGGGCTGGGGCGTCCCAGACCATGGGCTCCCTAAGCCTAAGGGCTGGTGGGCCCCAGGCCTGGGGCTCCCTAAGCCTAAGGGCTAGAGCGCCCCAGGTCTAGGGCTCCCAAAGACTAAAGGCTGGTACGCCCCAGGCCTGGGGCACCCTAAGCCTAAGGGCTGGGGCGCTCCAGGTCTAGGGCTCCCAAAGCCTAAAGGCTGTGGCGCCCTAGGCCTGGCGCGCCCTAAGCCGAAGGGCGGGGGCGTCCCAGGCCTGGGGCTCCCAAAGCCTAAGGGCTGGGGTGCCCAAGGCCTTGGGCTGCCAAAACCTAAGGGCTTGGGCGCCCTAGCATGGCGCGCCCTAAGCCGACGGGCGGGGGCGTCCCAGGCCTGGCGCTCCCTAAGCCTACGGGCTGGGGCGCCCCAGGCCTGGGGCTCCCTAACCCTAATGGCTGGAGCGCTCCAGGCCTGGGGCTCCCAAAGCCTAAGGGCTGGGTCGCCCCAGGCCTTAGGCTCCCAAAGCCTAAGGGCTGGGGCACCCCAGGCATGGGGCTACCAAAGCCTAAGGGCTGGGGCGTCCCAGGCCATGGGCTCCCTAAGCCTAAGCGCTGGGGCGTACCATGCCTGGGGATCCCAAAGCCGAAGGGCTGGGTCCCCCCAGGCCTGGGGCTCCCTAAGCCTAAGGGCTGGGGTGCCCCAGGCCTGGAGTTCCCTAACCTAAGGGCTGGGGCACCCCATGCCTGGGGCTCCCAAAGTCTAAGGGCCGGGTCGCCCCAAGCCTGGGGCCTCCAAAGCCTAAGGGCTGGGCCACCCCAGGCCTGGAGTTCCCAAACATAAGGGCTGGGACGCCACAGGCCTGGGGCTCCCTAAACCTAAGGGCTGGGGCGCCCCATGCCTGGGGCTACCTAAGCCTAAGGACTCGGGTGTCCCAAGCCTGGGTCTTCCTAAGCCTAAGGGCTGGGGCGCCCCTGTCTGGGGCTCCCAAAGCCTAAGGGCTGGGGCGCCCCAGGCCAGGGATCCCAAAGCCTAAGGGCTGGGGCACCCCGGCCTGGGGCTCCCATAGCCTAAGGCTGGTGCGCCCCAGGCCAGGGGGTCCATAAGCCTAAGGGCTGTGGTGCCCCAGGCCAGGGATCTCTAAGCCTAAGGGCAGGTGGGCCTCAGGCATGGGGCTCCTTAAGCCTAAGGGCTGGAGCGCCCCAGGTCTAGGGCTCCCAAAGCCTAAGGACAGGGGCGTCGCAGCCCTTGGGCTCCCGAAGCCTAAGGGCTGGGGCGCACCAGGTCTGGGGCTCCCAAAGCCTAAGGGCTGGGGCGTCCCAGGCCTGAGGCTCACTAAGCCTAAGGGCTAAAGTGCCCCAGGTCTAGGGCTCCCAAAGGCTAAGGGATAGGGCGCCCCAAGCCTGGGGCACCCTAAGCCTAAGGGCTGGGGCGCCCCTGGTCTAGGGCTCCCAAAGCCTAAGGGCTGGGGCGCCCTAGGCCTAGCGTGCCTTAAGCCAAAGGGCTGGGGCGTCCCAGACCAAGGGCTCCCTAAGCCTAAGGGCTGGTGGGCCCCAGGCCTGGGGCTCCCTAAGCCTAAGGGCTAGAGCGCCCCAGGTCTAGGGCTCCCAAAGCCTAAGGGCTGGGGTGCCCCAGGCCTGGGGCACCCTAAGCCTAAGGGCTGGGGCGCCCCCGGCCTTGGGCTCCCAAGGCCTAAGGGCTAGGGCGCCCTAGGCCTAGCGCGCCCTAAGCCATCGGGCGGGGGTGTCCCAGGCCTGGGCTCCCTAAGCCGACGGGCTGGGCCGTCCCAGGCCTGGGGCTCCCTAAGCCTAAGGGCTGTGGCGTCCCAGGCCTGGGGCTCCCTAAGCCTAAGGGCTGGAGGGCCCCTGGCCTGGAGCGTCCAAAGCCTAAGGGTTGGGGCGCCCCAGGCCTTGGGCTCCCAAAACCTAAGAGCTGTGGCACCCCGGGCCTGGGGCTACCAAAGCCTAAGGGCTGGGGCGTCCCAGGCCATGGGCTCCCTAAACTTAAGGGCTGGGGCGCCCAAGGCCTGGGGCTCCCAAAGCCTAAGGGCTGGGCCCCCCCAGGCCTTGGGCTCCCTAAGCCTAATGGCTGGAGCGCCCCAGGCCTGCGGATCCCAAGACTAAGGACTCTGGCGCCCCAGACCGGGGGCACCCTAAGCCTAAGGGCTGCGCGCCCCAGCCCTGGGGATCCCAGAGCCTAAGGGCTGGGGCGCCCTAGGCCTGGTGCGCCTTAAGCCGAAGTGCTGGGCGTCCCAGGCCATGGGCTCCCTAAGCCTAAGGGCTGGGGCGCCCCAGGCCTGGGGATCCCTAAGCCTAAGGGCTGGGCCCCCCAGGCATGGGGCACACAAAGCCTAAGGGATGGGGCGCCCTAGGACTGGCGCGCCCTTAGCCAAAGGGCTGGGGCGTCCCAGGCCATGGGATCCCTAAGCCTAAGGGCTAGTGCGACCCAGGCCTGGGACTCCCAAAGCCTTAGGGCTGGGGCGTACCATGCCTGGGGCTCCAAAGCCTAAGGGCTGGGGCGCCCCCGGCCTGGGGCTCCCAAACCTAAGGCTGGGACGCCCCAGGCCAGGGTCTCCCTAAGCCGAAGGGCTGGGGCGCCCCAGGACAGGGATCCCTAAGCCTAAGGGCAGGTGGGCCCCAGGCATGGGGCTCCTTAAGCCTAAGGGTTGGAGCGCCCCAGGTCTACGGCTCCTAAAGCCTAAGGATAGGGGCGTCGCAGCCCTTGGGCTCCCTAAGCCTAAGGGCTGGGGCACACCAGGTCTGGGGCTCCCAAAGCCTAAGGGCTGGGGCGCCCCAGGCCTGAGGCTCACTAAGCCTAAGGGCTAAAGTGCCCCAGGTCTAGGGCTCCCAAAGCCTAAGGGATAGGGCGCCCCAAGCCTGGGGCACCCTAAGCCTAAGGGCTGGGGCGCCCCTGGTCTAGGGCTCCCAAAGCTTAAGGGCTGGGGCGCCCTAGGCCTAGCGTGCCTTAAGCCAAAGGCCTGGGGCGTCCCAGACCATGGGCTCCCTAAGATTAAGGGCTGGTGGGCCCCAGGCCTGGGGCTCCCTAAGCCTAAGGGCTAGAGAGCCCCAGGTCTAGGGCTCCCAAAGCCTAAGGGCTGGGGCGCCCCAGGCCTGGGGCACCCTAAGCCTAAGGGCAGGTGGGCCCCAGGCATGGGGCTCCTTAAGCCTAAGGGCTGGAGCGCCCCAGGTCTAGGGCTCCCAAAGTCTAAGGACAGGGGCGTCGCAGCCCTTGGGCTCCCTAAGCCGACGGGCGGGGCCGTCCCAGGCCTGGGGCTCCCTAAGCCTAAGGGCTGTGGCGTCCCAGGCCTGGGGCTCCCTAAGCCTAAGGGCTGGAGGGCCCCTGGCCTGGAGCGTCCAAAGCCTAAGGGTTGGGGCGCCCCAGGCCTTGGGCTCCCAAAGCCTAAGAGCTGGGGCACCCCGGGCCTGGGGCTACCAAAGCCTAAGGGCTGGGGCGTCCCAGGCCATGGGCTCCCTAAGCTTAAGGGCTGGGGCGCCCCAGGCCTGGGGCTCCCAAAGCCTAAGGGCTGGGCCGCCCCAGGCCTTGGGCTCCCTAAGCCTAATGGCTGGAGCGCCCCAGGCCTGCGGATCCCAAGACTAAGGACTCTGGCGCCCCAGACCGGGGGCACCCTAAGCCTAAGGGCTGCGCGCCCCAGCCCTGGGGATCCCAGAGCCTAAGGGCTGGGGCGCCCTAGGCCTGGTGCGCCTTAAGACGAAGTGCTGGGCGTCCCAGGCCATGGGCTCCCTAAGCCTAAGGGCTGGGGCGCCCCAGGCCTGGGGATCCCTAAGCCTAAGGGCTGGGGCAACCCAGGCCTGGGGCTCCCAAAGCCTAAGGGCTGGGGCGCCCTAGGCCTGGCACGCCCTAAGCCGAAGGGCTGGGGCATCCCAGGCCGTGGGCTTCCTAAGCCTAAGGGTTGGTGCGCCCCCGGCCTGGGGCTCCCAAAGCCTAAGGGCTGGTGGGCCCCAGGCCTGGGGCACCCTAAGCCTAAGGGCTGGGGCGCCCCCGGCCTTGGGCTCCCTAGGCCTAAGGGCTTGGGCGCCCTAGGCCTAGCACGCCCTAAGCCATCGGGCGGGGGCGTCCCAGGCCTGGGCTCCCTAAGCCGACTGGCGGGGCCGTCCCAGGCCTGGGGCTCCCTAAGCCTAAGGGCTGTGGCGTCCCAGGCCAGGGGCTCCCTAAGCCTAAGGGCTGGAGGGCCCCTGGCCTGGAGCGTCCAAAGCCTAAGGGTTGGGGCGCCCCAGGCCTTGGGCTCCCAAAGACTAAGAGCTGGGGCACCCCGGGCCTGGGGCTACCAAAGCCTAAGGGCTGGGCCGCCCCAGGCCATGGGCTCCCTAAGCTTAAGGGCTGGGCCGCCCCAGGCCTGGGGCTCCCAAAGCCTAAGGGCTGGGCCGCCCCAGGCCTTGGGCTCCCTAAGCCTAATGGCTGGAGCGCCCCAGGCCTGCGGCTCCCAAGACTAAGGACTCTGGCGCCCCAGACCTGGGGCACCCTAAGCCTAAGGGCTGCACGCCCCAGCCCTGGGGATCCCAGAGCCTAAGGGCTGGGGAGCCCTAGGCCTGGCGCGCCTTAAGCCGAAGTGCTGGGCGTCCCAGGCCATGGGCTCCCTAAGCCTAAGGGCAGGAGCGCCCCAGGCCTGGGGATCCCTAAGCCTAAGGGCTGGGCCCCCCAGGCATGGGGCACACAAAGCCTAAGGGATGGGGCGCCCTAGGACTGGCGCGCCCTTAGCCAAAGGGCTGGGGCGTCCCAGGCCATGGGATCCCTAAGCCTAAGGGCTAGTGCGCCCCAGGCCTGGGACTCCCATAGCCTTAGGGCTGGGGCGTACCATGCCTGGGGCTCCAAAGCCTAAGGGCTGGGGCGCCCCCGGCCTTGGGCTCCCAAAGCCTAAGGCTGGGACGCTCCAGGCCAGGGTCTCCCTAAGCCGAAGGGCTGGGGCGCCCCAGGACAGGGATCCCTAAGCCTAAGGGCAGGTGGGCCCCATGCATGGGGCTCCTTAAGCCTAAGGGCTGGAGCGCCCCAGGTCTAGGGCTCCTAAAGCCTAAGGACAGGGGCGTCGCAGCCCTTGGGCTCCCTAAGCCTAAGGGCTGGGGCACACCAGGTCTGGGGCTCCCAAAGCCTAAGAGCTGGGGCGCCCCAGGCCTGAGGCTCACTAAGCCTAAGGGCTAAAGTGCCCCAGGTCTAGGGCTCCCAAAGCCTAAGGGATAAGGCGCCCCAAGCCTGGGGCACCCTAAGCCTAAGGGCTGGGGCGCCCCTGGTCTAGGGCTCCCAAAGCCTAAGGGCTGGGGCGCCCTAGGCCTAGCGTGCCTTAAGCCAAAGGCCTGGGGCGTCCCAGACCATGGGCTCCCTAAGCCTAAGGGCTGGTGGGCCCCAGGCCTGGGGCTCCCTAAGCCTAAGGGCTAGAGCGCCCCAGGTCTAGGGCTCCCAAAGCCTAAGGGCTGGGGCGCCCCAGGCCAGGGATCCCTAAGCCTAAGGGCAGGTGGGCCCCAGGCATGGGGCTCCTTAAGCCTAAGGGCTGGAGCGCCCCAGGTCTAGGGCTCCCAATGCCTAAGGACAGGGGCTTCGCAGCCCTTGGGCTCCCTAAGCTTAAGGGCTGGGGCGCACCAGGTCTGGGGCTCCCAAAGCCTAAGGGCTGGGGCGCCCCAGGCCTGAGGCTCACTAAGCCTAAGGGCTAAAGTGCCCCAGGTCTAGGGCTCCCAAAGCCTAAGGGATAGGGCGCCCCAAGCCTGGGGCACCCTAAGCCTAAGGGCTGGGGCGCCCCTGGTCTAGGGCTCCCAAAGCCTAAGGGCTGGAGCGCCCCAAGCCTAGCGTGCCTTAAGCCAAAGGGCTGGGGCGTCCCAGACCATGGGCTCCCTAAGCCTAAGGGCTGGTGGGCCCCAGGCCTGGGGCTCCCTAAGCCTAAGGGCTAGAGCGCCCCAGGTCTAGGCTCCCAAAGCCTAAAGGCTGGGGCGCCCCAGGCCTGGGGCACCCTAAGCCTAAGGGCTGGGGCGCTCCAGATCTAGGGCTCCCAATGCCTAAAGGCTGGGGCGCCCTAGGCCTGGCGCGCCCTAAGCCGAAGGGCGGGGGCGTCCCAGGCCTGGGGCTCCCTAAGCCTAAGGGCTGGGGCACCCCAGGCCTGGGGCTCCCTAAGCCTAAGGGTTGGAGCGCCCCAGGACTGGGGCTCCCAAAGCCTAAGGGCTGGGGTGCCCAAGGCCTTGGGCTGCCAAAACCTAAGGGCTTGGGCGCCCTAGCATGGCTCGCCCTAAGCCGACGGGCGGGGGCGTCCCAGGCCTGGCGCTCCCTAAGCCTACGGGCTGGGGTGCCCCAGGCCTGGGGCACCCTAACCCTAATGGCAGGAGCGCTCCAGGCCATGGGCTCCCTAAGCCTAAGCGCTGGGGCGTACCATGCCTGGGGATCCCAAAGCCGAAGGGCTGGGTCCCCCCAGGCCTGGGGCTCCCTAAGCCTAAGGGCTGGGGTGCCCCAGGCCTGGAGTTCCCTAACCTAAGGGCTGGGGCACCACAAGCATGGGGCTCCCTAAACCTAAGGGCTGGGGCAACCCATGCCTGGGGCTCCCAAAGTCTAAGGGCCGGGTCGCCCCAGGCCTGGGGCCTCCAAATCCTAAGGGCTGGGCCACCCCAGGCCTGGAGTTCCCAAACCTAAGGGCTGGGACGCCACAGGCCTGGGGCTCCCTAAACCTAAGGGCTGGGGCGTCCCAGGCCATGGGATCCCTAAGCCTAAGGGCTAGTGCGCCCCAGGCCTGGGACTCCCAAAGCCTTAGGGCTGGGGCGTACCATGCCTGGGGCTCCAAAGCCTAAGGGCTGGGGCGCCCCCGGCCTGGGGCTCCCAAAGCCTAAGGCTGGGACGCCCCAGGCCAGGGTCTCCCTAAGCCGAAGGGCTGGGGTGCCCCAGGCCAGGGATCCCTAAGCCTAAGGGCTGGAGCGCCCCAGGTCTAGGGCTCCTAAAGCCTAAGGACAGGGGCGTCGCAGCCCTTGGGCTCCCTAAGCCTAAGGGCTGGGGCACACCAGGTCTGGGGCTCCCAAAGCCTAAGGGCTGGGGCGCCCTAGGCCTGAGGCTCACTAAGCCTAAGGGCTAAAGTGCCCCAGGTCTAGGGCTCCCAAAGCCTAAGGGATAGGGCGCCCCAAGCCTGGGGCACCCTAAGCCTAAGGGCTGGGGCGCCCCTGGTCTAGGGCTCCCAAAGCTTAAGGGTTGGGGCGCCCTAGATCTAGCATGCCTTAAGCCAAAGGCCTGGGGCGTCCCAGACCATGGGCTCCCTAAGCCTAAGGGCTGGTGGGCCCCAGGCCTGGGGCTCCCTAAGCCTAAGGGCTAGAGGGCCCCAGGTCTAGGGCTCCCAAAGCCTAAGGGCTGGGGCGCCCCAGGCCAGGGATCCCTAAGCCTAAGGGCAGGTGGGCCCCAGGCATGGGGCTCCATAAGCCTAAGGGCTGGAGCGCCCCAGGCCTAGGGCTCCCAAAGCCTAAGGACAGGGGCGTCGCAGCCCTTGGGCTCCCTAAGCCTAAGGGCTGGGGCGCACCAGGTCTGGGGCTCCCAAAGCCTAAGGCCTGGGGCGCCCCAGGCCTGAGGCTCACTAAGCCTAAGGGCTAAAGTGCCCCAGGTCTAGGGCTCCCAAAGCCTAAGGGATAGGGCGCCCCAAGCCTGGTGCACCCTAAGCCTAAGGCCTGGGGCGCCCCTGGTCTAGGGCTCCCAAAGCCTAAGGGCTGGGGCGCCCTAGGCCTAGCGTGCCTTAAGCCAAAGGGCTGGGGCGTCCCAGACCATGGGCTCCCTAAGCCTAAGGGCTGGTGGGCCCCAGGCCTGGGGCTCCCTAAGCCTAAGGGCTAGAGCGCCCCAGGTCTAGGGCTCCCAAAGACTAAAGGCTGGTACGCCCCAGGCCTGGGGCACCCTAAGCCTAAGGGCTGGGGCGCTCCAGGTCTAGGGCTCCCAAAGCCTAAAGGCTGTGGCGCCCTAGGCCTGGCGCGCCCTAAGCCGAAGGGCGGGGGCGTCCCAGGCCTGGGGCTCCCAAAGCCTAAGGGCTGGGGTGCCCAAGGCCTTGGGCTGCCAAAACCTAAGGGCTTGGGCGCCCTAGCATGGCGCGCCCTAAGCCGACGGGCGGGGGCGTCCCAGGCCTGGCGCTCCCTAAGCCTACGGGCTGGGGCGCCCCAGGCCTGGGGCTCCCTAACCCTAATGGCTGGAGCGCTCCAGGCCTGGGGCTCCCAAAGCCTAAGGGCTGGGTCGCCCCAGGCCTTAGGCTCCCAAAGCCTAAGGGCTGGGGCACCCCAGGCATGGGGCTACCAAAGCCTAAGGGCTGGGGCGTCCCAGGCCATGGGCTCCCTAAGCCTAAGCGCTGGGGCGTACCATGCCTGGGGATCCCAAAGCCGAAGGGCTGGGTCCCCCCAGGCCTGGGGCTCCCTAAGCCTAAGGGCTGGGGTGCCCCAGGCCTGGAGTTCCCTAACCTAAGGGCTGGGGCACCCCATGCCTGGGGCTCCCAAAGTCTAAGGGCCGGGTCGCCCCAAGCCTGGGGCCTCCAAAGCCTAAGGGCTGGGCCACCCCAGGCCTGGAGTTCCCAAACATAAGGGCTGGGACGCCACAGGCCTGGGGCTCCCTAAACCTAAGGGCTGGGGCGCCCCATGCCTGGGGCTACCTAAGCCTAAGGACTCGGGTGTCCCAAGCCTGGGTCTTCCTAAGCCTAAGGGCTGGGGCGCCCCTGTCTGGGGCTCCCAAAGCCTAAGGGCTGGGGCGCCCCAGGCCAGGGATCCCAAAGCCTAAGGGCTGGGGCACCCCGGCCTGGGGCTCCCATAGCCTAAGGCTGGTGCGCCCCAGGCCAGGGGGTCCATAAGCCTAAGGGCTGTGGTGCCCCAGGCCAGGGATCTCTAAGCCTAAGGGCAGGTGGGCCTCAGGCATGGGGCTCCTTAAGCCTAAGGGCTGGAGCGCCCCAGGTCTAGGGCTCCCAAAGCCTAAGGACAGGGGCGTCGCAGCCCTTGGGCTCCCGAAGCCTAAGGGCTGGGGCGCACCAGGTCTGGGGCTCCCAAAGCCTAAGGGCTGGGGCGTCCCAGGCCTGAGGCTCACTAAGCCTAAGGGCTAAAGTGCCCCAGGTCTAGGGCTCCCAAAGGCTAAGGGATAGGGCGCCCCAAGCCTGGGGCACCCTAAGCCTAAGGGCTGGGGCGCCCCTGGTCTAGGGCTCCCAAAGCCTAAGGGCTGGGGCGCCCTAGGCCTAGCGTGCCTTAAGCCAAAGGGCTGGGGCGTCCCAGACCAAGGGCTCCCTAAGCCTAAGGGCTGGTGGGCCCCAGGCCTGGGGCTCCCTAAGCCTAAGGGCTAGAGCGCCCCAGGTCTAGGGCTCCCAAAGCCTAAGGGCTGGGGTGCCCCAGGCCTGGGGCACCCTAAGCCTAAGGGCTGGGGCGCCCCCGGCCTTGGGCTCCCAAGGCCTAAGGGCTAGGGCGCCCTAGGCCTAGCGCGCCCTAAGCCATCGGGCGGGGGTGTCCCAGGCCTGGGCTCCCTAAGCCGACGGGCTGGGCCGTCCCAGGCCTGGGGCTCCCTAAGCCTAAGGGCTGTGGCGTCCCAGGCCTGGGGCTCCCTAAGCCTAAGGGCTGGAGGGCCCCTGGCCTGGAGCGTCCAAAGCCTAAGGGTTGGGGCGCCCCAGGCCTTGGGCTCCCAAAACCTAAGAGCTGTGGCACCCCGGGCCTGGGGCTACCAAAGCCTAAGGGCTGGGGCGTCCCAGGCCATGGGCTCCCTAAACTTAAGGGCTGGGGCGCCCAAGGCCTGGGGCTCCCAAAGCCTAAGGGCTGGGCCCCCCCAGGCCTTGGGCTCCCTAAGCCTAATGGCTGGAGCGCCCCAGGCCTGCGGATCCCAAGACTAAGGACTCTGGCGCCCCAGACCGGGGGCACCCTAAGCCTAAGGGCTGCGCGCCCCAGCCCTGGGGATCCCAGAGCCTAAGGGCTGGGGCGCCCTAGGCCTGGTGCGCCTTAAGCCGAAGTGCTGGGCGTCCCAGGCCATGGGCTCCCTAAGCCTAAGGGCTGGGGCGCCCCAGGCCTGGGGATCCCTAAGCCTAAGGGCTGGGCCCCCCAGGCATGGGGCACACAAAGCCTAAGGGATGGGGCGCCCTAGGACTGGCGCGCCCTTAGCCAAAGGGCTGGGGCGTCCCAGGCCATGGGATCCCTAAGCCTAAGGGCTAGTGCGACCCAGGCCTGGGACTCCCAAAGCCTTAGGGCTGGGGCGTACCATGCCTGGGGCTCCAAAGCCTAAGGGCTGGGGCGCCCCCGGCCTGGGGCTCCCAAACCTAAGGCTGGGACGCCCCAGGCCAGGGTCTCCCTAAGCCGAAGGGCTGGGGCGCCCCAGGACAGGGATCCCTAAGCCTAAGGGCAGGTGGGCCCCAGGCATGGGGCTCCTTAAGCCTAAGGGTTGGAGCGCCCCAGGTCTACGGCTCCTAAAGCCTAAGGATAGGGGCGTCGCAGCCCTTGGGCTCCCTAAGCCTAAGGGCTGGGGCACACCAGGTCTGGGGCTCCCAAAGCCTAAGGGCTGGGGCGCCCCAGGCCTGAGGCTCACTAAGCCTAAGGGCTAAAGTGCCCCAGGTCTAGGGCTCCCAAAGCCTAAGGGATAGGGCGCCCCAAGCCTGGGGCACCCTAAGCCTAAGGGCTGGGGCGCCCCTGGTCTAGGGCTCCCAAAGCTTAAGGGCTGGGGCGCCCTAGGCCTAGCGTGCCTTAAGCCAAAGGCCTGGGGCGTCCCAGACCATGGGCTCCCTAAGATTAAGGGCTGGTGGGCCCCAGGCCTGGGGCTCCCTAAGCCTAAGGGCTAGAGAGCCCCAGGTCTAGGGCTCCCAAAGCCTAAGGGCTGGGGCGCCCCAGGCCTGGGGCACCCTAAGCCTAAGGGCAGGTGGGCCCCAGGCATGGGGCTCCTTAAGCCTAAGGGCTGGAGCGCCCCAGGTCTAGGGCTCCCAAAGTCTAAGGACAGGGGCGTCGCAGCCCTTGGGCTCCCTAAGCCGACGGGCGGGGCCGTCCCAGGCCTGGGGCTCCCTAAGCCTAAGGGCTGTGGCGTCCCAGGCCTGGGGCTCCCTAAGCCTAAGGGCTGGAGGGCCCCTGGCCTGGAGCGTCCAAAGCCTAAGGGTTGGGGCGCCCCAGGCCTTGGGCTCCCAAAGCCTAAGAGCTGGGGCACCCCGGGCCTGGGGCTACCAAAGCCTAAGGGCTGGGGCGTCCCAGGCCATGGGCTCCCTAAGCTTAAGGGCTGGGGCGCCCCAGGCCTGGGGCTCCCAAAGCCTAAGGGCTGGGCCGCCCCAGGCCTTGGGCTCCCTAAGCCTAATGGCTGGAGCGCCCCAGGCCTGCGGATCCCAAGACTAAGGACTCTGGCGCCCCAGACCGGGGGCACCCTAAGCCTAAGGGCTGCGCGCCCCAGCCCTGGGGATCCCAGAGCCTAAGGGCTGGGGCGCCCTAGGCCTGGTGCGCCTTAAGACGAAGTGCTGGGCGTCCCAGGCCATGGGCTCCCTAAGCCTAAGGGCTGGGGCGCCCCAGGCCTGGGGATCCCTAAGCCTAAGGGCTGGGCCCCCCAGGCATGGGGCACACAAAGCCTAAGGGATGGGGCGCCCTAGGACTGGCGCGCCCTTAGCCAAAGGGCTGGGGCGTCCCAGGCCATGGGATCCCTAAGCCTAAGGGCTAGTGCGCCCCAGGCCTGGGACTCCCAAAGCCTTAGGGCTGGGGCGTACCATGCCTGGGGCTCCAAAGCCTAAGGGCTGGGGCGCCCCCGGCCTGGGGCTCCCAAACCTAAGGCTGGGACGCCCCAGGCCAGGGTCTCCCTAAGCCGAAGGGCTGGGGCGCCCCAGGACAGGGATCCCTAAGCCTAAGGGCAGGTGGGCCCCACGCATGGGGCTCCTTAAGCCTAAGGGTTGGAGCGCCCCAGGTCTACGGCTCCTAAAGCCTAAGGATAGGGGCGTCGCAGCCCTTGGGCTCCCTAAGCCTAAGGGCTGGGGCACACCAGGTCTGGGGCTCCCAAAGCCTAAGGGCTGGGGCGCCCCAGGCCTGAGGCTCACTAAGCCTAAGGGCTAAAGTGCCCCAGGTCTAGAGCTCCCAAAGCCTAAGGGATAGGGCGCCCCAAGCCTGGGGCACCCTAAGCCTAAGGGCTGGGGCGCCCCTGGTCTAGGGCTCCCAAAGCTTAAGGGCTGGGGCGCCCTAGGCCTAGCGTGCCTTAAGCCAAAGGCCTGGGGCGTCCCAGACCATGGGCTCCCTAAGACTAAGGGCTGGTGGGCCCCAGGCCTGGGGCTCCCTAAGCCTAAGGGCTAGAGAGCCCCAGGTCTAGGGCTCCCAAAGCCTAAGGGCTGGGGCGCCCCAGGCCAGGGATCCCTAAGCCTAAGGGCAGGTGGGCCCCAGGCATGGGGCTCCTTAAGCCTAAGGGCTGGAGCGCCCCAGGTCTAGGGCTCCCAAAGTCTAAGGACAGGGGCGTCGCAGCCCTTGGGCTCCCTAAGCCTAAGGGCTGGGGCGCACCTGGTCTGGGGCTCCCAAAGCCTAAGGCCTGGGGCGCCCCAGGCCTGAGGCTCACTAAGCCTAAGGGCTAAAGTGCCCCAGGTCTAGGGCTCCCAAAGCCTAAGGGATAGGGCGCCCCAAGCCTGGGGCACCCTAAGCCTAAGGGCTGGGGCGCCCCTGGTCTAGGGCTCCCAAAGCCTAAGGGCTGGGGCGCCCTAGGCCTAGCGTGCCTTAAGCCAAAGGGCTGGGGCGTCCCAGACCATGGGCTCCCTAAGCCTAAGGGCTGGTGGGCCCCAGGCCTGGGGCTCCCTAAGCCTAAGGGCTAGAGCGCCCCAGGTCTAGGGCTCCCAAAGTCTAAAGGCTGGGACGCCCCAGGCCTGGGGCACCCTAAGCCTAAGGGCTGGGGCGCTCCAGGTCTAGGGCTCCCAAAGCCTAAAGGCTGTGGCGCCCTAGGCCTGGCGCGCCCTAAGCCGAAGGGCGGGGGCGTCCCAGGCCTGGGGCTCCCTAAGCCTAAGGGTTGGAGCGCCCCAGGACTGGGGCTCCCAAAGCCTAAGGGCTGGGGTGCCCAAGGCCTTGGGCTGCCAAAACCTAAGGGCTTGGGCGCCCAAGCATGGCGCGCCCTAGCCGACGGGCGGGGGCGTCCCAGGCCTGGCGCTCCCTAAGCCTACGGCTGGGGCGCCCCAGACCTGGGGCTCCCTAACCCTAATGGCTGGAGCGCTCCAGGCCTGGGGCTCCCAAAGCCTAAGGGCTGGGTCGCCCCAGGCCTTAGGCTCCCAAAGCCTAAGGGCTGGGGCACCCCAGGCATGGGGCTACCAAAGCCTAAGGGCTGGGGCGTCCCAGGCCATGGGCTCCCTAAGCCTAAGCGCTGGGGCGTACCATGCCTGTGGATCCCAAAGCCGAAGGGCTGGGTCCCCCCAGGCATGGGGCTCCCTAAGCCTAAGGGCTGGGGTGCCCCAGGCCTGGAGTTCCCTAACCTAAGGGCTGGGGCACCACAAGCATGGGGCTCCCTAAACCTAAGGGCTGGGGCACCCCATGCCTGGGGCTCCCAAAGTCTAAGGGCCGGGTCGCCACAGGCCTGGGGCCTCCAAAGCCTAAGGGCTGGGCCGCCCCAGTCCTGGAGTTCCCAAACCTAAGGGCTGGGACGCCACAGGCCTGGGGCTCCCTAAACCTAAGGGCTGGGGCGCCCCATGCCTGGGGCTACCTAAGCCTAAGGACTCGGGCGTCCCAAGCTTGGGTCTTCCTAAGCCTAAGGGCTGGGGCGACCCTGTCTGGGGCTCCCAAAGCCTAAGGGCTGGGGCGCCCCAGGCCAGGGATCCCAAAGCCTAAGGGCTGGGGCACCCCGGCCTTGGGCTCCCATAGCCTAAGGCTGGGGCGCCCCACGCCAGGGGATCCCTAAGCCTAAGGGCTGTGGTGCCCCAGGCCAGGGATCTCTAAGCCTAAGGGCAGGTGGGCCCCAGGCATGGGGCTCCTTAAGCCTAAGGGCTGGAGCGCCCAAGGTCTAGGGCTCCCAAAGACTAAGGACAGGGGTTTCGCAGCCCTTGGGCTCCCTAAGCCTAAGCCTGGGGCGCACCAGGTCTGGGGCTCCCAAAGCCTAAGGGCTGGGGCGTCCCAGGCCTGAGGCTCACTAAGCCTAAGGGCTAAAGTGCCCCAGGTCTAGGGCTCCCAGAGCCTAAGGGATAGGGCGCCCCAAGCCTGGGGCACCCTAAGCCTAAGGGCTGGGGCGCCCCTGGTCTAGGGCTCCCAAAGCCTAAGGGCTGGGGCGCCCTAGGCCTAGCGTGCCTTAAGCCAAAGGGCTGGGGCGTCCCAGACCATGGGCTCCCTAAGCCTAAGGGCTGGTGGGCCCCAGGCCTGGGGCTCCCTAAGCCTAAGGGCTAAAGCGCCCCAGGTCTAGGGCTCCCAAAGCCTAAGGGCTGGGGCGCCCAAGGCCTGGGGCACCCTAAGCCTAAGGGCTGGGGCGCTCCAGGTCTAGGGCTCCCAAAGCCTAAAGGCTGGGGCGCCCTAGGCCTGGCGCGCCCTAAGCCGAAGGGCGGGGGCATCCCAGGCCAGGGGCTCCCTAAGCCTAAGGGCTGGGGCGCCCCAGGCCTGGGGCTCCCTAAGCCTAAGGGTTGGAGCGCCCCAGGACTGGGGCTCCCAAAGCCTAAGGGCTGGGGTGCCCAAGGCCTTGGGCTGCCAAAGCCTAAGGGCTTGGGCGCCCTAGCATGGCGCTCCCTAAGCCTACGGGCTGGGGCGCCCCAGGCCTGGGGTTCCCTAACCCTAATGGCTGGAGCGCTCCAGGCCTGGTTCTCCCAAAGCCTAAGGGCTGGGTCGCCCCAGGCCTTAGGTTCCAAAAGCCTAAGGGCTGGGGCACCCCAGGCATTGGGCTACCAAAGCCTAAGGGCTGGGGCATCCCAGGCCATGGGCTCCCTAAACCTAAGGGCTGGGGCACCCCATGCCTGGGGCCTCCAAAGCCTAAGGGCTGGGCCGCCCCAGGCCTGGAGTTACCAAACCTAAGGGCTGGGACGCCACAGGCCTGGGGCTCCCTAAACCTAAGGGCTGGGGTGCCCATGCCTGGGGCTACCTAAGCCTAAGGACTCGGGCGACCCAAGCCTGGGTCTTCCTAAGCCTAAGGGCTGGGGCGCCCCTGTCTGGGGCTCCCAAAGGCTAAGGGCTGGGGCGCCCCAGGCCAGGGATCCCAAAGCCTAAGGGCTGGGGCGCCCCAGGACTGGGGCTCCCTAAGCCGAAGGGCTGGGAAGCCCCAGGCCTGGGGCTCCCTAAGCCGAAGGGCTGGTGCGTCCCAGGCCAAGGGCTCCCTAAGCATAAGGGCTATGGCGGCCAGGGCCTGGGGCTCCCTAAGCCTAAGGGCTGGGGCCCATCAGGCATGGGGCTCCCAAAGCCTAAGGGCTGGTGCGCCCCAGGCCTGGGGCTCCCTAATCCTAAGGGCTGGAGCGCCGCAGGCCTGGGGCTCCAAAAGCCTAAGGGCTGGGGCGCCCTAGGCCTGGCGCGCCCTAAGCCGAAGGGCTGGGGTGCCCCAGGCCTTGGGCTCCCAAAGCCTAAGGGCTTGGGCGCCTTAGGCCTGGCGCGCCCTAAGCCGACGGGCGGGGGCGGCCCAGGCCTGAGGCTCCCTAAGCCGACCGGCGGGGGCGTCCCAGGCCTGGGGCTCCCTAAGCCTAAGGGCTGGGGCTCCCTGGCCTGGGGCTCCCTAAGTCTATGGGCTGGAGCGCCCCAGGCATGGGGCTCCCAAAGCCTAAGGGCTGGGGCGCCCCAGGTTTTGGGCTCCCAAAGCCTAAGGGCTCGGGCGCCCCAGGCCTTGGGATCCCAAAGCCTAAGGGCTGGGGCGTACCATGCCTGGGGATCCCAAAGCCGAAGGACTGGGTCCCCCCACACCTGGGGCTCCCTAAGCCTAAGGGCTGGGGCGTCCCAGTCCATGGGCTCCCTAAGCCTAAGGCTTGGTGCGCCCCAGGCCTGGGGCTCCCTAAGCCTAAGGGCTGCAGCGCCCCAGGCCTGGGGCTCCCAAAGCCTAAGGGCTGGTGAGACCCAGCCCTTGGGCTCCCTAAGCCTAAGGGCTGGAGCTCCCCAGGCCTGGGGCACCCAAAGCCTAATGGCTGGGGCGCCCCAGGCCTTGGGCTCCCAAAGCCTAAGGGCTGGGGCGCCCCAGGCCTTGGGCTCCCAAAGCCTAAGGGCTGGGGCGCCCCAGGCCTGCGGCTCCCAAAGCCTAAGGCTGGGACGCCCCATGCCAGGGGCTCCCTAAGCCGAAGGGCTGGGGCGCCCCAGGCCAGGGGTTCCCAAAGCCCATGGGCTGGCGTGCCCCAGGCCTGCGGCTCCCAAAGCCTAAGGCTGGGACGCCCAATGCCAGGGGCTCCCTAAGCCGAAGGGCTGGGGCGCCCCAGGCCTGGGGCTTCCAAAGCCTAAGGGCTGGCGTGCCCCAGGGCTGGAGCTCCAAAAGCCTAAGACCTAGGCGCCCCAGGCCTGGGTCTCCCTAAGCCTAAGGGCTGGGGCGTACCATGCCTGGGGCTCCCAAAGAATAAGGGCTGGGGCGCCCCAGGACTGGGGCTCCCTAAGCCGAAGGGCTGGGAAGCCCCAGGTCTGGGGCTCCCTAAGCCGAAGGGCTGGTGCGTCCCAGGCCAAGGTCTCCCTAAGCATAAGGGCTGTGGCGCCCAGGGCCTGGGGCTCCCTAAGCCTAAGGGCTGGGGCCCATCAGGCATGGGGCTCCCAAAGCCTAAGGGCTGGTGCGCCCCAGGCCTGGGGCTCCCTAATCCTAAGGGCTGGAGCGCCGCAGGCCTGGGGCTCCCAAAGCCTAAGGGCTGGGGCGCCCTAGGCCTGGCGCGCCCTAAGCCGAAGGGCTGGGGAGTCCCAGGCCATGGGCTCCCTAAGCCTAAGGGCTTGGGCGCCCTAGGCCTGGCGCGCCCTAAGCCGACGGGCGGGGGCGGCCCAGGCCTGAGGCTCCCTAAGCCGACCGGCGGGGGCGTCCCAGGCCTGGGGCTCCCTAAGCCTAAGGGCTGGGGCTCCCTGGCCTGGGGCTCCCTAAGTCTATGGGCTGGAGCGCCCCAGGCATGGGGCTCCCAAAGCCTAAGGGCTGGGGCGCCCCAGGTTTTGGGCTCCCAAAGCCTAAGGGCTCGGGCGCCCCAGGCCTTGGGATCCCAAAGCCTAAGGGCTGGGGCGTACCATGCCTGGGGATCCCAAAGCCGAAGGACTGGGTCCCCCCAGACCTGGGGCTCCCTAAGCCTAAGGGCTGGGGCGTCCCAGTCCATGGGCTCCCTAAGCCTAAGGCTTGGTGCGCCCCAGGCCTGGGGCTCCCAAAGCCTAAGGGCTGGTGAGACCCAGCCCTTGGGCTCCCGAAGCCTAAGGGCTGGAGCTCCCCAGGCCTGGGGCACCCAAAGCCTAATGGCTGGGGCGCCCCAGGCCTTGGGCTCCCAAAGCCTAAGGGCTGGGGCGCCCCAGGCCTTGGGCTCCCAAAGCCTAAGGGCTGGGGCGCCCCAGGCCTGCGGCTCCCAAAGCCTAAGGCTGGAGCGCCCCAGGCCAGGGGCTCCCAAAGCCTAAGGGCTGGGGCGCCCCGGCCTGGGGCTCCCATAGCCTAAGGCTGTGGCGCCAAAGGCCAGGTGCTCCCTAAGCCTAAGGGCTGGGGCACACCAGGCCTGGTGCTCCCAAAGCCTAAGGGCTGGGGCGCCTCAGGCCTTGGGCTCCCAAAGCCTAAGGCTGGGGCGCCCTAGGCCTGGCGCGCCCCAAGCCGAAGGGCTGGGGCGTCCCAGGCCATGGGCTCCCTAAGCCTAAGGGCTGGTGTGCCCCAGGCCTGGGGCTGCCAGAGCCTAAAGGCTGGGGCACCCCAGGCCTGGGGTTCCCTAAATCTAAGGGCTGGGACGCCCCAGGCAGGGCTCCCTAAACCTAAGTACTGTGGCGCCCCAGGCCTGGGGCTCCCAAAGCCTAAGGGCAGGGGCGTCACAGCCCTAGGGCTCCCTAAGCCTAAGGGCTGGAGCGCCCCAGGCCTGGGGTTCCCAAAACCTAAGAGCTGGGGCTCCCCAGGCCTGGGGCTCCATAAGCCTAAGGGCTGGGCGCTCCAGGCCTGAGGCTCCGAAAGCCTAAGGGCTGGGGCGCCCCAGGCCTGCGGCTCCCAAAGCCTAAGGCTGGGACGCCCAATGCCAGGGGCTCCCTAAGCTGAAGGGCTTGGGCGCCCCAGGCCTGGGGCTTCCAAAGCCTAAGGGCTGGCGTGCCCCAGGGCTGGAGCTCCAAAAGCCTAACACCTAGGCGCCCCAGGCCTGGGTCTCCCTAAGCCTAAGGGCTGGGGCGTACCATGCCTGGGGCTCCCAAAGAATAAGGGCTGGGGCGCCCCAGGACTGGGGCTCCCTAAGCCGAAGGGCTGGGACGCCCCAGGCCTGGGGCTCTCTAAGCCGAAGGGCTGGTGCGTCCCAGGCCAAGGGCTCCCTAAGTATAAGGGCTGTGGCGCCCAGGGCCTGGGGCTCCCTAAGCCTAAGGGCTGGGGCCCATCAGGCATGGGGCTCCCAAAGCCTAAGGGCTGGTGCGCCCCAGGCCTGGGGCTCCCTAATCCTAAGGGCTGGAGCGCCGCAGGCCTGGGGCTCCCAAAGCCTAAGGGCTGGGGCGCCCTTAGCCTGGCGCGCCCTAAGCCGAAAGGCTGGGGCGTCACAGGCCATGGGCTCCCTAAGCCTAAGGGCTTGGGCGCCCTAGGCCTGGCGCGCCCTAAGCCGACGGGCGGGGGCGCCCCAGGCCTTGGGCTCCCAAAGCCTAAAGGCTTGGCGCCCTAGGCCTGGCGCGCCCTAAGCCGACGGGCGGGGGCGGCCCAGGCCTGAGGCTCCCTAAGCCGACCGGCGGGGGCGTCCCAGGCCTGGGGCTCCCTAAGCCTAAGGGCTTGGGCTCCCTGGCCTGGGGCTCCCTAAGCCTATGGGCTGGAGCGCCCCAGGCATGGGGCTTCCAAAGCCTAAGGGCTGGGGCGCCCCAGGTTTTGGGCTCCCAAAGCCTAAGGACTCGGGCGCCCCAGGCCTTGGCATCCCAAAGCCTAAGGGCTGGGGCATACCATGCCTGGGGATCCCAAAGCCGAAGGACTGGGTCCCCCCAGACCTGGGGCTCCCTAAGCCTAAGGGTTGGGCGTCCCAGTCCATGGGCTCCCTAAGCCTAAGGGTTGGTGCGCCCCAGGCCTGGGGCTCCCTAAGCCTAAGGGCTGGAGCGCCCCAGGCCTGGGGCTCCCAAAGCCTAAGGGCTGGTGAGACCCAGCCCTTGGGCTCCCAAAGCCTAAGGGCTGGGGCGCCCCGGCCTGGGGCTCCCATAGCCTAAGGCTGTGGCGCCCAAGGCCAGGTGCTCCCTAAGCCTAAGGGCTGGGGCACACCAGGCCTGGGCCTCACAAAGTCTAAGGGCTGGGGCGCCCCAGGCCTGGGGCTCCCTAAGCCTAATGGCTGGAGCGCCCCAGGCCTGGTGCTCCCAAAGCCTAAGGGCTGGGGCGCCTCAGGCCTTGGGCTCCCAAAGCCTAAGGCTGGAGCGCCCTAGGCCTGGCGCGCCCCAAGCCGAAGGGCTGGGGCGTCCCAGGCCATGGGCTCCCTAAGCCTAAGGGCTGGTGTGCCCCAGGCCTGGGGCTACCAGAGCCTACAGGCTGGGGCACCCCAGGCCTGGGGTTCCCTAAGCCTAAGGGCTGGAACGCCGCAGGCAGGGCTCCCTAAGCCTAAGTACTGTGGTGCCCCAGGCCTGGGGCTCCCAAAGCCTAAGGGCAGGGGCGTCCCAGCCCTAGGGCTCCCTAAGCCTAAGGGCTGGAGCGCCCCAGGCCTGGGGCTCCCAAAGACTAAGAGCTGGGGCTCCCCAGGCCTGGGGCTCCCTAAGCCTAAGGGCTGGGACGCCCCAGGCAGGGCTCCCTAAGCCTAAGTGCTGTGGCGCCCCAGGCCTGGGGCTCCCAAAGCCTAAGGGCAGGGGCGTCACATCCCTAGGGCTCCCTAAGCCTAAGGGCTGGAGCGCCCCAGGCCTGGGGCTCCCAAAGCCTAAGAGCTGGGGCTCCCCAGGCCTGGGGCTCCCTAAGCCTAAGGTCTGGGCGCTCCAGGCCTGATGCTCCGAAAGCCTAAGGGCTGGGGCGCCCCAGGCCTGGGGCTCCCTAAGCCTAAGGGCTGGTGCGACCCAGGACTGGGGATCCCTAAGCCTAAGGGCTGGAGCGCCCCAGGCCTTGGGCTCCCAAAGCCTAAGGGCTGGGGCGCCCCAGGCCTGCGGCTCCCAAAGCCTAAGGCTGGGACGCCCAATGCCAGGGGCTCCCTAAGCCGAAGGGCTGGGGCGCCCCAGGCCTGGGGCTTCCAAAGCCTAAGGGCTGGCGTGCCCCAGGGCTGGAGCTCCAAAAGCCTAAGACCTAGGCGCCCCAGGCCTGGGTCTCCCTAAGCCTAAGGGCTGGGGCGTACCATGCCTGGGGCTCCCAAAGAATAAGGGCCGGGGCGCCCCAGGACTGGGGCTCCCTAAGCCGAAGGGCTGGGAAGCCCCAGGCCTGGGGCTCCCTAAGCCGAAGGGCTGGTGCGTCCCAGGCCAAGGGCTCCCTAAGCATAAGGGCTGTGGCGCCCAGGGCCTGGGGCTCCCTAAGCCTAAGGGCTGGGGCCCATCAGGCATGGGGCTCCCAAAGCCTAAGGGCTGGTGCGCCCCAGGCCTGGGGCTCCCTAATCCTAAGGGCTGGAGCGCCGCAGGCCTGGGGCTCCCAAAGCTTAAGGGCTGGGGCGCCCTAGGCCTGGCGCGCCCTAAGCCGAAGGGCTGGGGCGTCCCAGGCCATGGGCTCCCTAAGCCTAAGGGCTTGGGAGCCCTAGGCCTGGCGCGCCCTAAGCCGACGGGCGGGGGCGCCCCAGGCCTTGGGCTCCCAAAGCCTAAGGGCTTGGGCGCCTTAGGCCTGGCACGCCCTAAGCCGACGGGCGGGGGCGGCCCAGGCCTGAGGCTCCCTAAGCCGACCGGCGGGGGCGTCCCAGGCCTGGGGCTCCCTAAGCCTAAGGGCTGGGGCTCCCTGGCCTGGGGCTCCCTAAGTCTATGGGCTGGAGCGCCCCAGGCATGGGGCTCCCAAAGCCTAAGGGCTGGGGCGCCCCAGGTTTTGGGCTCCCAAAGCCTAAGGGCTCGGGCGCCCCAGGCCTTGGGATCCCAAAGCCTAAGGGCTGGGGCGTACCATGCCTGGGGATCCCAAAGCCGAAGGACTGGGTCCCCCCACACCTGGGGCTCCCTAAGCCTAAGGGCTGGGGCGTCCCAGTCCATGGGCTCCCTAAGCCTAAGGCTTGGTGCGCCCCAGGCCTGGGGCTCCCTAAGCCTAAGGGCTGGAGCGCCCCAGGCCTGGGGCTCCCAAAGCCTAAGGGCTGGTGAGACCCAGCCCTTGGGCTCCCTAAGCCTAAGGGCTGGAGCTCCCCAGGCCTGGGGCACCCAAAGCCTAATGGCTGGGGCGCCCCAGGCCTTGGGCTCCCAAAGCCTAAGGGCTGGGGCGCCCCAGGCCTTGGGCTCCCAAAGCCTAAGGGCTGGGGCGCCCCAGGCCTGCGGCTCCCAAAGCCTAAGGCTGGGACGCCCCATGCCAGGGGCTCCCTAAGCCGAAGGGCTGGGGAGCCCCAGGCCAGGGGTTCCCAAAGCCCATGGGCTGGCGTGCCCCAGGCCTGCGGCTCCCAAAGCCTAAGGCTGGGACGCCCAATGCCAGGGGCTCCCTAAGCCGAAGGGCTGGGGCGCCCCAGGCCTGGGGCTTCCAAAGCCTAAGGGCTGGCGTGCCCCAGGGCTGGAGCTCCAAAAGCCTAAGACCTAGGCGCCCCAGGCCTGGGTCTCCCTAAGCCTAAGTGCTGGGGCGTACCATGCCTGGGGCTCCCAAAGAATAAGGGCTGGGGCGCTCCAGGACTGGGGCTCCCTAAGCCGAAGGGCTGGGACGCCCCAGGCCTTGGGCTCCCAAAGCCTAAGGGCTGGGGCGCCCCAGGCCTGCGGCTCCCAAAGCCTAAGGCTGGGACGCCCCATGCCGGGGGCTCCCTAATCCGTAGGGATGGGGCGCCCCAGGCCTGGGGCTTCCAAAGCCTAAGGGCTGGCGTGCCCCAGGGCTGGAGCTCCAAAAGCCTAAGGCCTATGCGCCCGAGGCCTGGGGCCCCCTAAGCCTAAGGGCTGGGGCGTACCATGCCTGGGGCTCCCAAAGTATAAGGGCTGGGGCGCCCCAGGACTGGGGCTCCCTAAGCCGAATGGCTGGGACGCCCCAGGCCTGGGCTTCCTAAGCCTAAGGGCTGGAGCGCCCCAGGCCAGGGGCTACCAAATCCTAAGGTCTGTGGCGTCCCAGGCCATGGGCTCCCTAAGCCGAAGGGCTGGGGCCCCATAGGCCTGGGGCGCCCAAAGCCTAAGGGCTGGGGCGCCCCAGGCCTGGGGCTCCCAAAGCCTAAGGGCTGGGGAGCTTCAGGCCTTGGGCTCCCTAAGCCGAAGGGCTGGGGAGTCGCAAGCCTTGGGCTCCCTAAGCCTAAGGGCTGTGGCGCCCCAGGCCTGGGGCTCCCTAAGCCTTAGGGCTGGAGCGCCCCAGGCCTGGGGCTCCCAAATCTTAGGGCTGGGGCGCCCCAGGCCTTGTGCTCCCAAAGCATAAAGGCTGGGGCGCCTTATGTCTGGCGCGCCCTCGCCGAAGTGCTGGGGCTTCCCAGGCCATGGGCTCCCTAAGATTAAAGGCTGGGCTGGGGCGCCCCAGGCATGGGCCTCCCTAACCTGAAGGGCTGGGTCCCCTCTGGCCTTGGGCTCCCTAAACCTAAGGGCTGGGGTGCCCCAGGCCTGGGGCTCCCAAAGCCTAAGGGCTGGGGCGTACCATGCCTGGGGCTCCCAAAGCCTAAGGGCTGGGGGGGCACAGGCCTGGGGATCCCAAGCCTAAAAGCTGGGGCGCCCCAGGCCTGGAGCTCACAAAGCCTAAGAGCTGGGACGCCCCAGGCCAGGATCTCCCTAAGCCGAAGGGCTGGTGCGCCCAGGGCAGAAGCTCCCAAGCCGAAGGGCTGTGGTGCCCCAGGCCTGGAGCTCCCAAAGCCTAAGGGCTGGGGTGTACCATGCCTGGTCTCCCAAAGCCTGAGGGCTGGGGCGCCCCAGGTCTAGGGCTCCCAAAGCCTAAGGGCTGGGGCGCCCTAGGCCTAGCGTGCCTTAAGACAAAGGGCTGGGGCGTCCCAGGCCATGGGCTCCCTAAGCCTAAGGGCTGGTGGGCCCCAGGCCTGGGGCTCCTTAAGCCTAAGGGCTAGAGCGCCCCAGGTCTAGGGCTCCCAAAGCCTAAGGGCTGGGGCGCCCTAGGCCTAGCGTGCCTTAAGCCAAAGGGCTGGGGCGTCCCAGACCATGGGCTCCCTAAGCCTAAGGGCTGGGGCGCCCCAGGCCTGGGGCATCCTAAGCCTAAGGGCTGGGATGCCCCAGGCCTGGGGTTCCCTAAGCCGAAGGGCTAGGTCCCCCCAAGCCTGGGGCTCCCTAAGCCTAAGGGCTGGGGCGCCCGAGGCCTGGGGCTCCCTAAGCTTAATGGTTGGAGCGCCCCAGGACTGGGGCTCCCAAAGCCTAAGGGCTGGGGTGCCCAAGGCCTTGGGCTGCCAAAGCCCAAGGGCTTGGGCGCCCTAGCATGGCGCGCCCTAAGCCGACGGGCGGGGGCGTCCCAGGCCTGGCGCTCCCTAAGCCTACGGGTTGGGGCGCCCCAGGCCTGGGGCTCCCTAACCCTAATGGCTGGAGCGCTCCAGGCCTGGGGCTCCCAAAGCCTAAGGGCTGGGTCGCCCCAGGCCTTAGGCTCCCAAAGCCTAAGGGCTGGGGCACCCCAGGCATGGGGCTACCAAAGCCTAAGGGCTGGGGCGTCCCAGGCCATGGGCTCCCTAAGCCTAAGCGCTGGGGCGTACCATGCCTGGGGATCCCAAAGCCGAAGGGCTGGGTCCCCCCAGGCCTGGGGCTCCCTAAGCCTAAGGGCTGGGGTGCCCCAGGCCTGGAGTTCCCAAACCTAAGGGCTGGGACGCCACAGGCCTGGGGCTTCCTAAGCCTAAGGGCTGGGGCGCCCCGGCCTGGGGCTCCCAAAGTCTAAGGGCTGGGGAGCCCCAGGACTGGGGCTCCCTAATCCGTAGGGCTGGGGCGCCCTAGGCCTGGGGTCCCCAAAATCTAAGGGCTGTGCTGCCAATGTCCTGGGGCTTCCTAAGCCTAAGGGCTGGGGCGCCCCAGGCCTGGGGCTTCCAAAGCCTAAGGGCTGGATCCTCCCAGGCCTCGGGCACCCAAAGCCTAAGATCTGGGGCGCCCCAGGGCTGGGGCTCGCAAAGCCTAAGGGCTGGGTCCCTCCAGGCCTCGGGCTCCCAAAATCTAAGGGCTGGGTCGCCCCGGCCTGTGGCTCCCAAAACCTAAGGGCTGGGGCGCCCCAGGCAAGGGATCCCAAAGCCTAAGGGCTGGGGCGCCCCGGCCTGGGGCTCCCATAGCCTAAGGCTGGGTGCCCCAGGCCAGGGGCTCCCTAAGCCTAAGGGCTGGAGCGCACCAGGCATGGGGCTCCCAAAGCCGAAGGGCTGGGGCGCCCCAGGCCAGGGATCCCTAAGCCTAAAGGCAGGTGGGCAACAGGCATGGGGCTCCTTAAGCCTAAGGGCTGGAGCGCCCCAGGTCTAGGGCTCCCAAAGCCTAAGGACAGGGGCGTCGCAGCCCTTGGGCTCCGTAAGCCTAAGGGCTGGGGCGCACCAGGTCTGGGGCTCCCAAAGCCTAAGGGATGGGGCACCCCAGGCCTGAGGCTCACTAAGCCTAAGGGCTAAAGTGCCCCAGGTCTAGGGCTCCCAAAGCCAAAGGGCTAGGGCACCCCAAGCCTAGGGCACCCTAAGCCTAAGGGCTGGGGCGCCCCTGGTCTAGGGCTCCCAAAGCCTAAGGGCTGGGGCACCCTAGGCCTAGGGCGCCTTAAGCCAAAGGGCTGGGCGTCCCAGACCATGGGCTCCCTAAGCCTAAGGGCTGGTGTGCCCCAGGCCTGGGGCTCCCTAAGCCTAAGGGCTAGAGCGCCCCAGGTCTAGGGCTCCCAAAGCCTAAGGGCTGGGGCGCCCCAGGCCTGGGGCCCCCTAAGCCTAAGGGTTGGGGCGCTCCAGGTTTAGGGCTCCCAAAGCCTAAAGGTTGGGGTGCCCTAGGCCTGGCGCGCCCTAATCCGAAGGGCGGGGTCGTTCCAGGCCTGGGGCTCCCTAAGCATAAGGGCTGGGGCGCCCCAGGCCTGGGGCTCCCAAAGCCTAAGGCTGGGACGCCCAATGCCAGGGGCTCCCTAAGCCGAAGGGCTGGGGCGCCCCAGGCCTGGGGCTTCCAAAGCCTAAGGGCTGGCGTTCCCCAGGGCTGGAGCTCCAAAAGCCTAAGACCTAGGCGCCCCAGGCCTGGGTCTCCCTAAGCCTAAGGGCTGGGGCGTACCATGCCTGGGGCTCCCAAAGAATAAGGGCTGGGGCGCCCCAGGACTGGGGCTCCCTAAGCCGAAGGGCTGGGACGCCCCAGGTCTGGGGCTCCCTAAGCCGAAGGGCTGGTGCGTCCCAGGCCAAGGGCTCCCTAAGCATAAGGGCTGTGGCGCCCAGGGCCTGGGACTCCCTAAGCCTAAGGGCTGGGGCCCATCAGGCCTGGGGCTCCCAAAGCCTAAGGGCAGGGGCGTCGCAGCCCTTGGGCTCCCTAAGCCTAAGGGCTGGGGCGCTCCAGGTCTGGGGCACCCAGAGCCTAAGGGCTGGGGTGCCCCTGGCCTGGGGCTCCCTAATCATAAGGGCTGGAGCGCCGTAGGCCTGGGGCTCCCAAAGCCTTAGCGCTGGGGCGCCCTAGGCCTGGCGCGCCCTAAGGCGACGGGCAGGGGCGCCCCAGGCCTTGGGCTCCCTAAGCTTAAGGGCTGGGGCGCCCCAGGCCTGGGGATCCCTAAGCCGACGGGCGGGGGCGTCCCAGGCCTGGGGCTCCCTAAGCCGACGGGAGGGGGCGTCCCAGGCCTGGGGCTCCCTAAGCCTAAGGGCTGGAGGGCCCCAGGCCTGGGGCTCCCAAAGGCAAAGGCCTGGGGCACCCCAGGCCTGGGGCTACCAAAGCCTAAGGGCTGGGGCGTCCCAGGCCATGGGCTCCCTAAGCTTAAGGGCTGGGGCGCCCTAGGCCTGGCGCGCCCTAAGCCGACGGGCGGGGGCGTCCCAGGCCTGAGGCTCCCTAAGCAGATGGGCGGGGGCGTCCCAGGCCTGGGGCTCCCTAAGCCTAAGGGCTGGAGGGCCCCAGGCCTGGGGCTCCCAGAGCCTAAAGGCTGGGGCGCCCCAGGCCTTGGGCTCCCAAAGCCAAAGGGCTGGGGCACCCCAGGCCTGGGGCTACCAAAGCCTAAGGGCTGAGGTGTCCCAGGCCATGGGCTCCCTAAGCTTAAGGGCTGGGGTGCCCCAGGCCTGGGGCTCCCAAAGCCTAAGGGCTGGGGCGCCCTAGGCCTGGCCTGCCCCAAGCCGAAGGGCTGGGCGTCCCAGGCCATGGGCTCCCTAAGCCTAAGGGCTGGTGTGCCCCAGGCCTGGGGCTCCCTAAGCCGAAGTGCTGGGTCCTCCCAGGCCTGGGGCTCCCTAAGCTTAAGGGCTGGGGCGCCCCAGGCCTAGGGCTACCAGAGCCTAAAGGCTGGGGCACCCCAGGCCTGGGGTTCCCTAAACCTAAGGGCTGGGACGCCCCAGGCAGGGCTCCCTAAGCCTAAGTGCTGTGGCGCCCCAGGCCTGGGGCTCCCAAAGCCTAAGGGCAGGGGCGTCACAGCCCTAGGGCTCCCTAAGCCTAATGGCTGGAGCGCCCCAGGCCTGGGGTGCCCAAAGCCTAAGAGCTGGGGCTCCCCAGGCCTGGGGCTCCCTAAGCCTAAGGGCTGGGCGCTCCAGGCCTGAGGCTCCGAAAGCCTAAGGGCTGGGGCGCCCCAGGCCGGGGGCTCCCTAAGCCTAAGGGCTGGTGCGCCCCAGGCCTGGGGCTCCCTAAGCCTAAGGGCTGGAGCGCCCCAGGCCTTGGGCTCCCAAAGCCTAAGGGCTGGGGCGCCCCAGGCCTGCGGCTCCCAAAGCCTAAGGCTGGGACGCCCCATGCCGGGGGCTCCCTAATCCGTAGGGATGGGGCGCCCCAGGCCTGGGGCTTCCAAAGCCTAAGGGCTGGCGTGCCCCAGGGCTGGAGCTCCAAAAGCCTAAGGCCTATGCGCCCGAGGCCTGGGGCCCCCTAAGCCTAAGGGCTGGGGCGTACCATGCCTGGGGCTCCCAAAGTATAAGGGCTGGGGCGCCCCAGGACTGGGGCTCCCTAAGCCGAATGGCTGGGACGCCCCAGGCCTGGGCTTCCTAAGCCTAAGGGCTGGAGCGCCCCAGGCCAGGGGCTCCCAAACCATAAGGGCTGGGGCGCCCCAGGCCTGGGGCTACCAAATCCTAAGGTCTGTGGCGTCCCAGGCCATGGGCTCCCTAAGACTAAGGGCTGGGGTGCCCCAGGCCTGGCGCTCCCTAAGCCTAAGGGCTGGGACGCCCCAGGCCTGGGGATCCCTAAGCCGAAGGGCTGGGGCCCCATAGGCCTGGGGCGCCCAAAGCCTAAGGGCTGGGGCGCCCCAGGCCTGGGGCTCCCAAAGCCTAAGGGCTGGGGAGCTTCAGGCCTTGGGCTCCCTAAGCCGAAGGGCTGGGGAGTCGCAAGCCTTGGGCTCCCTAAGCCTAAGGGCTGTGGCGCCCCAGGCCTGGGGCTCCCTAAGCCTTAGGGCTGGAGCGCCCCAGGCCTGGGGCTCCCAAATCTTAGGGCTGGGGCGCCCCAGGCCTTGTGCTCCCAAAGCATAAAGGCTGGGGCGCCTTATGTCTGGCGCGCCCTCGCCGAAGTGCTGGGGCTTCCCAGGCCATGGGCTCCCTAAGATTAAAGGCTGGGCTGGGGCGCCCCAGGCATGGGCCTCCCTAACCTGAAGGGCTGGGTCCCCTCTGGCCTTGGGCTCCCTAAACCTAAGGGCTGGGGTGCCCCAGGCCTGGGGCTCCCAAAGCCTAAGGGCTGGGGCGTACCATGCCTGGGGCTCCCAAAGCCTAAGGGCTGGGGGGGCACAGGCCTGGGGATCCCAAGCCTAAAAGCTGGGGCGCCCCAGGCCTGGAGCTCACAAAGCCTAAGAGCTGGGACGCCCCAGGCCAGGATCTCCCTAAGCCGAAGGGCTGGTGCGCCCAGGGCAGAAGCTCCCAAGCCGAAGGGCTGTGGTGCCCCAGGCCTGGAGCTCCCAAAGCCTAAGGGCTGGGGTGTACCATGCCTGGTCTCCCAAAGCCTGAGGGCTGGGGCGCCCCAGGTCTAGGGCTCCCAAAGCCTAAGGGCTGGGGCGCCCTAGGCCTAGCGTGCCTTAAGACAAAGGGCTGGGGCGTCCCAGGCCATGGGCTCCCTAAGCCAAGGGCTGGTGGGCCCCAGGCCTGGGGCTCCTTAAGCCTAAGGGCTAGAGCGCCCCAGGTCTAGGGCTCCCAAAGCCTAAGGGCTGGGGCACCCTAGGCCTAGCGTACCTTAAGCCAAAGGGCTGGGGCGTCCCAGACCATGGGCTCCCTAAGCCTAAGGGCTGGGGCGCCCCAGGCCTGGGGCATCCTAAGCCTAAGGGCTGGGATGCCCCAGGCCTGGGTTTCCCTAAGCCGAAGGGCTAGGTCCCCCCAAGCCTGGGGCTCCCTAAGCCTAAGGGCTGGGGCGCCCGAGGCCTGGGGCTCCCTAAGCTTAATGGTTGGAGCGCCCCAGGACTGGGGCTCCCAAAGCCTAAGGGCTGGGGTGCCCAAGGCCTTGGGCTGCCAAAGCCCAAGGGCTTGGGCGCCCTAGCATGGCGCGCCCTAAGCCGACGGGCGGGGGCGTCCCAGGCCTGGCGCTCCCTAAGCCTACGGGTTGGGGCGCCCCAGGCCTGGGGCTCCCTAACCCTAATGGCTGGAGCGCTCCAGGCCTGGGGCTCCCAAAGCCTAAGGGCTGGGTCGCCCCAGGCCTTAGGCTCCCAAAGCCTAAGGGCTGGGGCACCCCAGGCATGGGGCTACCAAAGCCTAAGGGCTGGGGCGTCCCAGGCCATGGGCTCCCTAAGCCTAAGCGCTGGGGCGTACCATGCCTGGGGATCCCAAAGCCGAAGGGCTGGGTCCCCCCAGGCCTGGGGCTCCCTAAGCCTAAGGGCTGGGGTGCCCCAGGCCTGGAGTTCCCAAACCTAAGGGCTGGGACGCCACAGGCCTGGGGCTTCCTAAGCCTAAGGGCTGGGGCGCCCCGGCCTGGGGCTCCCAAAGTCTAAGGGCTGGGGAGCCCCAGGACTGGGGAGCCCCAGGACTGGGGCTCCCTAATCCGAAGGGCTGGGGCGCCCTAGGCCTGGGGTCCCCAAAATCTAAGGGCTGTGCTGCCAATGTCCTGGGGCTTCCTAAGCCTAAGGGCTGGGGCGCCCCAGGCCTGGGGCTTCCAAAGCCTAAGGGCTGGGTCCTCCCAGGCCTCGGGCACCCAAAGCCTAAGATCTGGGGCGCCCCAGGGCTGGGGCTCGCAAAGCCTAAGGGCTGGGTCCCTCCAGGCCTCGGGCTCCCAAAATCTAAGGGCTGGGTCGCCCCGGCCTGTGGCTCCCAAAACCTAAGGGCTGGGGCGACCCAGGCAAGGGATCCCAAAGCCTAAGGGCTGGGGCTTCCCGGCCTGGGGCTCCCATAGCCTAAGGCTGGGTGCCCCAGGCCAGGGGCTCCCTAAGCCTAAGGGCTGGAGCGCACCAGGCATGGGGCTCCCAAAGCCTAAGGGCTGGTGCGCCCCAGGTCTGGGGCACCCTAAGCCAAAGGGCTGGGGCGCCCCAGGCCAGGGGTTCCCTAAGCCTAAAGGCAGGTGGGCAACAGGCATGGGGCTCCTTAAGCCTAAGGGCTGGGGCGCCCCAGGTCTGGGGCTCCCAAAGCCTAAGGGATGGGGCACCCCAGGCCTGAGGCTCACTAAGCCTAAGGGCTAAAGTGCCCCAGGTCTAGGGCTCCCAAAGCCAAAGGGCTAGGGCACCCCAAGCCTAGGGCACCCTAAGCCTAAGGGCTGGGGCGCCCCTGGTCTAGGGCTCCCAAAGCCTAAGGGCTGGGGCACCCTAGGCCTAGCGCGCCTTAAGCCAAAGGGCTGGGCGTCCCAGACCATGGGCTCCCTAAGCCTAAGGGCTGGTGTGCCCCAGGCCTGGGGCTCCCTAAGCCTAAGGGCTAGAGCGCCCCAGGTCTAGGGCTCCCAAAGCCTAAGGGCTGGGGCGCCCCAGGCCTGGGGCCCCCTAAGCCTAAGGGTTGGGGCGCTCCAGGTTTAGGGCTCCCAAAGCCTAAAGGCTGGGGCGCCCTACCCTGGCGCGCCCTAATCCGAAGGGCGGGTTCGTCCCAGGCCTGGGGCTCCCTAAGCATAAGGGCTGGGGCGCCCCAGGCCTGGGGCTCCCTAACCCTAATGGCTGGAGCGCTCCAGGCCTTGGGCTGCCAAAGCCTAAGGGCTTGGGCGCATTAGCATGGCGCGCCCAAAGCCGACGGGCGGGGGCGTCCCAGGCCTGGCGCTCCCTAAGCCTACGGGCTGGGGCGCCCCAGGCCTGGGGCTCCCTAACCCTAATGGCAGGAGCGCTCCAGGCCTTGGGCTCCCAAAGCCTAAGGGCTGGGTCGCCCCAGGCCTTAGGCTCCCAAAGCCTAAGGGCTGGGGCACCCCAGGCATGGGGCTACCAAAGCCTAAGGACTGGGGCGTCCCAGGCCATGGGCTCCTTAAGCCTAAGCACTGGGTCGTACCATGCCTGGGGATCCCAAAGCCGAAGGGCTGGGTCCCCCCAGGCCTGGGGCTCCCTAAGCCTAAGGGCTGGGGTGCCCCAGGGCTGAAGTTCCCAAACCTAAGGGCTGGGGCACCCCATGCCTGGGGCTCCCAAAGTCTAAGGGCCGGGTCGCCACAGGCCTGGGGCCTCCAAAGCCTAAGGGCTGGGCCGCCCCAGGCCTGGAGTTCCCAAACCTAAGGGCTGGGACGCCACAGGCCTGGGGCTCCCTAAACCTAAGGGCTGGGGCGCCCCATGCCTGGGGCTACCTAAGCCTAAGGACTCGGGCGTCCCAAGCCTGGGGCTTCCTAAGCCTAAGGGCTGGGGCGCCCCGGCCTGGGGCTCCCAAAATCTAAGGGCTGGGGCGCCCCAGGACTGGGGCTCCCTAATCCGAAGGGCTGGGGCGCCCTCGGCCTGGGGTCCCCAAAGTCTAAGGGCTGTGCTGCCAATGTCCTGGGGCTTCCTAAGCCTAAGGGCTGGGCCGCCCCAGGCCTGGGGCTTCCAAGCCTAAGGGCTGGGTCCCCCCAGGCCTCGGGCTCCCAAAGCCTAAGGTCTGGGGCGCCCCAGGGCTGGGGCTCCCAAAGCCTAAGGGCTGGGTCCCTCCAGGCCTCGGGCTCCCAAAATCTAAGGGCTGGGCCGCCCCAGGCCTTGGGCTCCCTAAGCCTAATGGCTGGAGCGCCCCAGGCCTGGGGCTCCCATGACTAAGGGCTCTGGCGCCCCAGACCTGGGGCACCCTAAGCCTAAGGGCTGCGCGCCACAGCCCTGGGGATCCCAGAGCCTAAGGGCTGGGGCTCCCTAGGCCTGGCGCGCCTTAAGCCGAAGTGCTGGGCGTCCCAGGCCATGGGCTCCCTAAGCCTAAGGGCTGGGGCGCCCCAGGCCTGGGGCATCCTAAGCCTAAGGGCTGGGATGCCCTAGGCCTGGGGTTCCCTAAGCCGAAGGGCTGGGTCCCCCCAAGCCTGGGGCTCCCTAAGCCTAAGGGCTGGGCGCCGCAGGCATGGGGCACACAAAGCCAAAGGGATGGGGCGCCCTAGGACTGGCGCGCCCTTAGCCAAAAGGCTGGGGCGTCCCAGGCCATGGGATCCCTAAGCCTAAGGGCTGGTGCGCCCCAGGCCTGGGACTCCCTAAGCCTTAGGGCTGGGGCGTACCATGCCTGGGGCTCCAAAGCCTAAGGGCTGGGGCGCCCCAGGCTGGGGCTCCCAAATCCTAAGGGCTGGGGTGCCCCAGGCCTTGGTCTCCCAAAGCCTAAGTGCAGGGGCGCCCCAGGCCTGGGGCTCCCAAAGCCTAAGGGCTGGGGCGCTCCGGCCTGGGGCTCCCAAAGCCTAAGGCTGGGACGCCCCAGGCCAGGGTCTCCCTAAGCCGAAGGGCTGGGGCGCCCAGGGTAGAAGTTCCCAATGCCGAAGGACTGGGGTGCCCCAGGCCTGGAGCTCCCAAAGCCTAAGGGCTGGGAGGCCACAGGCTTGGGGCTCCCAAGCCTAAAGGCTGGGCGCCCCAGGCCTGGAGCTCCCAAAACCTAAGGGGTGGGGCGCCCCAGGCCTGGGGCTCCCTAAGCCTAAGGGCTGTGGTGCCCCAGGCCAGGGATCTCTAAGCCTAAGGGCAGGTGGGCCCCAGGCATGGGGCTCCTTAAGCCTAAGGGCTGGAGCGCCCCAGGTCTAGGGCTCCCAAAGCCTAAGGACAGGGGCGTCGCAGCCCTTGGGCTCCCTAAGCCTAAGGGCTGGGGCGCACCAGGTCTGGGGCTCCCAAAGCCTAAGGGCTGGGGCGCCCCAGGCCTGAGGCTCACTAAGCCTAAGGGCTAAAGTGCCCCAGGTCTAGGGCTCCCAAAGCCTAAGGGATAGGGCGCCCCAAGCCTGGGGCACCCTAAGCCTAAGGGCTGGGGCGCCCCTGGTGTAGGGCTCCCAAAGCCTAAGGGCTGGGGCGCCCTAGGCCTAGCATGCCTTAAGCCAAAGGGCTGGGGCGTCCCAGACCATGGGCTCCCTAAGCCTAAGGGTTGGTGGGCCCCAGGCCTGGGGCTCCCTAAGCCTAAGGGCTAGAGCGCCCCAGGTCTAGGGCTCCCAACGCCTAAAGGCTGGGCGCCCTAGGCCTGGCGCGCCCTAATCCGAAGGGCGGGGGCGTCCCAGACCTGGGGCTCCCTAAGCCTAAGGGTTGGAGCGCCCCAGGACTGGGGCTCCCAAAACCTAAGGGCTGGGGCGCCCCAGGCCTGGGGCTCCCTAATCCGAAGGGCTGTGTCGCCCTAGGCCTGGGGACTCCAAAACCTAAAGGCTGTGGTGCCCATGTCCTGGTGCTTCCTAAGCCTAAGGGCTGGGGCGCCCCAGGACTGGGGCTCCCTAATCCGAAGGGCTGGGGCGCCCTAGGCCTGGGGTCCCCAAAGTCTAAGGGCTGTGCTGCCAATGTCCTGGGGCTTCCTCAGCCTAAGGGCTGTGGTGCCCCAGGCCAGGGATCTCTAAGCCTAAGGGCAGGTGGGCCCCAGGCATGGGGCTCCTTAAGCCTAAGGGCTGGAGCGCCCCAGGTCTAGGGCTCCCAAAGCCTAAGGGCTGGGGCGCCCCAGGCCTGAGGCTCACTAAGCCTAAGGGCTAAAGTGCCCCAGGTCTAGGGCTCCCAAAGCCTAAGGGCTGGGGCGCCCCTGGTCTAGGGCTCCCAAAGCCTAAGGGCTGGGGCGCCCTAGGCCTAGCATGCCTTAAGCCAAAGGGCTGGGGCGTCCCAGACCATGGGCTCCCTAAGCCTAAGGGCTGGTGGGCCCCAGGCCTGGGGCTCCCTAAGCCTAAGGGCTAGAGCGCCCCAGGTCTAGGGCTCCCAAAGCCTAAGGGCTGGGGCGCCCCTGGCCTGGGGCACCCTAAGCCTAAGGGCTGGGGCGCTCCAGGTCTAGGGCTCCCAAAGCCTAAAGGCTGGGGCGCCCTAGGCCTGGCGCGCCCTTAGCCGAAGGGCGGGGGCGTCCCAGACCTGGGGCTCCCTAAGTCTAAGGGTTGGAGCGCCCCAGGACTGGGGCTCCCAAAACCTAAGGGCTGGGGTGCCCAAGACCTTGGGCTGCCAAAGCCTAAGGGCTTGGGTGCCCTAGCATGGCGCGCCCTAAGCCGACGGGCGGGGGCGTCCCAGGCCTGGCGCTCCCTAAGCCTAATGGCTGGAGCACTCCAGGCCTGGGGCTCCCAAAGCCTAAGGGCTGGGTCGCCCCAGGCCTTAGGCTCCCAAAGCCTAAGGGCTGGGGCACCCCAGGCATGGGGCTACCAAAGCCTAAGGGCTGGGGCGTCCCAGGCCATGGGCTCCCTAAGCCTAAGCGCTGGGGCGTACCATGCCTGGGGATCCCAAATCCGAAGGGCTGGGTCCCCCCAGAACTGGGGCTCCCTAAGCCTAAGGGCTGGGGTGCCCCAGGCATGGAGTTCCCAAACCTAAGGGCTGGGGCACCACAAGCATGGGGCTCCCTAAACCTAAGGGCTGGGGCACCCCATGCCTGGGGCTCCCAAAGTCTAAGGGCCGGGTCGCCCCAGGCCTGGGGCCTCCAAAGCCTAAGGGCTGGGCCGCGCCAGGCCTGGAGTTCCCAAACCTAAGGGCTGGGACGCCACAGGCCTGGGGCTCCCTAAACCTAAGGGCTGGGGCGCCCCATGCCTGGGGCTACCTAAGCCTAAGGACTCGGGCGTCCCAAGCCTGGGTCTTCCTAAGCCTAAGGGCTGGGGTGCCCCTGTCTGGGGCTCCCAAAGCCTAAGGGCTGGGGCGCCCCAGGCCAGGGATCCCAAAGCCTAAGGGCTGGGGCGCCCCAGGCCTGGGGCACCCTAAGCCTAAGGGCTGGGGCGCCCCCGGCCTTGGGCTTACAAAGCCTAAGGGCTTGGGCGCCCTAGGCCTAGCGCGCCCTAAGCCGACGGGCGGGGGCGTCCCAGGCCTGGGGCTCCCTAAGCCGACGGGCGGGGCCGTCCCAGGCCTGGGGCTCCCTAAGCCTAAGGGCTGTGGCGTCCCAGGCCTGGGGCTCCCTAAGCCTAAGGGCTGGAGGGCCCCTGGCCTGGAGCGTCCAAAGCCTAATGGTTGGAGCGCCCCTGGCCTTGGGCTCCATAAGCCTAAGAGCTGGGGCACCCCGGGCCTGGGGCTACCAAAGCCTAAGGGCTGGGGCGTCCCAGGCCATGGGCTCCCTAAGCTTAAGGGCTGGGCGCCCCAGGCCTGGGGCTCCCAAAGTCTAAGGGCTGGGCCGCCCCAGGCCATGGGCTCCCTAAGCCTAATGGCTGGAGCGCCCCAGGCCTGGGGCTCCCAAGACTAAGGGCTCTGGCGCCCCAGACCTGGGGCACCCTAAGCCTAAGGGCTGCGCGCCGCAGCCCTGGGGATCCCAGAGCCTAAGGGCTGGGGCGCCCTAGGCCTGGCGCGCCCTAAGCCGAAGTGCTGGGCGTCCCAGGCCATGGGCTCCCTAAGCCTAAGGGCTGGGGCGCCCCAGGCCTGGGGCATCCTAAGCCTAAGGGATGGGGCGCCCTAGGCCTGGCGCGCCCTAAGCCGAAGGGCTGGGGCATCCCAGGCCATGGGCTTCATAAGCCTAAGGGTTGGTGCGCCCCAGGCCTGGGGCTCCCAAAGCCTAAGGGCTGGGGCGCCCCAGGCCTGGGGCACCCTAAGCCTAAGGGCTGGGGCGCCCCCGGCCTTGGGCTCCCAAGGCCTAAGGGCTTGGGCGCCCTAGGCCTAGCACGCCCTAAGCCATCGGGCGGGGGCGTCCCAGGCCTGGGCTCCCTAAGCCGACGGGCGGGGCCGTCCCAGGCCTGGGGCTCCCTAAGCCTAAGGGCTGTGGCGTCCCATGCCTGGGGCTCCCTAAGCCTAAGGGCTGGAGGGCCCCTGGCCTGGAGCGTCCAAAGCCTAAGGGTTGGGGCGCCCCAGGCCTTGGGCTCCCAAAGCCTAAGAGCTGGGGCACCCCGGACCTGGGGCTACCAAAGCCTAAGGGCTGGGGCGTCCCAGGCCATGGGCTCCCTAAGCTTAAGGGCTGGGGCGCCCCAGGCCTGGGGCTCCCAAAGCCTAAGGGCTGGGCCGCCCCAGGCCTTGGGCTCCCTAAGCCTAATGGCTGGAGCGCCCCAGGCCTGCGGCTCCCAAGACTAAGGACTCTGGCGCCCCAGACCTGGGGCACCCTAAGCCTAAGGGCTGCGCGCCCCAGCCCTGGGGATCCCAGAGCCTAAGGGCTGGGGCGCCCTAGGCCTGGCGCGCCTTAAGCCGAAGTGCTGGGCGTCCCAGGCCATGGGCTCCCTAAGCCTAAGGGCTGGGGCGCCCCAGGCCTGGGGATCCCTAAGCCTAAGGGCTGGGCCCCCCAGGCATGGGGCACACAAAGCCTAAGGGATGGGGCGCCCTAGGACTGGCGCGCCCTTAGCCAAAGGGCTGGGGCGTCCCAGGCCATGGGATCCCTAAGCCTAAGGGCTAGTGCGCCCCAGGCCTGGGACTCCCATAGCATTAGGGCTGGGGCGTACCTTGCCTGGGGCTCCAAAGCCTAAGGGCTGGGGCGCCCCCGGCCTGGGGCTCCCAAAGCCTAAGGCTGGGACGCCCCAGGCCAGGGTCTCCCTAAGCCGAAGGGCTTGGGCGCCCCAGGACAGGGATCCCTAAGCCTAAGGGCAGGTGGGCCCCAGGCATGGGGCTCCTTAAGCCTAAGGGCTGGACCGCCCCAGGTCTAGGGCTCCTAAAGCCTAAGGGCTAGAGCGCCCCAGGTCTAGGGCTCCCTAAGCCTAAGGGCTGGTGGGCCCCAGGCCTGGGGCTCCCTAAGCCTAAGGGCTAGAGCGCCCCAGGTCTAGGGCTCCCAAAGCCTAAGGGCTGGGGCGCCCCAGGCCAGGGATCCCTAAGCCTAAGGGCAGGTGGGCCCCAGGCATGGGGCTCCTTAAGCCTAAGGGCTGGAGCGCCCCAGGTCTAGGGCTCCCAAAGCCTAAGGACAGGGGCGTCGCAGCCCTTGGGCTCCCTAAGCCTAAGGGCTGGGGCGCACCAGGTCTAGGGCTCCCAAAGCCTAAGGGCTGGGGCGCCCCAGGCCTGAGGCTCACTAAGCCTAAGGGCTAAAGTGCCCCAGGTCTAGGGCTCCCAAAGCCTAAGGGATAGGGCGCCCCAAGCCTGGGGCACCCTAAGCCTAAGGGCTGGGTTCGCCCCTGGTCTAGGGCTCCCAAAGCCTAAGGGCTGGGGTGCCCCAAGCCTAGCGTGCCTTAAGCCAAAGGGCTGGGGCGTCCCAGACCATGGGCTCCCAAAGCCTAAGGGCTGGTGGGCCCCAGGCCTGGGGCTCCCTAAGCCTAAGGGCTAGAGCTCCCCAGGTCTAGGGCTCCCAAAGCCTAAGGGGCTGGGGCGCCCCAGGCCTGGGGCACCCTAAGCCTAAGGGCTGGGACACCCCAGGCATGGGGCTACCAAAGCCTAAGGGCTGGGGCGTCCCAGGCCATGGGCTCCCTAAGCCTAAGCGCTGGGGCGTACCATGCCTGGGGATCCCAAAGCCGAATGGCTGGGTCCCCCCAGGCCTGGGGCTCCCTAAGCCTAAGGGCTGGGGTGCCCCAGGCCTGGAGTTCCCTAACCTAAGGGCTGGGGCGCCACAAACATGGGGCTCCCTAAACCTAAGGGCTGGGGCACCCCATGCCTGGGGCTCCCAAAGTCTATGGGCCGGGTCGCCCCAAGCCTGGGGCCTCCAAAGCCTAAGGGCTGGGCCACCCCAGGCCTGGAGTTCCCAAACCTAAGGGCTGGGACGCCACAGGCCTGGGGCTACCTAAACCTAAGGGCTGGGGCGCCCCATGCCTGGGGCTACCTAAGCCTAAGGACTCGGGCGTCCCAAGCCTGGGTCTTCCTAAGCCTAAGGGCTGGGGCGCCCCTGTCTGGGGCTCCCAAAGCCTAAGGGCTGGGGCGCCACAGGCCAGGGATCCCAAAGCCTAAGGGCTGGGGCACCCAGGCCTTGGGCTCCCATAGCCTAAGACTGGGGCGCCCCAGGCCAGGGGGTCCCTAAGCCTAAGGGCTGTGGTGCCCCAGGCCAGGGATCTCTAAGCCTAAGGGCAGGTGGGACCCAGGCATGCGGCTCCTTAAGCCTAAGGGCTGGAGCGCCCCAGGTCTAGGGCTCCCAAAGCCTAAGGACAGGGGCGTCGCAGCCCTTGGGCTCCCTAAGCCTAAGGGCTGGGGCGCACCAGGTCCGGGGCTCCCAAAGCCTAAGGGCTGGGGCGTCCCAGGCCTGAGGCTCACTAAGCCTAAGGGCTAAAGTGCCCCAGGTCTAGGGCTCCCAAAGCCTAAGGGATAGGGCGCCCCAAGCCTGGGGCACCTTAAGCCTAAGGGCTGGGGCGCCCCTGGTCTAGGGCTCCCAAAGCCTAAGGGCTGGGGCGCCCTAGGCCTAGCGTGCCTTAAGCCAAAGGGCTGGGGCGTCCCAGACCATGGGCTCCCTAAGCCTAAGGGCTGGTGGGCCCCAGGCCTGGGGCTCCCTAAGCCTAAGGGGTAGAGCGCCCCAGGTCTAGGGCTCCCAAAGCCTAAGGGCTGGGGCGCCCCAGGCCTGGGGCACCCTAAGCCTAAGGGCTGGGGCGCCCCCGGCCTTGGGCTCCCAAGGCCTAAGGGGTAGGGCGCCCTAGGCCTAGCGCGCCCTAAGCCATCGGGCGGGGGCGTCCCAGGCCTGGGCTCCCTAAGCCGACGGGCGGGGCCGTCCCAGGCCTGGGGCTCCCTAAGCCTAAGGGCTGTGGCGTCCCAGGCCTGGGGCTCCCTAAGCCTAAGGGCTGGAGGGCCCCTGGCCTGGAGCGTCCAAAGCCTAAGGGTTGGGGCGCCCCAGGCCTTGGGCTCCCAAAGCCTAAGAGCTGGGGCATCCCGGGCCTGGGGCTACCAAAGCCTAAGGGCTGGGGCGTCCCAGGCCATGGGCTCCCTAAGCTTAAGGGCTGGGGCGCCCCAGGCATGGGGCTCCCAAAGCCTAAGGGCTGGGCCGCCCCAGGCCTTGGGCTCCCTAAGCCTAATGGCTGGAGCGCCCCAGGCCTGCGGCTCCCAAGACTAAGGGCTCTGGCGCCCCAGACCTGGGGCACCCTAAGCCTAAGGGCTGCGCGCCCCAGCCCTGGGGATCCCAGAGCCTAAGGGCTGGGGCGCCATAGGCCTGGCGCGCCTTAAGCCGAAGTGCTGGGCGTCCCAGGCCATGGGCTCCCTAAGCCTAAGGGCTGGGGCGCCCCAGGCCTGGGGATCCCTAAGCCTAAGGGCTGGGCCCCCCAGGCATGGGGCACACAAAGCCTAAGGGATGGGGCGCCCTAGGACTGGCGCGCCCTTAGCCAAAAGGCTGGGGCGTCCCAGGCCATGGGATCCCTAAGCCTAAGGGCTAGTACGCCCCAGGCCTGGGACTCCCAAAGCCTTAGGGCTGGGGCGTACCATGCCTGGGGCTCCAAAGCTTAAGGGCTGGGGCGGCCCCGGCCGGGGGCTCCCAAACCTAAGGCTGGGACGCCCCAGGCATGGGGCTCCTTAAGCCTAAGGGTTGGAGCGCCCCAGGTCTACGGCTCCTAAAGCCTAAGGATAGGGGCGTCGCAGCCCTTGGGCTCCCTAAGCCTAAGGGCTGGGGCACACCAGGTCTGGGGCTCCCAAAGCCTAAGGGCTGGGGCGCCCCAGGCCTGAGGCTCACTAAGCCTAAGGGCTAAAGTGCCCCAGGTCTAGGGCTCCCAAAGCCTAAGGGATAGGGCGCCCCAAGCCTGGGGCACCCTAAGCCTAAGGGCTGGGGCGCCCCTGGTCTAGGGCTCCCAAAGCTTAAGGGCTGGGGCGCCCTAGGCCTAGCGTGCCTTAAGCCAAAAGCCTGGGGCGTCCCAGACCATGGGCTCCCTAAGCCTAAGCGCTAGAGAGCCCCAGGTCTAGGGCTCCCAAAGCCTAAGGGCTGGGGCGCCCCAGGCCAGGGATCCCTAAGCCTAAGGGCAGGTGGGCCCCAGGCATGGGGCTCCTTAAGCCTAAGGGCTGGAGCGCCCCAGGTCTAGGGCTCCCAAAGCCTAAGGACAGGGGCGTCGCAGCCCTTGGGCTCCCTAAGCCTAAGGGCTGGGGAGCACCAGGTCTGGGGCTCACAAAGCCTAAGGGCTGGGGCGCCCCAGGCCTGAGGCTCACTAAGCCTAAGGGCTAAAGTGCCCCAGGTCTAGGGCTCCCAAAGCCTAAGGGATAGGGCGCCCCAAGCCTGGGGCTCCCTAAGCCTAAGGGCTGGGGCGCCCCTGGTCTAGGGCTCCCAAAGCCTAAGGGCTGGGGCGCCCTAGGCCTAGCGTGCCTTAAGCCAAAGGGCTGGGGCGTCCCAGACCATGGGCTCCCTAAGCCTAAGGGCTGGTGGGCCCCAGGCCTGGGGCTCCCTAAGCCTAAGGGCTAGAGCGCCCCAGGTCTAGGGCTCCCAAAGCCTAAAGGCTGGGACGCCCCAGGCCTGGGGCACCCTAAGCCTAAGGGCTGGGGCGCTCCAGGTCTAGGGCTCCCAAAGCCTAAAGGCTGGGGCGCCCTAGGCCTGGCGCGCCCTAAGCCGAAGGGCGGGGGCGTCCCAGGCCTGGGGCTCCCTAAGCCTAAGGGCTGGGGCGCCCCATGTCTGGGGCTCCCTAAGCCTAAGGGTTGGAGCGCCCCAGGACTGGGGCTCCCAAAGCCTAAGGGCTGGGGTGCCCAAGGCCTTGGGCTGCCAAAACCTAAGGGCTTGGGCGCCCTAGCATGGCGCGCCCTAAGCCGACGGGCGAAAGCGTCCCAGGCCTGGCGCTCCCTAAGCCTACGGCTGGGGCGCCCCAGACCTGGGGCTCCCTAACCCTAATGGCTGGAGCGCTCCAGGCCTGGGGCTCCCAAAGCCTAAGGGCTGGGTCGCCCCAGGCCTTAGGCTCCCAAAGCCTAAGGGCTGGGGCACCCCAGGCTTGGGGCTACCAAAGCCTAAGGGCTGGGGCGTCCCAGGCCATGGGCTCCCTAAGCCTAAGCGCTGGGGCGTACCATGCCTGGGGATCCCAAAGCCGAAGGGCTGGGTCCCCCCAGGCCTGGGGATCCCAAAGCCGAAGGGCTGGGTCCCCCCATGCCTGGGGCTCCCTAAGCCTAAGGGCTGGGGTGCCCCAGGCCTGGAGTTCCCTAAACCTAAGGGCTGGGGCACCCCATGCCTGGGGCTCCCAAAGTCTAAGGGCCGGCTCGCCCCAGGCCTGGGGCCTCCAAAGCCTAAGGGCTGGTCCGCCCCAGGCCTGGAGTTCCCAAACTTAAGGGCTGGGACGCCACAGGCCTGGGGCTCCCTAAACCTAAGGGCTGGGGCGCCCCATGCCTGGGGCTACCTAAGTCTAAGGACTCGGGCGTCCCAAGCCTGGGTCTTCCTAAGCCTAAGGGCTGGGGCGCCCCTGTCTGGGGCTCCCAAAGCCTAAGGGCTGGGGCGCCCCAGGCCAGGGATCCCAAAGCCTAAGGGCTGGGGCACCCCGGCCTGGGGCTCCCATAGCCTAAGGCTGGGGCGCCCCAGGCCAGGTGGTCCCTAAGCCTAACGGCTGTGGTGCCCCAGGCGAGGGATCTCTAAGCCTAAGGGCAGGTGGGCCCCAGGCATGGGGCTCCTTAAGCCTAAGGGCTGGAGCGCCCCAGGTCTAGGGCTCCCAAAGACTAAGGACAGGGGCGTCGCAGCCCTTGGGCTCCCTAAGCCTAAGGGCTGGGGCACACCAGGTCTGGGGCTCCCAAAGCCTAAGGGCTGGGGCGTCCCAGGCCTGAGGCTCACTAAGCCTAAGGGCTAAAGTGCCCCAGGTCTAGGGCTCCCAAAGCCTAAGGGATAGGGCGCCCCAAGCCTGGGGCACCCTAAGCCTAAGGGCTGGGGCGCCCCTGGTCTAGGGCTCCCAAAGCCTAAGGGCTGGGGCGCCCTAGGACTAGCGTGCCTTAAGCCAAAGGGCTGGGGCGTCCCAGACCATGGGCTCCCTAAGCCTAAGGGCTGGTGGGCCCCAGGCCTGGGGCTCCCTAAGCCTAAGGGCTAAAGCGCCCCAGGTCTAGGGCTCCCAAAGCCTAAGGGGTGGGGCGCCCCAGGCCTGGGGCTCCCTAAGCCTAAGGGTTGGAGCACCCCAGGACTGGGGCTCCCAAAGCCTAAGGGCTGGGGTGCCCAAGGCATAGGGCTGCCAAAGCCTAAGGGCTTGGGCGCCCTAGCATGGCGCTCCCTAAGCCTACGGGCTGGGGCGCCCCAGGCCTGGGGCTCCCTAACCCTAATGGCTGGAGCGCTCCAGGCCTGGGGCTCCCAAAGCCTAAGGGCTGGGTCGCCTCAGGCCTTAGGCTCCCAAAGCCTAAGGGCTGGGGCACCCCAGGCATGGGGCTACCAAAGCCTAAGGGCTGGGGCGTCCCAGGCCATGGGCTCCCTAAACCTAAGGGCTGGGGCACCCCATGCCTGGGGCTCCCAAAGTCTAAGGGCCGGGTCGCCCCAGGCCTGGGGCCTCCAAAGCCTAAGGGCTGGGCGGCCCCAGGCCTGGAGTTCCCAAACCTAAGGGCTGGGACGCCACAGGCCTGGGGCTCCCTAAACCTAAGGGCTGGGGCGCCCCATGCCTGGGGCTACCTAAGCGTAAGGACTCGGGCGACCCAAGCCTGGGTCTTCCTAAGCCTAAGGGCTGGGGCGCCCCTGTCTGGGGCTCCCAAAGCCTAAGGGCTGGGGCGCCCCAGGCCAGGGATCCCAAAGCCTAAGGGCTGGGGCGCCCCGGCCTGGGGCTTCCATAGCCTAAGGCTGGGGCGCCCCAGGCCAGGGGTCCCTAAGCCTAAGGGCTGGGGCGCCCCAGGCCTGGGGCTCCCTAATCCGAAGGGCTGGGTCGCCCTAGGCCTGGGGACTCCAAAGCCTAAAGGCTGTGGTGCCCATGTCCTGGGCTTCCTAAGCCTAAGGGCTGGGGCGCTCCAGGCCAGGGATCCCAAAGCCTAAGGGCTGTGGCGCCCCGGCCTGTGGCTCCAATAGCCTAAGGCTGGGGGGCCCCGGCCAGGGGCTCCCTAAGCCTAAGGGCTGGGGCGCACCAGGCCTGGGCCTCCCAAAGCCTAAGGGCTGGGGCGCCACAGGCCTGGTGCTCCCAAAGCCTAAGGGCGGGGGCGCCCCAGGCCTTGGGCTCACAAAGCCTAACGGCTGGGGCGCCCTAGCCTTGCGTGCCCTGAGCCGAAGGGCTGGAGCGCCCCAGGCCTGGTGCTCCCAAAGCCTAAGGGCTGGGGCACCCCAGGCCTTGGGCTCCCAAAGCCTAAGGTCTGGGGCGCCCTAGGCCTTGCGCGCCCTGAGCCGAAGGGCTGGGGCGTCCCAGGCCATGGGCTCCCTAAGCCTAAGGGCTGGGGCGCCCCAGGTTGGGGCAACCTAACCCTAAGGGCTGTGTCACCCCAGTCCTGGGGCTCCCTAAGCCTAAGGGCTGGGGCGCATCCGGCCTGAGGCTCCCAAGTAAGGGCAGGGGCGTCACAGCCCTTGGGATCCCTAAACCTAAGGGCTGGAGCGTCCCAGGCCTGGGGCTCCCTAAGCCTAAGGGTTAGGGTGGCCCAGGGCTGGAGCTCCAAAAGCCTAAAGGCTGGGGCGAACCAGGCCTGGGGCTCCCTAAGCCTAAGGGCTGGGGCGTACCTTGCCTGGGGCTCCCAAAGCCGAAGGGCTGGGTCCCCCCAGACCTGGGGCTCCCTAAGCCTAAGGGCTGGGGCTTCCCAGGCCATGGGCTCCCCTAGCCTAACGGCTGGTGCGCCCCAGCCCTGGGGCACCCAAAGCCTAAGGGCTGGGGCGCCCCAGGCCTTGGGCTCCCAAAGCCTAAGGACTGAGGCGTCCCAGGCCTGGGGCTCCCAAAGCCTAAGGCTGGGACGCCCCATGCTAGGGGCTCCCTAAGACGAAGTGCTGAGGCGCCCCAGGCCAGGGGGTTCCAAAGCCTAAGTGCTTGGGCGCCCCAGGCATGGAGCTCCCAAAGCCTAGGAGCTGTGGGGCCCCAGGACAGGGGCTCCCTAAGCTTAAGGGCTGGGGGGTACCATGCTTGGGGCTCCCAAAACCTATGGGCTGGGGCGCCCCAGGCCTGGGGCTCCCAAAACCTAAGGGCTGGGTGCCCCAGGGCTGGAGTTCCAAAAGCCTAAGGCCTGAGCGCCCCAGGCCTGGGGCTCACTAAGCCTAAGGACTGGGGCGTACCATGCCTGGGGCTCCCAAAGAATAAGGGCTGGGGCGCCCCAGGACTTGGGCTCCCTAAGCCTAAGGGCTGGAGCGCCCCAGGCCTGGGGCTCCCAAAGCCTAAGGGCTGGGGCGCCCCAGGCCTGGGCACCCTAAGACTAAAGGCTGAGGTGCCCCAGGCCTGGGGCTCCCTAAGCCTAAGGGCTGGAGGGCCCCTGGCCTGAGGCTACCAAAGCCTAAGGGCTTGGGCGTTCCAGGCCATGATCTCCCGAAGCTTAAGGGCTGGGGCGCCCCAGGCCTGGGGTTCCCAAAGCCTAAGTGTTGGGGCGCATAAGGCCTGGGGCTCCCAAAGCCTAAAGGCTGGGGTGCCCCAGAGCTGGAGCTCCAAAAGCCTAAAGGCTGGGGCGAACCAGGCCTTGGGCTCCCTAAGCCTAAGGGCTGGGGCGCCCCAGGCCTGGGGCTCCCTAAGCCGAAGGGCTGGGACCTCCTAGGCCTGGGGCCCCAAAGCCTAAGCGCAGTGGCGCCCCAGGCATGGGGCTCCCAAAGTCTAAGGGCTGGGGCGCCCCAGGCCTGGGGCTCCCAAAGCCTAAGGGCTGGCGTGCCCCAGGGCTGGAGCTCCAAAAGCCTAAAGGCTGGGGCGAACCAGGCCTGGGGCTCCCTAAGCATAAGGGCTGGGGTGCCCCAGGCCTGGGGCTCACCAAGCCTAAGGCCTGGTTCACCCCAGGCCTGCGGCTCTCTAAGCCTAAGGGCTGGTGCGCCCCAGGCCTGGGGCGTCCTAAGCCTAAGGGCTGGAGCGCCCCAGGCCAGGGGCTCCCAAACCCTAAGGCCTGGGCGCCCCAGGCCTGGGGCTCACTAAGCCTAAGGACTGGGGCGTACCATGCCTGGGGCTCCCAAAGAATAAGGGCTGGGTCGCCCCAGGACTTGGGCTCCCTAGCCTAAGGGCTGGAGCACCCCAGGCCTGGGGCTCCCAAAGCCTAAGTGCTGGGGCGCCCCAGGCCTGGGCACCTTAAGACTAAGGGCTGGGGCGCCCCAGGCCTGGGGCTCCCTAAGCCTAAGGGTTGGAGGGCCCCTGGCCAGGGGCTACCAAAGCCTAAGGGCTGGGGCGTTCCAGGCCATGGGCTCCCTAAGCTTAAGGGCTGGGGCACCCCAGGCCTGGGGCTCCCAAAGCCTAAGGGCTGGGGCGCCCCAGGCCTGGGGCTCCCTAAACCTAATGGCTGGAGCGCCCCAGGCCTGGGCCTCCCAAGCCTAAAGGCTGGGGCGCCCCAGCCCTGGAGCTCCCAAACCCTAAGGGGTGGGGCGCCCCAGGCCGGGGCTCCCTAAGCCTAAGAGCTGTGGTGCCCCAGGCCTGGGATCCCTAAGCCTAAGGGCTAGGGCACGCCAGGTCTTGGGCTCCCTAAGCCTAAGGGCTGGGGCACATCAGGCCTGGGCTCTTTAAGCCTAAGGGCTGGGGCACCCCAGGCCTGGGGCTCTCTAAGCCTAAGGGCTAGAGCACCCCAAGTCTAGGGATCTCAAAGCCTAAGGGCTAGGGCGCCCCAGGCCTGGGGCCCCCTAAGCCTAAGGGTTGGGGCGCCCCAGGTCTAGGGCTCCCAAAGCCTAAAGGCTGGGTCGCCCTAGGCCTAGCGCGCCTTAAGCCAAAGGGCTCGGGCGTCCCTGACCATGTGCTCCCTAAGCCTAAGGGCTGGGGCGCCCAAGGCCTTGTGCTCCCAAAGCCTAAAGGCTGGGGCGCCCTAGGCCTGGCTCGCCCTAGCCGAAGGACTGGGGCTTCCCAGGCCATGGGCTCACTAAGACTAAAGGCTGGGCTGGGGCGCCCCAGGCATGGGGCACCCTAACCCGAAGGAATGGGTCCCCCCTGGCTTGGGGCTCCCTAAGCCTAAGGGCTGGGGTGCCACAGCCCTGGGGCTCCCAAAGCCGAAGGGCTGGGGCGTACCATGTCTGGGGCTTCCAAAGCCTAAGGGCTGGGGCGCTCCAGGCCTGGGGCTCCCAAAGCCTAAGGGCTAGGGTGGCCCAGGGCTGGAGCTCCAAAAGCCTAAAGGCTGGGGCGAACCAGGCCTGGGGCTCCCTAAGCCTAAGGGCTGGGGGGCCACAGGCCTGGAGATCCCTAAGCCGAAGGGCTGGGAGCCCCTAGGCCTGGGGCGCCCAAAGCCTAAGGGCAGTGGCGCCCCAGGCCTGGGGCTCCCTAAGCCTAAGGGCTGGGGCGCATCAAGCCTGGGGCTCCCAAAGCATAAGGGCTGGGGTGCCCCAGGGCTGGAGCTCCAAAAACCTAAAGGCTGGGGCGAACCAGGCCTGGGGCTCCCTAAGCCTAAGGGCTGGAGGGCCCCTGGCCAGGGGCTACCAAAGCCTAAGGGCTGGGGCGTTCCAGGCCATGGGCTCCCTAAGCTTAAGGGCTGGGGCACCCCAGGCCTGGCGCTCCCAAAGCCTAAGGGCTGGGGCGCCCCAGGCCTGGGGCTCCCTAAGCCTAATGGCTGGAGCGCCCCAGGCCTGGGCCTCCCAAGCCTAAAGGCTGGGGCGCCCCAGCCCTGGAGCTCCCAAAGCCTAAGGGGTGGGGCGCCCCAGGCCGGGGCTCCCTAAGCCTAAGAGCTGTGGTTCCCCAGGCCTGGGATCCCTAAGCCTAAGGGCTAGGGCGCCCCAGGCCATGGGCTCCCTAAGCCTAAGGGCTGGGGCACATCAGGCCTGGGGCTCTTTAAGCCTAAAGGCTGGGGCACCCCAGGCCTGGGGCTCTCTAACCTAAGGGCTAGAGCGCCCCAGGTCTAGGGCTCCCAAAGCCTAAGGGCTAGGGCGCCCCAGGCCTGGGGCCCCCTAAGCCTAAGGGTTGGGGCGCCCCAGGTCTAGGGCTCCCAAAGCCTAAAGGCTGGGTCGCCCTAGGCCTAGCGCGCCTTAAGCCAAAGGGCTCGGGCGTCCCAGACCATGTGCTCCCTAAGCCTAAGGGCTGGGGCGCCCCAGGCCTTGTGCTCGCAAAGCCTAAAGGCTGGGGCGCCCTAGGCCTGGCGCGCCCTAGCCGAAGGACTGGGGCTTCCCAGGCCATGGGCTCACTAAGACTAAAGGCTGGGCTGGGGCGCCCCAGGCATGGGGCACCCTAACCCGAAGGAATGGGTCCCCCCTGGCTTGGGGCTCCCTAAGCCTAAGGGCTGGGGTGCCACAGCCCTGGGGCTCCCAAAGCCGAAGGGCTGGGGCGTACCATGCTTGGGGCTTCCAAAGCCTAAGGGCTGGGGCGCTCCAGGCCTGGGGCTCCCAAAGCCTAAGGGCTAGGGTGGCCCAGGACTGGAGGTCCAAAAGCCTAAAGGCTGGGGCGAACCAGGCCTGGGGATCCCTAAGCCTAAGGGCTGGGGGGCCACAGGCCTGGAGATCCCTAAGCCGAAGGGCTGGGACCCCCTAGGCCTGGGGCGCCCTAAGCCTAAGGGCTGGGGCGCATCAAGCCTGGGGCTCCCAAAGCCTAAGGGCTGGGGTGCCCCAGGGCTGGAGCTCCAAAAGCCTAAAGGCTGGGGCGAACCAGGCCTGGGGCTCCCTAAGCCTAAGGGTGGGACCCCCTTGGCCTGGGGCGCCCAAAGCCTAAGTGCAGTGGCGCCCCAGGCCTGGGGCTCCCAAAGCGTAAGGGCTGGTGCGCCCCAGGCCTGGGGCTTCCTAAGCCTAAGGGCTGGAGCGCCCCAGGCCAGGTGCTCCCAAAGCCTAAGGGCTGGGGCGCCCCGGCCTGGGGCTCCCAAATCCTAAGGGCTGGGGGGTTTCAGGCCTTGGGCTCCCTAAGCCGAAGGGCTGGGGAGTCGCAAGCCTTGGGCTCCCTAAGCCTACGGGTTGTGGCGCCCCAGGCCTGGGGCTCCCTAAGCCTTAGGGCTGGAGCACCCCAGGCCTGGGGCTCCCAAAGAATAAGGGCTGGGGCGCCCCAGGCCTTGTGCTCCCAAAGCATAAAGGCTGCTGCGCCTTAGGTCTGGCGCGCCCTAGCCGAAGTGCTGGGGCTTCCCAGGCCATGGACACCCTAAGACTAAAGGCTGGGCTGGGGCGCCCCAGGCATGGGCCGCCCTAACCCGAAGGGCTGGGTCCGCCCTGGCCCTGGGCACCCTAAGCCTAAGGGCTGGGGTGCCCCAGGCCTTGGGCTCCCAAACCCTAAGGGCTGGGGCGCCCCAGGCCTGGGGCTCCCAAAGCCTAAGGCCTGGGGAGCCACAGGCCTGGGGCTCCCAAGCCTAAGGGCTGGGGTGACCCAGGCATGGGGCTCCCTAAGCCTAAGGGCTGGGGCGCCCCAGGCCAGGGATCCCTAAGCCTAAGGGCTGGGGCGCCCCAGGTCTGGCGCTCCCAAAGCCTAAGGGCTGGGGTGCCCCAGGGCTGGAGCTCCCAAAGCCTAAGGGCTGGGGTGACCCAGGCCTGGGGCTCTCTAAGCCTAAGGGCTACTGCGCCCCAGGCCTGGGGCTCCCTAAGCCTAAGAGCTGGAGCGCCCCAGGCCAGGGGCTCCCAAAGCCTAAGGGCTGTGGCGCCCAGGGCCTGGGGCTTCCAAAGCCTAAGGGCTGGCGTGCCCCAGGGCTGGAGCTCCAAAAGTCTAAGACCTAGGCGCCCCAGGCCTGGGTCTCCCTAAGCCTAAGGGCTGGGGCGTACCATGCCTGGGTTCCCAAAGAATAAGGGCTGGGGCGCCCCAGAACTGGGGCTCCCTAAGCCGAAGGGCTGGGACGCCCCAGGCCTGGGGCTCCCTAAGCCGAAGGGCTGGTGCGTCCCAGGCCAAGGGCTCCCTAAGTATAAGGGCTGTGGCGCCCAGGGCCTGGGGCTCCCTAAGCCTAAGGGCTGGGGCCCATCAGGCATGGGGCTCCCAAAGCCTAAGGGCTGGTGCGCCCCAGGCCTGGGGCTCCCTAATCCTAAGGGCTGGAGCGCCGCAGGCCTGGGGCTCCCAAAGCCTAAGGGCTGGGGCGCCCTAGGCCTGGCGTGTCCTAAGCCGAAGGGCTGGGGCGTCCCAGGCCATGGGCTCCCTAAGCCTAAGGGCTTGGGCGCCCTAGGCCTGGCGCGCCCTAAGCCGACGGGCAGGGGCGCCCCAGGCCTTGGGCTCCCAAAGCCTAAAGGCTTGGGCGCCCTAGGCCTGGCGCGCCCTAAGCCGACGGGCGGGGGCGGCCCAGGCCTGAGGCTCTCTAAGCCGACCGGCGGGGGCGTCCCAGGCCTGGGGCTCCATAAGCCTAAGGGCTGGGGCTCCCTGGCCTGGGGCTCCCTAAGCCTATGGGCTGGAGCGCCCCCGGCATGGGGCTCCCAAAGCCTAAGGGCTGGGGCGCCCCAGGTTTTGGGCTCCCAAAGCCTAAGGACTCGGGCGCCCCAGGCCTTGGGATCCCAAAGCCTAAGGGCTGGGGCGTACCATGCCTGGGATCCCAAAGCCGAAGGACTGGGTCCCCCCAGACCTGGGGCTCCCTAAGCCTAAGGGCTGGGGCGTCCCAGTCCATGGGCTCCCTAAGCCTAAGGGTTGGTGCGCCCCAGGACTGGGGCTCCCTAAGCCGAAGGCTGGAGCGCCCCAGGCCTGGGGCTCCCAAAGCCTAAGGGCTGGTGAGACCCAGCCCTTGGGCTCCCAAAGCCTAAGTGCTGGGGCGCCCCGGCCTGGGGCTCCCATAGCCTAAGGCTGTGGCGCCCAAGGCCAGGTGTTCCCTAAGCCTAAGAACTGGGGCACACCAGGCCTGGGCCTCACAAAGTCTAAAGGCTGGGGCGCCCCAGGCCTGGGGCTCCCTAAGCCTAATGGCTGGAGCGCCACAGGCCTGGTGCTGACAAAGCCTAAGGGCTGGGGCGCCTCAGGCCTTGGGCTCCCAAAGCCTAAGGCTGGGGCGCCCTAGGCCTGGCGCGCCCCAAGCCGAAGGGCTGGGGCGTCCCAGGCCATGGGCTCCCTAAGCCTAAGGGCTGGTGTGCCCCAGGTCTGGGGCTACCAGAGCCTAATGGCTGGGGCACCCCAGGCCTGGGGTTCCCTAAACCTAAGGGCTGGAACGCCGCAGGCAGGGCTCCCTAAGCCTAAGTACTGTGGCGCCCCAGGCCTGGGGCTCCCAAAGCCTAAGGGCAGGGGCGTCACAGCCCTAGGGCTCCCTAAGCCTAAGGGCTGGAGCGCCCCAGGCCTGGGGCTCCCAAAGACTAAGAGCTGGGGCTCCCCAGGCCTGGGGCTTCCTAAGCCTAAGGGCTGGGACGCCCCAGGCAGGGCTCCCTAAGCCTAAGTGCTGTGGCGCCCCAGGCCTGGGGCTCCCAAAGCCTAAGGGCTGTGGCGCCCAGGGCCTGGGGCTTCCAAAGCCTAAGGGCTGGCGTGCCCCAGGGCTGGAGCTCCAAAAGCCTAAGACCTAGGCGCCCCAGGCCTGGGTCTCCCTAAGCCGAAGGGCTGGTGCGTCCCAGGCCAAGGGCTCCCTAAGTATAAGGGCTGTGGCGCCCAGGGCCTGGGGCTCCCTAAGCCTAAGGGCTGGGGCCCATCAGGCATGGGGCTCCCAAAGCCTAAGGGCTGGTGCGCCCCAGGCCTGGGGCTCCCTAATCCTAAGGGCTGGAGCGCCGCAGGCCTGGGGCTCCCAAAGCCTAAGGGCTGGGGCGCCCTAGGCCTGGCGTGTCCTAAGCCGAAGGGCTGGGGCGTCCCAGGCCATGGGCTCCCTAAGCCTAAGGGCTTGGGCGCCCTAGGCCTGGCGCGCCCTAAGCCGACGGGCAGGGGCGCCCCAGGCCTTGGGCTCCCAAAGCCTAAAGGCTTGGGCGCCCTAGGCCTGGCGCGCCCTAAGCCGACGGGCGGGGGCGGCCCAGGCCTGAGGCTCTCTAAGCCGACCGGCGGGGGCGTCCCAGGCCTGGGGCTCCATAAGCCTAAGGGCTGGGGCTCCCTGGCCTGGGGCTCCCTAAGCCTATGGGCTGGAGCGCCCCAGGCATGGGGCTCCCAAAGCCTAAGGGCTGGGGCGCCCCAGGTTTTGGGCTCCCAAACCTAAGGACTCGGGCGCCCCAGGCCTTGGGATCCCAAAGCCTAAGGGCTGGGGCGTACCATGCCTGGGATCCCAAAGCCGAAGGACGGGGTCCCCCCAGACCTGGGGCTCCCTAAGCCTAAGGGCTGGGGCGTCCCAGTCCATGGGCTCCCTAAGCCTAAGGGTTGGTGCGCCCCAGGCCTGGGGCTCCCTAAGCCGAAGGCTGGAGCGCCCCAGGCCTGGGGCTCCCAAAGCCTAAGGGCTGGTGAGACCCAGCCCTTGGGCTCCCAAAGCCTAAGTGCTGGGGCGCCCCGGCCTGGGGCTCCCATAGCCTAAGGCTGTGGCGCCCAAGGCCAGGTGTTCCCTAAGCCTAAGAACTGGGGCACACCAGGCCTGGGCCTCACAAAGTCTAAAGGCTGGGGCGCCCCAGGCCTGGGGCTCCCTAAGCCTAATGGCTGGAGCGCCACAGGCCTGGTGCTGCCAAAGCCTAAGGGCTGGGGCGCCTCAGGCCTTGGGCTCCCAAAGCCTAAGGCTGGGGCGCCCTAGGCCTGGCGCGCCCCAAGCCGAAGGGCTGGGGCGTCCCAGGCCATGGGCTCCCTAAGCCTAAGGGCTGGTGTGCCCCAGGTCTGGGGCTACCAGAGCCTAATGGCTGGGGCACCCCAGGCCTGGGGTTCCCTAAACCTAAGGGCTGGAACGCCGCAGGCAGGGCTCCCTAAGCCTAAGTACTGTGGCGCCCCAGGCCTGGGGCTCCCAAAGCCTAAGGGCAGGGGCGTCACAGCCCTAGGGCTCCCTAAGCCTAAGGGCTGGAGCGCCCCAGGCCTGGGGCTCCCAAAGACTAAGAGCTGGGGCTCCCCAGGCCTGGGGCTCCCTAAGCCTAAGGGCTGGGACGCCCCAGGCAGGGCTCCCTAAGCCTAAGTGCTGTGGCGCCCCAGGCCTGGGGCTCCCAAAGCCTAAGAGCTGGGGCTCCCCAGGCCTGGGGCTCCCTAAGCCTAAGGGCTGGGCGCTCCAGGCCTGAGGCTCCGAAAGCCTAAGGGCTGGGGCGCCCCAGGCCTGGGGCTACCAGAGCCTAAAGGCTGGGGCACCCCAGGCCTGGGGTTCCCTAAACCTAAGGGCTGGAACGCCGCAGGCAGGGCTCCCTAAGCCTAAGTACTGTGGCGCCCCAGGCCTGGGGCTCCCAAAGCCTAAGGGCAGGGGCGTCACAGCCCTAGGGCTCCCTAAGCCTAAGGGCTGGAGCGCCCCAGGCCTGGGGCTCCCAAAGACTAAGAGCTGGGGCTCCCCAGGCCTGGGGCTCCCTAAGCCTAAGGGCTGGGACGCCCCAGGCAGGGCTCCCTAAGCCTAAGTGCTGTGGCGCCCCAGGCCTGGGGCTCCCAAAGCCTAAGAGCTGGGGCTCCCCAGGCCTGGGGCTCCCTAAGCCTAAGGGCTGGGCGCTCCAGGCCTGAGGCTCCGAAAGCCTAAGGGCTGGGGCGCCCCAGGCCTGGGGCTCCCTAAGCCTAAGGGCTGGTGCGACCCAGGACTGGGGATCCCTAAGCCTAAGGGCTGGAGCGCCCCAGGCCTTGGGCTCCCAAATCCTAAGGGCTGGGGCGCCCCAGGCCTGCGGCTCCCAAAGCCTAAGGCTGGGACGCCCAATGCCAGGGGCTCCCTAAGCCGAAGGGCTGGGGCGCCCCAGGCCTGGGGCTTCCAAAGCCTAAGAGCTGGCGTGCCCCAGGGCTGGAGCTCCAAAAGCCTAAGACCTAGGCGCCCCAGGCCTGGGTCTCCCTAAGCCTAAGGGCTGGGGCGTACCATGCCTGGGGCTCCCAAAAAATAAGGGCTGGGGCGCCCCAGGACTGGGGCTCCCTAAGCCGAAGGGCTGGGAAGCCCCAGGCCTGGGGCTCCCTAAGCCGAAGGGCTGGTGCGCCGCAGGCCTGGGGCTCCCAAAGCCTAAGGGCTGGGGCGCCCTAGGCCTGGCGCGCCCTAAGCCGAAGGGCTGGGGCGTCCCAGGCCATGGGCTCCCTAAGCCTAAGGGCTTGGGCGCCCTAGGCCTGGCGCGCCCTAAGCCGACGGGCGGGGGCGCCCCAGGCCTTGGGCTCCCAAAGCCTAAGGGCTTGGGCGCCTTAGGCCTGGCGCGCCCTAAGCCGACGGGCGGGGGCGGCCCAGGCCTGAGGCTCCCTAAGCCGACCGGCGGGGGCATCCCAGGCCTGGGGCTCCCTAAGCCTAAGGGCTGGGGCTCCCTGGCCTGGGGCTCCCTAAGCCTATGGGCTGGAGCGCCCCAAGCATGGGGCTCCCAAAGCCTAAGGGCTGGGGCGCCCCAGGTTTTGGGCTCCCAAAGCCTAAGGGCTCGGGCGCCCCAGGCCTTGGGATCCCGAAGCCTAAGGGCTGGAGCGTACCATGCCTGGGGATCCCAAAGCCGAAGGACTGGTTCCCCCCAGACCTGGGGCTCCCTAAGCCTAAGGGCTGGGGCGTCCCAGTCCATGGGCTCCCTAAGCCTAAGGGTTGGTGCGCCCCAGGCCTGGGGCTCCCTAAGCCTAAGGGCTGGAGCGCCCCAGGCCTGGGGCTCCCAAAGCCTAAGGGCTGGTGAGTCCCAGCCCTTGGGCTCCCTAAGCCTAAGGGCTGGAGCTCCCCAGGCCTGGGGCACCCAAAGCCTAATGTCTGTGGCGCCCCAGGCCTTGGGCTCCCAAAGCCTAAGGGCTGGGGCGCCCCAGGCCTTGGGCTCCCAAAGCCTAAGGGCTGGGGCGCCCCAGGCCTGCGGCTCCCAAAGCCTAAGGCTGGGACGCCCCATGCCAGGGGCTCCCTAAGCCGAAGGGCTGGGGCGCCCCAGGCCAGGGGTTCCCAAAGCCCATGGGCTGGCGTGCCCCAGGCCTGCGGCTCCCAAAGCCTAAGGCTGGGACGCCCAATGCCAGGGGCTCCCTAAGCCGAAGGGCTGGGGCGCCCCAGGCCTGGGGCTTCCAAAGCCTAAGGGCTGGCGTGCCCCAGGGCTGGAGCTCCAAAAGCCTAAGACCTAGGCGCCCCTGGCCTGGGTCTCCCTAAGCCTAAGGGCTGGGGCGTACCATGCCTGGGGCTCCCAAAGAATAAGGGCTGGGGCGCCACAGGACTGGGGCTCCCTAAGCCGAAGGGCTGGGACGCCCCAGGCCTGGGGCTCCCTAAGCCGAAGGGCTGGTGCGTCCCAGGCCAAGGTCTCCCTAAGCATAAGGGCTGTGGCGCCCAGGGCCTGGGGCTCCCTAAGCCTAAGGGCTGGGGCCCATCAGGCCTGGGGCTCCCAAAGCCTAAGGGCAGGGGCGTCGCAGCCCTTGGGCTCCCTAAGCCCAAGGGCTGGGGCGCCCCAGGTCTGGGGCACCCAAAGCCTAAGGGCTGGGGCGCCCCTGGCCTGGGGCTCCCTAATCATAAGGGCTGGAGCGCCGTAGGCCTGGGGCTCCCAAAGCCTAAGCGCTGGGGCGCCCTAGGCCTGGCGCGCCCTAAGGCGACGGGCGGGGGCGCCCCAGGCCTTGGGCTCCCTAAGCTTAAGGGCTGGGGCGCCCCAGGCCTGGGGATCCCTAAGCCGACGGGCGGGGACGTCCCAGGCCTTTGGCTCCCTAAGCCGACGGGAGGGGGCGTCCCAGGCCTGGGGCTCCCTAAGCCTAAGGGCTGGAGGGCCCCAGGCCTGGGGCTCCCAAAGCCAAAGGGCTGGGGCACCCCTGACCTGGGGCTACCAAAGACTAAGGGCTGGGGCGTCCCAGGCCATGGGCTCCCTAAGCTTAAGGGCTGGGGCGCCCTAGGCCTGGCGCGCCCTAACCAGACGGGCGGGGGCGTCCCAGGCCTGAGGCTCCCTAAGCAGATGGGCGGGGGCGTCCCAGGCCTGGGGCTCCCTAAGCCTAAGGGCTGGAGGGCCCCAGGCCTGGGGCTCCCAGAGCCTAAGGGCTGGGGCACCCCAGGCCTTGGGCTCCCAAAGCCAAAGGGCTGGGGCACCCCAGGCCTGGGGCTACCAAAGCCTAAGGGCTGAGGCGTCCCAGGCCATGGGCTCCCTAAGCTTAAGGGCTGGGGCGCCCCAGGCCTGGGGCTCCCAAAGCCTAAGGGCTGGGGCGCCCCAGGCCTGGGGCTCCATAAGCCTTTTGTCTAGAGCGCCCCAGACCTGGGGCTCCCATGCCTAAGGGCTGGGGCGCCTCAGGCCTTGGGCTCCCAAAGCCTAAGGGCTGGGGCGCCCTAGGCCTGGCCCGCCCCAAGCCGAAGGGCTGGGCGTCCCAGGCCATGGGCTCCCTAAGCCTAAGGGCTGGAGGGCCCCAGGCCTGGGGCTCCCAGAGCCTAAGGGCTGGGGCGCCCCAGGCCTTGGGCTCCCAAAGCCAAAGGGCTGGGGCACCCCAGGCCTGGGGTTCCCTAAACCTAAGGGCTGGGACGCCCCAGGCAGGGCTCCCTAAGCCTAAGTGCTGTGGCGCCCCAGGCCTGGGGCTCCCAAAGCCTAAGGGCAGGGGCGTCACAGCCCTAGGGCTCCCTAAGCCTAAGGGCTGGAGCGCCCCAGGCCTGGGGCTCCCAAAGACTAAGAGCTGGGGCTCCCCAGGCCTGGGGCTCCCTAAGCCTAAGGGCTGGGACGCCCCAGGCAGGGCTCCCTAAGCCTAAGTGCTGTGGCGCCCCAGGCCTGGGGCTCCCAAAGTCTAAGGGCAGGGGCGTCACAGCCCTAGGGCTCCCTAAGCCTAAGGGCTGGAGCGCCCCAGGCCTGGGGCTCCCAAAGCCTAAGAGCTGGGGCTCCCCAGGCCTGGGGCTCCCTAAGCCTAAGGGCTGGGCGCTCCAGGCCTGAGGCTCCGAAAGCCTAAGGGCTCGGGCGCCCCAGGCCTGGGGCTCCCTAAGCCTAAGGGCTGGTGCGACCCAGGACTGGGGATCCCTAAGCCTAAGGGCTGGAGCGCCCCAGGCCTTGGGCTCCCAAAGCCTAAGGGCTGGGGCGCCCCAGGCCTGCGGCTCCCAAAGCCTAAGGCTGGGACGCCCAATGCCAGGGGCTCCCTAAGCCGAAGGGCTGGGGCGCCCCAGGCCTGGGGCTTCCAAAGCCTAAGAGCTGGCGTGCCCCAGGGCTGGAGCTCCAAAAGCCTAAGACCTAGGCGCCCCAGGCCTGGGTCTCCCTAAGCCTAAGGGCTGGGGCGTACCATGCCTGGGGCTCCCAAAGAATAAGGGCTGGGGCGCCCCAGGACTGGGGCTCCCTAAGCCGAAGGGCTGGGAAGCCCCAGGCCTGGGGCTCTCTAAGCCGAAGGGCTGGTGCGCCGCAGGCCTGGGGCTCCCAAAGCCTAAGGGCTGGGGCGCCCTAGGCCTGGCGCGCCCTAAGCCGAAGGGCTGGGGCGTCCCAGGCCATGGGCCCCCTAAGCCTAAGGGCTTGGGCGCCCTAGGCCTGGCACGCCCTAAGCCGAAGGGCTGGGGCGTCCCAGGCCTTGGGCTCCCAAAGCCTAAGGGCTGGGGCGCCCCAGGCCTGCGGCTCCCAAAGCCTAAGGCTGGGACGCCCCATGCCAGGGGCTCCCTAAGCCGAAGGGCTGGGTCGCCCCAGGCCAGGGGTTCCCAAAGCCCATGGGCTGGCGTGCCCCAGGCCTGCGGCTCCCAAAGCCTAAGGCTGGGACGCCCAATGCCAGGGGCTCCCTAAGCCGAAGGGCTGGGGCGCCCCAGGCCTGGGGCTTCCAAAGCCTAAGGGCTGGCGTGCCCCAGGGCTGGAGCTCCAAAAGCCTAAGACCTAGGCGCCCCTGGCCTGGGTCTCCCTAAGCCTAAGGGCTGGGGCGTACCATGCCTGGGGCTCCCAAAGAATAAGGGCTGGGGCGCCCCAGGACTGGGGCTCCCTAAGCCGAAGGGCTGGGACGCCCCAGGCCTGGGGCTCCCTAAGCCGAAGGGCTGGTGCGTCCAAGGCCAAGGTCTCCCTAAGCATAAGGGCTGTGGCGCCCAGGGCCTGGGGCTCCCTAAGCTTAAGGGCTGGGGCCCATCAGGCCTGGGGCTCCCAAAGCCTAAGGGCAGGGGCGTCGCAGCCCATGGGCTCCCTAAGCCTAAGGGCTGGGGCGCCCCAGGTCTGGGGCACCCAAAGCCTAAGGGCTGGGGTGCCCCTGGCCTGGGGCTCCCTAATCATAAGGGCTGGAGCGCCGTAGGCCTGGGGCTCCCAAAGCCTATGCGCTGGGGCGCCCTAGGCCTGGCGCGCCCTACGGCGACGGGCGGGGGCGCCCCAGGCCTTGGGCTCCCTAAGCTTAAGGGCTGGGGCGCCCCAGGCCTGGGGATCCCTAAGCCGACGGGCGGGGGCGTCCCAGGCCTTTGGCTCCCTAAGCCGACGGGAGGGGGCGTCCCAGGCCTGGGGCTCCCAAAGCCAAAGGGCTGGGGCACCCCTGACCTGGGGCTACCAAAGCCTAAGGGCTGGGGCGTCCCAGGCCATGGGCTCCCTAAGCTTAAGGGCTGGGGCGCCCTAGGCCTGGCGCGCCCTAAGCCGACGGGCGGGGGCGTCCCAGGCCTGAGGCTCCCTAAGCAGATGGGCGGGGGCGTCCCAGGCCTGGGGCTCCCTAAGCCTAAGGGCTGGAGGGCCCCAGGCCTGGGGCTCCCAGAGCCTAAGGGCTGGGGCACCCCAGGCCTTGGGCTCCCAAAGCCAAAGGGCTGGGGCACCCCAGGCCTGGGGCTACCAAAGCCTAAGGGCTGAGGGGTCCCAGGCCATGGGCTCCCTAAGCTTAAGGGCTGGGGCGCCCCAGGCCTGGGGCTCCCAAAGCCTAAGGGCTGGGGCGCCCCAGGCCTGGGGCTCCATAAGCCTTTTGTCTAGAGTGCCCCAGACCTGGGGCTCCCAAGCCTAAGGGCTGGGGCGCCTCAGGCCTTGGGCTCCCAAAGCCTAAGGGCTGGGGCGCCCTAGGCCTGGCCCGCCCCAAGCCGAAGGGCTGGGCGTCCCAGGCCATGGGCTCCCTAAGCCTAAGGGCTGGAGGGCCCCAGGCCTGGGGCTCCCAGAGCCTAAGGGCTGGGGCGCCCCAGGCCTTGGGCTCCCAAAGCCAAAGGGCTGGGGCACCCCAGGCCTGGGGTTCCCTAAACCTAAGGGCTGGGACGCCCCAGGCAGGGCTCCCTAAGCCTAAGTGCTGTGGCGCCCCAGGCCTGGGGCTCCCAAAGCCTAAGGGCAGGGGCGTCACAGCCCTAGGGCTCCCTGAGCCTAAGGGCTGGAGCGCCCCAGGCCTGGGGTGCCCAAAGCCTAAGAGCTGGGGCTCCCCAGGCCTGGGGCTCCCTAAGCCTAAGGGCTGGGCGCTCCAGGCCTGAGGCTCCGAAAGCCTAAGGGCTGGGGCGCCCCAGGCCGGGGGCTCCCTAAGCCTAAGGGCTGGTGCGCCCCAGGCCTGGGGCTCCCTAAGCCTAAGGGCTGGAGCGCCCCAGGCCTTGGGCTCCCAAAGCCTAAGGGCTGGGGCGCCCCAGGCCTGCGGCTCCCAAAGCCTAAGGCTGGGACGCCCCATGCCGGGGGCTCCCTAATCCGTAGGGCTGGGGCGCCCCAGGCCTGGGGCTTCCAAAGCCTAAGGGCTGGCGTGCCCCAAGGCTGGAGCTCCAAAATCCTAAGGCCTATGCGCCCGAGGCCTGGGGCCCCCTAAGCCTAAGGGCTGGGGCGTACCATGCCTGGGGCTCCCAAAGTATAAGGGCTGGGGCGCCCCAGGACTGTTGCTCCCTAAGCCGAAGGGCTGGGACGCCCCAGGCCTGGGGCTCCCTAAGCCAAAGGGCTGGTGCGTCCCAGGCCAAGGGCTCCCTAAGCATAAGGGCTGTGGCGCCCAGGGCCTGGGGCTCCCTAAGCCTAAGGGCTGGGGCCCATCAGGCATGGGGCTCCCAAAGCCTTAGGCCAGGGGCGTCGCAGCCCTTGGGCTCCCTAATCCTAAGGGCTGGGGCGCCCCAGGTCTGGGGCTCCCTAATCCTAAGGGCTGGAGCGCCGTAGGCCTGGGGCTCCCAAAGCCTAAGCGCTGGGGCGCCCTAGGCCTGGCGCGCCCTAAGACGAAGGACTAGGGCGTCACAGGCCATGGGCTCCCTAAGCCTAAGGGCTTGGGCGCCCTAGGCCTGGCGCGCCCTAAGCCGACGAGCGGGGGCGCCCCAGGCCTTGGGCTCCCTAAGCTTAAGGGCTGGGACGTCCCAGCCCTGTGGCTCCCTAAGCCTAAGGGCTGGAGGGCCCCAGGCCTGGGGCCCCCAGAGCCTAAGGACTGGGGCGCCCCAGGCCTTGGGCTCCCAAAGCCACAGGGCTGGGGCACCCCAGGCCTGGGGCTACCAAAGCCTAAGGGCTGGGGCACCCCAGCCCTGGGGTTCCCTAAACCTAAGGGCTGGGACGCCCCAGGCAGGGCTCCCTAAGCCTAAGTGCTGTGGCGCCCCAGGCCTGGGGCTCCCAAAACCTAAGGGCAGGGGCGTCACAGCCCTAGGGCTCCCTAAGCCTAAGGGCTGGAGCGCCCCAGGCCTGGGGCTCCCAAATACTAAGAGCTGGGGCTCCCCAGGCCTGGGGCTCCCTAAGCCTAAGGGCTGGGACGCCCCAGGCAGGGCTCCCTAAGCCTAAGTGCTGTGGCGCCCCAGGCCTGGGGCTCCCAAAGCCTAAGGGCAGGGGCGTCACAGCCCTAGGGCTCCCTAAGCCTAAGGGCTGGAGCGCCCCAGGCCTGGGGCTCCCAAAGCCTAAGAGCTGGGGCTCCCCAGGCCTGGGGCTCCCTAAGCCTAAGGGCTGGGCGCTCCAGGCCTGAGGCTCCGAAAGCCTAAGGGCTCGGGCGCCCCAGGCCTGGGGCTCCCTAAGCCTAAGGGCTGGTGCGACCCAGGACTGGGGATCCCTAAGCCTAAGGGCTGGAGCGCCCCAGGCCTTGGGCTCCCAAAGCCTAAGGGCTAGGGCGCCCCAGGCCTGCGGCTCCCAAAGCCTAAGGCTGGGACGCCCAATGCCAGGGGCTCCCTAAGCCGAAGGGCTGGGGCGCCCCAGGCCTGGGGCTTCCAAAGCCTAAGAGCTGGCGTGCCCCAGGGCTGGAGCTCCAAAAGCCTAAGACCTAGGCGCCCCAGGCCTGGGTCTCCCTAAGCCTAAGGGCTGGGGCGTACCATGCCTGGGGCTCCCAAAGAATAAGGGCTGGGGCGCCCCAGGACTGGGGCTCCCTAAGCCGAAGGGCTGGGAAGCCCCAGGCCTGGGGCTCTCTAAGCCGAAGGGCTGGTGCGCCGCAGGCCTGGGGCTCCCAAAGCCTAAGGGCTGGGGCGCCCTAGGCCTGGCGCGCCCTAAGCCGAAGGGCTGGGGCGTCCCAGGCCATGGGCTCCCTAAGCCTAAGGGCTTGGGCGCCCTAGGCCTGGCGCGCCCTAAGCCGAAGGGCTGGGGCGTCCCAGGCCTTGGGCTCCCAAAGCCTAAGGGCTTGGGCGCCTTAGGCCTGGCACGCCCTAAGCCGACGGGCGGGGGCGGCCCAGGCCTGAGGCTCCCTAAGCCGACCGGCGGGGGCATCCCAGGCCTGGGGCTCCCTAAGCCTAAGGGCTGGGGCTCCCTGGCCTGGGGCTCCCTAAGCCTATGGGCTGGAGCGCCCCAGGCATGGGGCTCCCAAGGCCTAAGGGCTGGGGCGCCCCAGGTTTTGGGCTCCCAAAGCCTAAGGGCTCGGGCGCCCCAGGCCTTGGGATCCCAAAGCCTAAGGGCTGGAGCGTACCATGCCTGGGGATCCCAAAGCCGAAGGACTGGTTCCCCCCAGACCTGGGGCTCCCTAAGCCTAAGGGCTGGGGCGTCCCAGTCCATGGGCTCCCTAAGCCTAAGGGCTGGAGCTCCCCAGGCCTGGGGCACCCAAAGCCTAATGTCTGGGGCGCCCCAGGCCTTGGGCTCCCAAAGCCTAAGGGCTGGGGCGCCCCAGGCCTTGGGCTCCCAAAGCCTAAGGGCTGGGGCGCCCCAGGCCTGCGGCTCCCAAAGCCTAAGGCTGGGACGCCCCATGCCAGGGGCTCCCTAAGCCGAAGGGCTGGGTCGCCCCAGGCCAGGGGTTCCCAAAGCCCATGGGCTGGCGTGCCCCAGGCCTGCGGCTCCCAAAGCCTAAGGCTGGGACGCCCAATGCCAGGGGCTCCCTAAGCCGAAGGGCTGGGGCGCCCCAGGCCTGGGGCTTCCAAAGCCTAAGGGCTGGCGTGCCCCAGGGCTGGAGCTCCAAAAGCCTAAGACCTAGGCGCCCCTGGCCTGGGTCTCCCTAAGCCTAAGGGCTGGGGCGTACCATGCCTGGGGCTCCCAAAGAATAAGGGCTGGGGCGCCCCAGGACTGGGGCTCCCTAAGCCGAAGGGCTGGGACGCCCCAGGCCTGGGGCTCCCTAAGCCGAAGGGCTGGTGCGTCCAAGGCCAAGGTCTCCCTAAGCATAAGGGCTGTGGCGCCCAGGGCCTGGGGCTCCCTAAGCCTAAGGGCTGGGGCCCATCAGGCCTGGGGCTCCCAAAGCCTAAGGGCAGGGGCGTCGCAGCCCTTGGGCTCCCTAAGCCTAAGGGCTGGGGCGCCCCAGGTCTGGGGCACCCAAAGCCTAAGGGCTGGGGCGCCCCTGGCCTTGGGCTCCCTAATCATAAGGGCTGGAGCGCCGTAGTCTGGGGCTCCCAAAGCCTAAGCGCTGGGGCGCCCTAGGCCTGGCGCGCCCTAAGGCGACGGGCGGGGGCGCCCCAGGCCTTGGGCTCCCTAAGCTTAAGGGCTGGGGCGCCCCAGGCCTGGGGATCCCTAAGCCGACGGGCGGGGGCGTCCCAGGCCTTTGGCTCCCTAAGCCGACGGGAGGGGGCGTCCCAGGCCTGGGGCTCCCAAAGCCAAAGGGCTGGGGCACCCCTGACCTGGGGCTACCAAAGTCTAAGGGCTGGGGCGTCCCAGGCCATGGGCTCCCTAAGCCTAAGGGCTGGAGGGCCTCAGGCCTGGGGCTCCCAGAGCCTAAGGGCTGGGGCGCCCCAGGCTTTGGGCTCCCAAAGCCAAAGGGCTGGGGCACCCCAGGCCTGGGGTTCCCTAAACCTAAGGGCTGGGACGCCCCAGGCAGGGCTCCCTAAGCCTAAGTGCTGTGGCGCCCCAGGCCTGGGGCTCCCAAAGCCTAAGGGCAGGGGCTTCACAGCCCTAGGGCTCCCTGAGCCTAAGGGCTGGAGCGCCCCAGGCCTGGGGTGCCCAAAGCCTAAGAGCTGGGGCTCCCCAGGCCTGGGGCTCCCTAAGCCTAAGGGCTGGGCGCTCCAGGCCTGAGGCTCCGAAAGCCTAAGGGCTGGGGCGCCCCAGGCCGGGGGCTCCCTAAGCCTAAGGGCTGGTGCGCCCCAGGCCTGGGGCTCCCTAAGCCTAAGGGCTGGAGCGCCCCAGGCCTTGGGCTCCCAAAGCCTAAGGGCTGGGGCGCCCCAGGCCTGCGGCTCCCAAAGCCTAAGGCTGGGACGCCCCATGCCGGGGGCTCCCTAATCCGTAAGGCTGGGGCGCCCCAGGCCTGGGGCTTCCAAAGCCTAAGGGCTGGCGTGCCCCAGGGCTGGAGCTCCAAAATCCTAAGGCCTATGCGCCCGAGGCCTGGGGCCCCCTAAGCCTAAGGGCTGGGGCGTACCATGCCTGGGGCTCCCGAAGTATAAGGGCTGGGGCGCCCCAGGACTGTTGCTCCCTAAGCCGAAGGGCTGGGACGCCCCAGGCCTGGGGCTCCCTAAGCCGAAGGGCTGGTGCGTCCAAGGCCAAGGTCTCCCTAAGCATAAGGGCTGTGGCGCCCAGGGCCTGGGGCTCCCTAAGCCTAAGGGCTGGGGCCCATCAGGCCTGGGGCTCCCAAAGCCTAAGGGCAGGGGCGTCGCAGCCCTTGGGCTCCCTAAGCCTAAGGGCTGGGGCGCCCCAGGTCTGGGGCACCCAAAGCCTAAGGGCTGGGGCGCCCCTGGCCTGGGGCTCCCTAATCATAAGGGCTGGAGCGCCGTAGGTCTGGGGCTCCCAAAGCCTAAGCGCTGGGGCGCCCTAGGCCTGGCGCGCCCTAAGGCGACGGGCGGGGGCGCCCCAGGCCTTGGGCTCCCTAAGCTTAAGGGCTGGGGCGCCCCAGGCCTGGGGATCCCTAATCCGACGGGCGGGGGCGTCCCAGGCCTTTGGCTCCCTAAGCCGACGGGAGGGGGCGTCCCAGGCCTGGGGCTCCCAAAGCCAAAGGGCTGGGGCACCCCTGACCTGGGGCTACCAAAGCCTAAGGGCTGGGGCGTCCCAGGCCATGGGCTCCCTAAGCCTAAGGGCTGGAGGGCCCCAGGCCTGGGGCTCCCAGAGCCTAAGGGCTGGGGCGCCCCAGGCCTTGGGCTCCCAAAGCCAAAGGGCTGGGGCACCCCAGGCCTGGGGTTCCCTAAACCTAAGGGCTGGGACGCCCCAGGCAGGGCTCCCTAAGCCTAAGTGCTGTGGCGCCCCAGGTCTGGGGCTCCCTAATCCTAAGGGCTGGAGCGCCGTAGGCCTGGGGCTCCCAAAGCCTAAGCGCTGGGGCGCCCTAGGCCTGGCGCGCCCTAAGACGAAGGACTAGGGCGTCACAGGCCATGGGCTCCCTAAGCCTAAGGGCTTGGGCGCCCTAGGCCTGGCGCGCCCTAACCCGACGAGCGGGGGCGCCCCAGGCCTTGGGCTCCCTAAACTTAAGGGCTGGGACGTCCCAGCCCTGGGGCTCCCTAAGCCTAAGGGCTGGAGGGCCCCAGGCCTGGGGCCCCCAGAGCCTAAGGACTGGGCCGCCCCAAGCCTTGGGCTCCCAAAGCCACAGGGCTGGGGCACCCCAGGCCTGGGGCTACCAAAGCCTAAGGGCTGGGGCGTCCCAGGCCATGGGCTCCCTAAGCTTAAGGGCTGGGGAGCCCTAGGCCTGGCGCGCCCTAAGCCGACGGGCGGGGGCGTACCAGGCCTGAGGCTCCCTAAGCAGACGGGCGGGGGCGTCCCAGGCCTGGGGCTCCCTAAGCCTAAGGGCTGGAGGGCCCCAGGCCTGGGGCTCCCAGAGCCTAAGGGCTGGGGCGCCCCAGGCCTTGGGCTCCCAAAGCCAAAGGGCTGGGGCACCCCAGGCCTGGGGCTCCCAAAGCCAAAGGGCTGGGGCACCCCAGGCCTGGGGCTCCATAAGCCTTTTGGCTAGAGCGCCCCAGACCTGGGGCTCCCAAGCCTAAGGGCTGTGGCGCCTCAGGCCTTGGGCTCCCAAAGCCTAAGGGCTGGGGCGCCCTAGGCCTGGCGCGCCCCTAGCCGAAGGGCTGGGGCGTCCCAGGCCATGGGCTCCCTAAGCCTAAGGGCTGGTGTGCCCCAGGCCTGTGGCTCCCTAAGCCGAAGTGCTGGGTCCTCCCAGGCCTGGGGCTCCCTAAGCTTAAGGGCTGGGGCGCCCCTGGCCTGGGGCTACCAGAGCCTAAAGGCTCGGGCACCCCAGCCCTGGGGTTCCCTAAACCTAAGGGCTGGGACGCCCCAGGCAGGGCTCCCTAAGCCTAAGTGTTGTGGCGCCCCAGGCCTGGAGCTCCCAAAGCCTAAGGGCAGGGGCGTCACAGCCCTAGGGCTCCCTAAAAATAAGGGCTGGAGCGACCCAGGCCTGGGGCTCCCAAAGCCTAAGAGTTGGCGCTCCCCAGGCCTTGGGCTCCCTAAGCCTAAGGGCTGGGCGCTCCAGGCCTGAGGCTCCGAAAGCCTAAGGGCTGGCGCGCCCCAGGCCTGGGGCTCCCTAAGCCTAAGGGCTGGTGCGACCCAGGCCTGGGGCTCCCTAAGCCTAAGGGCTGGAGCGCCCCAGGCCTTGGGCTCCCAAAGCCTAAGGGCTGGGGCGCCCCAGGCCTGCGGCTCCCAAAGCCTAAGGGCTGGGGCACCCCAGGCCTGCGGCTCCCAAAGCCTAAGACTGGGAAGCCCCATGCCAGGGGCTCCCTAAGCAAGGGCTGGGGCGCCCCAGGCCTGGGGCTTCCAAAGCCTAAGGGCTGGCGTGCCCCAGGGCTGGAGCTCCAAAAGCCTAAAGACTAGGCGCCCGAGGCCTGGGGCTCCCTAAGCCTAAGGGCTGGGGCGTACCATGCCTGGGGCTCCCAAAGAATAAGGGCTGGGGCGCCCCAGGACTGGGGTTCCCTAAGCCGAAGTGCTGGGACGCCCCAGACCTGGGGCTCCCTAAGCCGAAGGTCTGGTGCGTCTCAGGCCAAGGGCTCCCTAAGCTAAAGGGCTGGGGCGCCCCAGGCCTGGGGCTCCCTAAGCCGACGGGCGGGGGAGCCCCAGGCCTTGGGCTCCCTAAGCTTAATGGCTGCGGCGCCCCAGGCCTGGGGCTCCCTAAGCCGACGGGCGGGGGCGTCCCAGGCCTGGGGCTCCCTAAGCCGACGGGCGGGGGCGTCCCAGGCCTGGGACTCCCTAAGCCTAAGTGCTGGAGGGCCCCAGGCCAGGGGCTCCCAAAGCCAAAGGGCTGGGGCACCCCAGGCCATGGGCTCCCTAAGCTTAAGGGCTGGGGCGCCTTAGGCCTGGTGCGCCCTAAGCCGACAGGCGGGGGCGTCCCAGGCCTGAGGCTCCCTAAGCAGACGGGCGGGGGCATCCCAGGCCTGGGGCTCCCTAAGCCTAAGGGCTGGAGGGCCCCAGGCCTGGGTCTCCCAGAGCCTAAGGGCTGGGGCGCCCCAGGCCTTGGGCTCCCAAAGTCAAAGGGCTGGGGCACCCCAGGCCTGGGGCTACCAAAGCCTAAGGGCTGGGGCGTCCCAGGCCATGGGCTCCCTAAGCTTAAGGGCTCGGGCGCCCCAGGCCTGGGGCTCCCAAAGCCTAAGGGCTGGGGAGCCCCAGGCCTGGGGCTCCATAAGCTTTTTGGCTAGAGCGCCCCAGACCTGGGGTTCCCAAGCCTAAGGGCTGGGGCGCCTCAGGCCTTGGGCTCCCAAAGCCTAAGGGCTGGGGCGCCATAGGCCTGGCCCGCCCCAAGCCGAATGGCTGGGGCGTCCCAGGCCACGGGCTCCCTAAGCCTAAGGCTGGTGTGCCCCAGGCCTGGGGCTCCCTAAGCCGTAGTGCTGGGTCCTCCCAGGCCTGGGGTTCCCTAAACCTAAGGTCTGGGACGCCCCAGGCAGGGCTCCCTAAGCCTAAGGGCTGGAGCGCCCCAGGCCTGGGGTGCCCAAAGACTAAGAGCTGGGGCTCCCCAGGCCTGGAGCTCCCTAAGCCTAAGGGCTGGGCGCTCCAGGCCTGAGGCTCCGAAAGTCGAAGGGCTGGGGCGCCCCAGGCCTGGGGCTCCCTAAGCCTAAGGGCTGGTGCGCCCCAGGCCTGGGGCTCCCTAAGCCTAAGGTCTGGAGCGCCCCAGGCTTTGGGCTCCCAAAGCCTAAGGGCTGGGGCGCCCCAGGCCTGCGGCTCCCAAAGCCTAAGGCTGGGACGCCGCATGCCAGGGACTCCCTAACCCGAAGGGCTGGGGCGCCCCAGGCCTGGGGCTTCCAAAGCCTAAGGGCTGGCGTGCCCCAGGGCTGGAGCTCCAAAAGCCTAAGGCCTAGGCGCCCGAGGCCTGGGGCTCCCTAAGCCTAAGGGCTGGGGCGTACCATGCCTGGGGCTCCCAAAGTTTAAGGGCTGGGGCACCCCAGGACTGGGGCTCCCTAAGCCGAAGGGCTGGGAGACCCCAGGCCTGGGGCTCCCTAAGCCAAAGGGCTGGTGGGTCCCAGGCCAAGGGCTCCCTAAGCATAAGGGCTGTGGCGCCCAGGGCCTGGGCCTCCCTAAGCCTAAGGGCTGGGGCCCATCAGGCATGGGGCTCCCAAAGACTAAGGGCAGGGGCGTCACAGCCCTTGGGCTCCCTAAGCCTAAGGGCTGGGTCGCCCCAGGTCTGGGGCGCCCAAAGCCTAAGGGATGGGGCGCCCCAGGCCAGGGGCTCCCTAATCCTAAGGGCTGGAACGCCGTAGGCCTGGGGCTCCCAAAGCCTAAGCGCTGGGGCCCCCTAGGCCTGGCGCACCCTAAGCCGAAGGGCTAGGGCGTCCCTGGCCATGGCCTCCCTAAGCCTAAGGGCTTGGGCGCCCTAGGCCTGGCGCGCCCTAAGCCGACGGGCGGGGGCGCCCCAGGCCTTGGGCTCCCTAAGCTTAAGGGCTGGGGCGCCCCAGCCCTAGGGCTCCCTAAGCCTAAGGGCTGGAGGGCCCAGCCCTGGGGCTCCCAGAGCCTAAGGGCTGGGGCGCCCCAGGCCTTGGGCTCCCAAAGCCAAAGGGCTGGGGCACCCCAGGCCTCGGGCTACCAAAGCCTAAGGGCTGGGGCATCCCAGGCCATGGGCTCCCTAAGCTTAAGGGCTGAGGCGCCCTAGGCCTGGCGCGCCCTAAGCCGACGGGCGGGGGCGTCCCTGGCCTGAGGCTCCCTAAGCAGACGGGCGGGGGCGTCCCAGGCCTGGGGCTCCCTAAGCCTAAGGGCTGGAGGGCCCCAGGCCTGGGGCTCCCAGAGCCTAAGGGCTGGGGCGCCCCAGCCTTGGGCTCCCAAAGCCAAAGGGCTGGGGCACCCCAGGCCTGGGGCTACCAAAGCCTAAGGTCTGGGGCGTCCCAGGCCATGGGCTCCTAAGCTTAAGGGCTGGGGCGCCCCAGGCCTGGGGCTCCCAAAGCCTAAGGGCTGGGGCGCCCCAGGCCTGGGACTCCATAAGCCTTTTGGCTAGAGTGCCCCAGACCTGGGGCTCCCAAGCGTAAGTGCTGGGGCGCCTCAGGCCTTGGGCTCCCAAAGCCTAAGGGCTGGGGCGCCCTAGGCCTGGCGCGCCCCTAGCCGAAGTGCTGGGTCCTCCCAGGCTTGGGGCTCCCTAAGCTTAAGGGCTGGGGCGCCCCTGGCCTGGGGCTACCAGAGCCTAAAGGCTGGGGCACCCCAGCCTGGGGTTCCCTAAACCTAAGGGCTGGGACGCCCCAGGCAGGACTCCCTAAGCCTAAGTGCTGTGGCGCCCCAGGCCTGGAGCTCCCAAAGCCTAAGGGCAGGGGCGTCACAACCCTAGGGCTCCCTAAGCCTAAGGGCTGGAGCACCCCAGGCCTGGGGCTCCCAAAGCCTAAGAGCTGGGGCTCCCCAGGCCTGGGGCTCCCTAAGCCTAAGGGCTGGGCGCTCCAGGCCTGAGGCTCCGAAAGCCTAAGGGCTGGCGCGCCCCAGGCCTGGGGCTCCCTAAGCCTAAGGGCTGGTGCGCCCCAGGCCTGGGGCTCCCTAAGCCTAAGGGCTGGAGCGCCCCAGGCCTTAGGCTCCCAAAGCCTAAGGGCTGGGGCGCCCCAGGCCTGCGGCTCCCAAAGCCTAAGGCTGGGACGCCCCATGCCAGGGGCTCCCTAAGCCGAAGGGCTGGGGCGCCCCAAGCCTGGGGATTCCAAAGCCTAAGGGCTGGCGTGCCCCAGGGCTGGAGCTCCAAAAGCCTAAGGCCTAGGCACCCGAGGCCTGGGGCTCCCTAAGCCTAAGGGCTGGGGCGTACCATGCCTGGGGCTCCCAAAGAATAAGGGCTGGGGCGCCCCAGGACTGGGCCTCCCTAAGCCGAAGGGCTGGGATGCCCCAGGCCTGTGGCTCCCTAAGCCGAAGGGCTGGTGCGTCCCAGGCCAAGGGCTCCCTAAGCATAAGGGCTGTGGCGCCCAGGGCCTGGGGCTCCCTAAGCCTAAGGGCTAGGGCCCATCAGGCATGGGGCTCCCAAAGCCTAAGGGCAGGGGCGTCGCAGCCCTTGGGATCCCTAAGCCTAAGGGCTAGGGCGCCCCAGGTCTGGGGCACCCAAAGCCTAAGGGATGGGGCGCCCCAGGCCTGGGGCTCCCTAATCCTAAGGGCTGGAGCGCCGCAGGCCTGGGGTTCCCAAGGCCTAAGGGCTTGGGCGCCCTATGCCTGGCGCGCCCTAAGCCGACGGGCGGGGGCGGCCCAGGCCTGAGGCTCCCTAAGCCGACCGGCGGGGGCGTCCCAGGCCTGGGGCTCCCTAAGCCTAAGGGCTGGGGCGCCCCAGGCCTGGGGCTCCCTAAGCCTAAGGGCTGGAGCGCCCCAGGCATGGGTCTCTCAAAGCCTAAGGGCTGGGGCGCCCCAGGTTTTGGGCTCCCAAAGCCTAAGGGCTGGGGCGGCCCAGGCCTTGGGATCCCAAAGCCTAAGGGCTGGGGCATACCATGCCTGGGGATGCCAAAGCCGAAGGACTGGGTCCCCACAGACCTGGGGCTCCCTAAGCCTAAGGGCTGGGGCGTCCCAGTCCATGGGCTCCCTAATCCTAAGGGCTGGTGCGCCCCAGGCCTGGGGCTCCCAAAGCCTAAGTGCTGGTGAGACCCAGCCCTTGGGCTCCCTAAGCCTAAGGGCTGGAGCTCCCCAGGCCTGGGGAACCCAAAGCCTAATAGCTGGGGCGCCCCAGGCCTTGGGCTCCCAAAGCCTAAGGGCTGGGGCGCCCCAGGCCTTGGGCTCCCAAAGCCTAAGGGCTGGGGCGCCCCAGGCCTGCGGCTCCCAAAGCCTAAGGCTGGGACGCCCCATGCCAGGGGCTCCCTAAGCCGAAGGGCTGGGGCACCCCAGGCCAGGGGCTCCCAAACCCATGGGCTGGCGTGCCCCAGGGCTGGAGCTCCCAAAGCCTAAGGGCTGTGGCGCCCAGGGCCTGGGGCTCCCTAAGCCTAAGGGCTGGGGCCCATCAGGCCTGGGGCTCCCAAAGCCTAAGGGCAGGGGCATCGCAGCCCTTGGGCTCCCTAAGCCTAAAGGCTGGGGCGCCCCTGGTCTGGGGCACCCAAAGCCTAAGGGCTGGGGCGCCCCAGGCCTGGGGCTCCCTAATCATAAGGGCTGCAGCGCCGTAGGCCTGGGGCTCCCAAAGCCTAAGCGCTGGGGCGCCCTAGGCCTGGCACGCCCTAAGCCGAAGGGCTGGGGCGTCCCAGGCCATGGGCTCCCTAAGCCTAAGGGCTAGGGCGCCCTAGTCCTGGCGCGCCCTAAGCCGACGGGCGGGGGCGCCCCAGGCCTTGGGCTCCCTAAGCTTAAGGGCTGGGGCGCCCCAGGCCTGGGGCTCCCTAAGCCGACGGGCGGGGGCGTCCCAGGCCTGGGGCTCCCTAAGCCGACGGGCGGGGGCGTCCCAGGCCTGGGGCTCCCTAAGCCTAAGGGCTGGATGGCCCCAGGCCTGGGGCTCCCAGAGCCTAAGGGCTGGGGCGCCCCAGGCCTTGGGCTCTCAAAGCCAAAGGGCTGGGGCACCCCAGGCCTGGGGCTACCAAAGCCTAAGGGCTGGGGCGTCCCAGGCCATGGGCTCCCTAAGATTAAGGGCTGGGGCGCCCTAGGCCTGGCGCGCCCTAAGCCGATGGGCAGGGGCGTCCCAGGCCTGAGGCTCCCTAAGCCGACGGGCGTGGGCGTCCCAGGCCTGGGGCTCCCTAAGCCTAAGGGATGGAGGGCCCCAGGCCTGGGGCTCCCAGAGCCTAAGGGCTGGGGCGCCCCAGGCCTTGGGCTCCCAAAGCCAAAGGGCTGGGGCACCCCAGGCCTAGGGCTCCATAAGCTTAAGGGCTGGGGCGCCCCAGGTTGGGGCTCCCAAAGCTTAAAGGCTGGGGCGCCCAAGGCCTGGGGCTCCATAAGCCTTTTGGCTAGAGCGCCCCAGACCTGGGGCTCCCAAGCCTAAGGGCTTGGGCGCCCTAGCATGGCGCGCCCTAAGCCGACGGGCGGGGGCGTCCCAGGCCTGGGGCTCCCTAAGTGTAAGGGCTGGGGCGCCCCAGGTCTGGGGCTTCCAAAGCCTAAGGGCTGGGGCGCCCAAGGCCTTGGTCTCCCAAAGACTAAGGGCTTGGGCGTCCTACCATGGCGCGCCCTAAGACAACGGGCGGGGGAGTCCCAGGCCTGGGGCTCCCTAAGCCTAAGGGCTGGAGCGCCCCAGGCCTGGGGATCCCAAAGCCTAAGGGCTGGGGCGCCCCAGGCCTTGGGGTCCCAAAGCCTAAGGGCTGGGGCACCCCAGGCCTGGGGCTACAAAGCCTAAGGGCTGGAGTGTCCCAGGCCATGGGCTCCCTAAGCCTAAGCGCTGGGGCGTACCATGCCTGGGGCTCCCAAAGCCGAAGGGCTGGGCGCCCCAGGTTTGCAGCTCCCAAAGCCTAAGGGCTGGGGCGCCCTAGGCCTGGAGATCCCTAAGCCGAAGGGCTGGGGCGTCCCAGGCCATGGGCTCCCTAAGCATAATTGTGGTGCTCCCCAGGCCTGTGGCTCCCCAAGCCAAAGGGCTGGAGCGCCCCAGGCCTTGGGCTCCCTAAGCCGAAGGGCTAGTGCGTCCCAGGCCAAGGGCTCCCTAAGCAAAAGGGCTGTGGCGCCCAGGGCCTGGGGCTCCCTAAGCTTAAGGGCTGGGGCCCATCAGGCCTGGGGCTCCCTAATCCTAAGGGCTGGAGCGCCGTAGGCCTGGGGCTCCCAAAGGCTAAGGGCTGGGGCGCCCTAGGCCTGGCGCGCCCTAAGCCGATTGGCTGGGGCACCCCAGGCCTTGGGCTCCCTAAGCCGACGGGCGGGGGCGTCCCAGGCCTGGGGCTCCCTAAGCCGACGGGCGGGGGCGTCCCAGGCCTGGGGCTCCCTAAGCCTAAGGACTCGGGCGTCCCAAGCCAGGGGCTTCCTAAGCCTAAGGGCTAGGGCGCCCCGGCCTGGGGCTCCCAAAGCCTAAGGGCTGGGTCCCTCCAGGCCTCGGGCTCCCAAAATCTAAGGGCTGGGTCGCCCCGGCCTGGGGCTCACAAAGCCTAAGGGCTGGGGCGCTCCAGGCCAGGGATACCAAAGCCTAAGGGCTGGGGGGCCCCGGCCTGGGGCTCCCATAGCCTAAGGCTGGGCCGCCCCAGGCCAGGGGCTCCCTAAGCCTAAGAGCTGGGGCGCCCCAGGCCTGGGGCTCCCTAAGCCTAACGGCTGGAGCGCCCCAGGCCTGGGGCTCCCAAAGCCTAAGGGCTGGGGCGCCCCAGGCCTGGGACACCCTAAGCCTAAGGGCTGGGGCATCCCAGGCCTGGGGCTCCCAAAGCCTAAGGGCTGGGGCGCCCTAGGCCTGGCGCACCCTAAGCCGATGGGCTGTGGCATCCCAGGCCATGGGCACCCTAAGCCTAAAGGTTGGTGCGCCCCAGGCCTGGGGCTCCCAAAGCCTAAGGGCTGGGGCGCCCCAGGCCTTGGGCTCCCAATGCCTAAGGGCTTGGGGGCCCTAGGCCTGGCGCGCCCTAAGCAGACGGGCGGGGGCGTCCTAGGCCTGGGGCTCCCTAAGCCGACGGGCGGGGGCGTCCCAGGTCTGGGGCTCCCTAAGCCTAAGGGCTGTGGCGTCCCAGGCCTGGGGCTCCCTAAGCCTAAGGGCTGGAGGTCCCCTGGCCTGGGGCTCCCAAAGCCTAAGGGCTGGGGCGCCCCAGGCCAGGGTCTCCCTAAGCCGAAGGGCTAGGGCGCCCTAGGCCTGGCGCGCCCTAAGCCGAAGGGCTGGGGCGTCCCAGGCCATGGGCTCCCTAAACTTAAGGGCTGGTGCGCCCCAGGCCTGGGGCTCTCTAAGCAGAAGTGCTGGTTCCTCCCAGGCCTGGGGCTCCCTAAGCCTAAGGGCTGGGGCGCCCCAGGCCTGGGGTTACCAAAGCCTAAGGGCTGGGGCACCCCAGGCCTGGGGCTCCCTAAACCTAAGGGCTGGGAAGCCCCAGTCATGGGCTCCCTAAGCCTAAGGGCTGTGGCGCCCCAGGCCTGGGGCTCCCTAAGCCTAAGGGCTGGGGCGCATCAGGCCTGGGGCTCCCAGGGTAAGGGCAGGGGCGTCACAGCCCTTGGGCTCCCTAAGCCTAAGGGCTGGAGCGCCCCAGGCCTGGGGCTCCCAAAGCCTAAGGGCTGGGGCACCCCAGGCCTGGGGCTACCAAAGCCTAAGAGCTGGGGCGTCCCAGGCAATGGGCTCCCTAAGCCTAAGGGCTGGGGCGCCCCAGGCCTGGGGCTCCCAAAGCCTAAGGGCTGGGGTGCCCCAGGGCTGGAGTTCCAAAAGCCTAAGGCCTGGGCGCCCCAGGCAGGGGCTCCCTAAACCTAAGGACTGGGGCGTACCATGCCTGGGGCTCCCAAAGAATAAGGGCTGTGGCGACCCAGGACTGGGGCTCCCTAAGCCGAAGGGCTGGGACGCCCCAGAACTGGGGCTCCATAAGCCGAAGGGCTGGGGTGTCCCAGGCCATGGGCTCCCTAAGCCTAAGGGCTGTGGCGCCAAGGGCCTGGGGCTCCCAATGCCTAAGGGCTGGGGCGCATCAGGCCTGGCGCTCCCAAAGCCTAAGTGCAGGGGCGTCGCAACCCTTGGGCTCCCAAAGCCTAAGGGCTAGGGCGCCGCAGGTCTCGGGCTCCCAAAGCCTAAGGGCTGGGGCGCCCCAGGCCTGGGGCTCCCTAAGCCTAAGGGCTTCAGCGCCCCAGGCCTGGGGCTCCCAAAGCCTAAGGGCTGGGGCGCCCCAGGCCTGGGGCACCCTAAGCCTAAGGGCTAGGGCAACCCAGGCCTGGGGCTCCCAAAGCCTAAGGGTTGGGGCGCCCTAGGCCTGGCGCGCCCTAAGCCGAAGGGCTGGGGCATCCCAGGCCATTGGCTCCCTAAGCCTAAGGGTTGGTGCGCCCCAGGCCTGGGGCTCCATAATCCTTAGGGCTGGAGCGCCCCAGGCCTGGGGCTCCCAAAGACTAAGGGCTGGGGCGCCCCCGGCCTTGGGCTCCCAAACCCTAAGGGCTTGGGCGCCCTAGGCCTGGCGCGCCCTAAACCGACGGGCGGGGGCATCCCAGGCCTGGGGCTCCCTAACCTGACGGGCGGGGCCGTCCCAGGCCTGGGGCTCCCTAAGCCTAAGGGCTGTGGCGTCCCAGGCCTGGGGCTCCCTAAGCCTAAGGGCTTGAGGGCCCCTGGCCTGGGGCTTCCAAACCTAAGGGTTGGGGCGCCCCAGGCCTTGGGCTCCCAAAGCCTAAGGGCTGGGGCACACCAGGCCTGGGGCTCCCAAACCTAAGGGCTGGGCCGCCCCAGGCCTTGGGCTCTCTAAGCCTAATGGCTGGAGCACCCTAGGCCTGGGGCTCCCAAGCCTAAGGGCTCTGGCGCCCAAGACCTGGGGCACCCTAAGCCTAAGGGCTGCGCGCCCCAGCCCTGGGGATCCCAGAGCCTAAGGGCTAGGGCGCCCTAGGCCTGGCGCGCCTTAAGTCAAAGTGCTGGGCGTCCCAGGCCATGGGCTCCCTAAGCCTAAGGGCTGGGGCGCCCCAGGCCTGGGGCATCCTAAGCCTAAGGGCTGGGATGCCCCAGGCCTGGGGTTCCCTAAGCCGAAGGGCTGGGTCCCCCCAAGCCTGGGGCTCCCTAAGTCTAAGGGCTGGGCGCCCCAGGCATGGGGCACACAAAGCCTAAGGGATGGAGCGCCCTAGGACTGGTGCGCCCTTAGCCAAAGGGCTGGGGCATCCCAGGCCTTGGGATCCCTAAGCCTAACGGCTGGTGCGCCCCAGGCCTGGGACTCCCTTAGCCTAAGGGCTGGGGCGTACCATGCCTGGGGCTCCAAAGCCTAAGGGCAGGGGCGCCCCAGGCCTGGGGCTCCCAAAGCCTAAGGCTGGGACGCCCCAGGCCAGGGTCTCCCAAAGCCGAAGAGCTGGGGTGCCCCAGGCCTGGGGCTCCCAAAGCCTAAGGGCTGGGGGGCCACAGGCCTGGGTCTCCCAAGCCTAAAGGCTGGGCACCCCAGGCCTGGAGCTCCCAAAACCTAAGGGGTGGGGCGCCCCAGGCCTGGGGCTCCCTAAGCCTAAGGGCTGTGGTGCCCCAAGCCAGGGATCCCTAAGCCTAAGGGCTGGTGGGCCCCAGGCATGGGGCTCCCTAAGCCTAAGGGCTGGAGCGCCCCAGGTCTAGGGCTCCCAAAGCCTAAGGATAGGGGCGTCGCAGCCCATCGGCTCCCTAAGCCTAAGGGCTGGAGGGCCCCTGGCCTGGGGCTCCCAAAGCCTAAGGGCTGGGGCGCCCCAGGCCAGGGTCTCCCTAAGCCGAAGGGCTAGGGCGCCCTAGGCCTGGCGCGCCCTAAGCCGAAAGGATGGGCCGTCCCAGGCCATGGGCTCCCTAAGCCTAAGGGCTGGTGCGCCCCAGGCCTGGGGCTCTCTAACCAGAAGTGCTGGTTCTTCCCAGGCCTGGGGCTCCCTAAGCCTAAGGGCTGGGGCGCCCCAGGCCTGGGGTTACCCAAGCCTAAGGGCTGGGGCACCCCAGACCTGGGGCTCCCTAACCTAAGGGCTGGGAAGCCCCAGTCATGGGCTCCCTAAGCCTAAGGGCTGTGGCGCCCCAGGCCTGGGGCTCCCTGAGCCTAAGGGCTGGGGCGCATCAGGCCTGGGGCTCCCAGGGTAAGGGCAGGGGCGTCACAGCCCTTGGGCTCCCTAAGCCTAAGGGCTGGAAGGCCCCAGGCCTGGGGCTCCCAAAGCCTAAGAGCTGGGGCTCCCCAGTCCTGGGGCAACCTAAGCCTAAGGGCTGGGCACCCCAGGCCTGAGGCTCCCAAAGCCTAAGGGCAGGGGCACCCCAGGCCGGGGGCTACCAAAGTCTTAGGGCTGGGGCGTCCCAGGCCATGGGCTCCCTAAGCCTAAGGGCTGGGGCGCCCCAGGCCTGGGGCTCCCAAAGCCTAAGGGCTGTGGTGCCCCAGGGCTGGAGCTCCAAAAGCCTAAGGCCTGGGTGCCCCAGGCTAGGGCTCCCTAAACCTAAGGACTGGGGCGTACCATGCCTTGGGCTCCCAATGAATAAGGGCTGGGGCGACCCAGGACTGGGGCTCCCTAAGCCGAAGAGCTGGGATGCCCCAGACCTGGGGCTCCCTAAGCCGAAGGGCTGGGGCGTCCCAGGCCATGGGCTCCCTAAGCCTAAGGGTTGTGGCGCCCAGGGCCTGGGGCTCCCAAAGCCTAAGGGCTGGGGCATCGCAGCCCTTGGGCTCCCAAAGCCTAAGGGCTGGGACGCCGCAGGTCTGGGGCTCCCAAAGCCTAAGGGCTGGGGCGCCCCAGGCCTGGGGCTCCCTAAGCCTAAGGGCTTCAGTGCCCCAGGCCTGGGGCTCCCAAAGCCTAAGGGCTGGGGCGCCCCAGGCCTGGGGTACCCAAAGCCTAAGGGCTAGGGCAACCCAGGCCTGGGGCTCCCAAAACCTAAGGGCCGGGGCGCCCTAGGCCTGGCGCGCCCTATGCCGAAGGGCTGGGGCATCCCAGGCCATTGGCTCCCTAAGCCGAAGGGCTGGGGCATCCCAGGCCATGGGCTCCCTAAGCCTAAAGGCTGTGGCGCCCAGGGCCTGGGGCTCCCAAAGCCTAAGGGCTGGGGCGCATCAGGCCTGTGGCTCCCAAAGCCTAAGGGCAGGGGCGTCGCAGCCCTTGGGCTCCCAAAGCCTAAGGGCTGGGGCGCCGCAGGTCTGGGGCTCCCAAAGCCTAAGGGCTGTGGCGCCCCCGGCCTTGGGCTCCCAAAGCCTAAGTGCTTGGGCGCCCTAGGCCTGGCGCGCCCTAAACCGACGGGCGGGGGCGTCCCAGGCCTGGGGCTCCCTAAGCAAACGGGCGGGGCCGTCCCAGGCCTGGGGCTCCCTAAGCCTAAGGGCTGTGGCGTCCCAGGCCTGGGGCTCCCTAAGCCTAAGGGTTGGGGCGCCCCAGGCCTTGGGCTCCCAAAGCCTATGGGCTGGGGCACACCAGGCCTGGGGCTACCAAAGCCTAAGGGCTGGGGCACCCCAGGCCTGGGGCTCCCTAAACCTAAGGGCTGGGAAGCCCCAGTCATGGGCTCCCTAAGCCTAAGGGCTGTGGCGCCCCAGGCCTGGGGCTCCCTAAGCCTAAGGGCTGGGGCGCATCAGGCCTGGGGCTCCCAGGGTAAGGGTAGGGGCGTCACAGCCCTTGGGCTCCCTAAGCCTAAGGGCTGGAGGGCCCCAGGCCTGGGGCTCCCAAAGCCTAAGAGCTTGGGCTCCCCAAGCCTGGGGCAACCTAAGCCTAAGGACTGGGCGCCCCAGGCCTGAGGATCCCAAAGCCTAAGGGCTGGGGCACCCCAGGTCTGGGGCTACCAAAGCCTAAGGGCTGCGCGCCCCAGGCAGGGGCTCCCTAAACCTAAGGACTGGGCGTACCATGCCTGGGGCTCCCAAAGAATAAGGGCTGGGGCGACCCAGGACTGGGGCTCCCTAAGCCGAAGGGCTGGGGCGTCCCAGGCCATGGGCTCCCTAAGCCTAAGGGCTGTTGCGCCCAGGGCCTGGGGCTCCCAAAGCCTAAGGGCTGGGGCGCATCAGGCCTGGGGCTCCCAAAGCCTAAGTGCAGGGGCGTCGCAGCCCTTGGGCTCCCAAAGCCTAAGGGCTGAGGCGCCGCAGGTCTGGGGCTCCCAAAGCCTAAGGGCTGGGGCGCCCTAGGCCTGGCGCGCCCTAAGCCGAAGGGCTGGGGCATCCCAGGCCATTGGCTCCCTAAGCCTAAGGGTTGGTGCGCCCCAGGCCTGGGGCTCCCTAAGCCTTAGGGCTGGAGCGCCCCAGGCCTGGGACTCCCAAAGCCTAAGGGCTGGTGCGCCCCCGGCCTTGGGCTCCCAAATCCTAAGGGCTTGGGCGCCCTAGGCCTGGGGCGCCCTAAACCGACGGGCGGGGCGTCCCAGGCCTGGGGCTCCCTAAGCTGACGGGCGGGGCCGTCCCAGGTCTGGGGCTCCCTAAGCCTAAGGGCTGTGGCGTCCCAAGCCTGGGGCTCCCTAAGCCTAAGGGCTTGAGGGCCCCTGGCCTGGGGCTTCCAAACCTAAGGGTTGGGGCGCCCCAGGCCTTGGGCTCCCAAAGCCTAAGGGCTGGGGCACACCAGGCCTGGGGCTACCAAAGCCTAAGGGCTGGGGCGTCCCAGGCCATGGGCTCCCTAAGCTTAAGGGCTGGGGCGCCCCAGGCCTGGGGCTCCCAAATCTAAGGCTGGGCCGCCCCAGGCCTTGGGCTCTCTAAGCCTAATGGCTGGAGCACCCTAGGCCTGGGGCTCCCAAGCCTTAGGGCTGGCGCCCAAGACCTGGGGCACCCTAAGCCTAAGGACTGCGCGCCCCAGCCCTGGGGATCCCAGAGCCTAAGGGCTAGGGCGCCCTAGGCCTGGCGCGCCTTAAGTCAAAGTGCTGGGCGTCCCAGGTCATGGGCTCCCTAAGCCTAAGGGCTGGGGCGCCCCAGGCCTGGGGCATCCTAAGCCTAAGGGCTGGGATGCCCCAGGCCTGGGGTTCCCTAAGCCGAAGGGCTGGGGCTCCCCAGGCCTGGGGCTCCCTAAGTCTAAGGGCTTCAGCGCCCCAGGCCAGGGCCTCCCAAAGCCTAAGGGCTGGGGAGCCCCAGGCCTGGGGCAACCTAAGCCTAAGGCCTAGGGCAACCCAGGCCTGGGGCTCCCAAAGCCTAAGGGCTTGGGCGCCCTAGGCCTGGCGCGCCCTAAGCCGAAGGGCTGGGGCATCCCAGGCCATTGGCTCCCTAAGCCTAAGGTTTGGTGCGCCCCAGGCCTGGGGCTCCCAAAGCCTAAGGGCTGGGGTATCGCAGCCCTTGGGCTCCCAAAGCCTAAGGGCTGGGACGCCGCAGGTCTGGGGCTCCCAAAGCCTAAGGGCTGGGGCGCCCCAAGCCTGGGGCTCCCTAAGCCTAAGGGCTTCAGTGCCCCAGGCCTGGGGCTCCTAAAGCCTAAGGGCTGGGGCGCCCCAGGCCTGGGGTACCCAAAGCCTAAGGGCTAGGGCAACCCAGGCCTGGGGCTCCCAAACCCTAAGGGCCGGGGCGCCCTAGGCCTGGCGCGCCCTATGCCGAAGGGCTGGGGCATCCCAGGCCATTGGCTCCCTAAGCCTAAGGGTTGGTGCGCCCCAGGCCTGGGGCTCACTAAGCCTTAGGGCTGGAGCGCCCCAGGCCTGGGCCTCCCAAAGCCTAAGGGCTGGGGCGCCCCCGGCCTTGGGCTCCCAAAGCCTAAGGGCTTGGGCGCCCTAGGCCTGGCGCGCCCTAAACCGACGGGCGGGGGCTTACCAGGCCTGGGGCTCCCTAAGCTGACAGGCGGGGCCGTCCCAGACCTGGGGCTCCCTAAGCCTAAGGGCTGTGGCGTCCCAGGCCTGTGGCTCCCTAAGCCTAAGGGCTTGAGGGCCCCTGGCCTGGGGCTTCCAAACCTAAGGGTTGGGGCGCCCCAGGCCTTGGGCTCCCAAAGCCTAAGGGCTGGGGCACACCAGGCCTGGGGCTACCAATGCCTAAGGGCTGGGGCGTCCCAGGCCATGGGCTCCCTAAGCTTAAGGGCTGGGGCGCCCCAGGCCTGGGGCTCCCAAACCTAAGGGCTGGGCCGCCCCAGGCCTTGGGCTCCCTAAGCCTAATGGCTGGAGCACCCTAGGCCTGGGGCTCCCAAGCCTAAGGGCTCTGGCGCCCAAGACCTGGGGCACCCTAAGCCTAAGGACTGCGCGCCCCAGCCCTGGCGATCCCAGAGCCTAAGGCTGGGACGCCCCAGGCCTGGGGCTCCCTAAGCCGAAGGGCTGGGGCATCCCAGGCCATGGGCTCCCTAAGCCTAAAGGCTGTGGCGCCCAGGGCCTGGGGCTCCCAAAGCCTAAGGGCTGGGGCGCATCAGGCCTGTGGCTCCCAAAGCCTAAGGGCAGGGGCGTCGCAGCCCTTGGGCTCCCAAAGCCTAAGGGCTGGGGCGCCGCAGGTCTGGGGCTCCCAAAGCCTAAGGGCTGTGGCGCCCCCGGCCTTGGGCTCCCAAAGCCTAAGTGCTTGGGCGCCCTAGGCCTGGCGCGCCCTAAACCGACGGGCGGGGGCGTCCCAGGCCTGGGGCTCCCTAAGCAAACGGGCGGGGCCGTCCCAGGCCTGGGGCTCCCTAAGCCTAAGGGCTGTGGCGTCCCAGGCCTGGGGCTCCCTAAGCCTAAGGGTTGGGGCGCCCCAGGCCTTGGGCTCCCAAAGCCTATGGGCTGGGGCACACCAGGCCTGGGGCTACCAAAGCCTAAGGGCTGGGGCACCCCAGGCCTGGGGCTCCCTAAACCTAAGGGCTGGGAAGCCCCAGTCATGGGCTCCCTAAGCCTAAGGGCTGTGGCGCCCCAGGCCTGGGGCTCCCTAAGCCTAAGGGCTGGGGCGCATCAGGCCTGGGGCTCCCAGGGTAAGGGTAGGGGCGTCACAGCCCTTGGGCTCCCTAAGCCTAAGGGCTGGAGGGCCCCAGGCCTGGGGCTCCCAAAGCCTAAGAGCTTGGGCTCCCCAAGCCTGGGGCAACCTAAGCCTAAGGACTGGGCGCCCCAGGCCTGAGGATCCCAAAGCCTAAGGGCTGGGGCACCCCAGGTCTGGGGCTACCAAAGCCTAAGGGCTGCGCGCCCCAGGCAGGGGCTCCCTAAACCTAAGGACTGGGCGTACCATGCCTGGGGCTCCCAAAGAATAAGGGCTGGGGCGACCCAGGACTGGGGCTCCCTAAGCCGAAGGGCTGGGGCGTCCCAGGCCATGGGCTCCCTAAGCCTAAGGGCTGTTGCGCCCAGGGCCTGGGGCTCCCAAAGCCTAAGGGCTGGGGCGCATCAGGCCTGGGGCTCCCAAAGCCTAAGTGCAGGGGCGTCGCAGCCCTTGGGCTCCCAAAGCCTAAGGGCTGAGGCGCCGCAGGTCTGGGGCTCCCAAAGCCTAAGGGCTGGGGCGCCCTAGGCCTGGCGCGCCCTAAGCCGAAGGGCTGGGGCATCCCAGGCCATTGGCTCCCTAAGCCTAAGGGTTGGTGCGCCCCAGGCCTGGGGCTCCCTAAGCCTTAGGGCTGGAGCGCCCCAGGCCTGGGACTCCCAAAGCCTAAGGGCTGGTGCGCCCCCGGCCTTGGGCTCCCAAATCCTAAGGGCTTGGGCGCCCTAGGCCTGGGGCGCCCTAAACCGACGGGCGGGGCGTCCGAGGCCTGGGGCTCCCTAAGCTGACGGGCGGGGCTGTCCCAGGTCTGGGGCTCCCTAAGCCTAAGGGCTGTGGCGTCCCAAGCCTGGGGCTCCCTAAGCCTAAGGGCTTGAGGGCCCCTGGCCTGGGGCTTCCAAACCTAAGGGTTGGGGCGCCCCAGGCCTTGGGCTCCCAAAGCCTAAGGGCTGGGGCACACCAGGCCTGGGGCTACCAAAGCCTAAGGGCTGGGGCGTCCCAGGCCATGGGCTCCCTAAGCTTAAGGGCTGGGGCGCCCCAGGCCTGGGGCTCCCAAATCTAAGGCTGGGCCGCCCCAGGCCTTGGGCTCTCTAAGCCTAATGGCTGGAGCACCCTAGGCCTGGGGCTCCCAAGCCTAAGGGCTGGCGCCCAAGACCTGGGGCACCCTAAGCCTAAGGGCTGCGCGCCCCAGCCCTGGGGATCCCAGAGCCTAAGGGCTAGGGCGCCCTAGGCCTGGCGCGCCTTAAGTCAAAGTGCTGGGCGTCCCAGGTCATGGGCTCCCTAAGCCTAAGGGCTGGGGCGCCCCAGGCCTGGGGCATCCTAAGCCTAAGGGCTGGGATGCCCCAGGCCTGGGGTTCCCTAAGCCGAAGGGCTGGGGCGCCCCAGGCCTGGGGCTCCCTAAGTCTAAGGGCTTCAGCGCCCCAGGCCAGGGCCTCCCAAAGCCTAAGGGCTGGGGAGCCCCAGGCCTGGGGCACCCTAAGCCTAAGGCCTAGGGCAACCCAGGCCTGGGGCTCCCAAAGCCTAAGGGCTGGGGCGCCCTAGGCCTGGCGCGCCCTAAGCCGAAGGGCTGGGGCATCCCAGGCCATTGGCTCCCTAAGCCTAAGGTTTGGTGCGCCCCAGGCCTGGGGCTCCCTAAGCCTTAGGACTGGAGCGCCCCAGGCCTGGGGCTCCCAAAGCCTAAGGGCTGGGGCGCCCCCGGCCTTGGGCTCCCAAACCCTAAGGGCTTGGGCGCCCTAGGCCTGGCGCGCCCTAAACCGACGGGCGGGGGCGTCCCAGGCCTGGGGTTCCCTAAGCTGACGGGCGGGGCCGTCCCAGGCCTGGGGCTCCCTAAGCCTAAGGGCTTGAGGGCCCCTGGCCTGGGGCTTCCAAACCTAAGGGTTGGGGCACACCAGGCCTGGGGCTACCAAAGCCTAAGGGCTGGGGCGCCCCAGGCCTGGGGCTCCCAAACCTAAGGGCTGGCCCGCCCCAGGCCTTGGGCTCTCTAAGTCTAATGGCTGGAGCACCCTAGGCCTGGGGCTCCCAAGCCTAAGGGCTCTGGCGCCCAAGACCTGGGGCACCCTAAGCCTAAGGGCTGCGCGCCCCAGCCCTGGGGATCCCAGAGCCTAAGGGCTAGGGCGCCCTAGGCCTGGCGCGCCTTAAGCCAAAGTGCTGGGCGTCCCAGGCCATGGGCTCCCTAAGCCTAAGGGCTGGGGCGCCCCAGGCCTGGGGAATCCTAAGCCTAAGGGATGGGATGCCCCAGGCCTGGGGTTCCCTAAGCCGAAGGGCTGGGTCCCCCCAAGCCTGGGGCTCCCTAAGTCTAAGGGCTGGGCGCCCCAGGCATGGGGCACACAAAGCCTAAGGGATGGGGCGCCCTAGGACTGGCGCGCCCTTAGCCAAAGGGCTGGTGCGTCCCAGGCCATGGGATCCCTAAGCCTAACGGCTGGTGCGCCCCAGGCCTGGGATACCCTTAGCCTAAGGGCTGGGGCGTACCATGCCTGGGGCTCCAAAACCTAAGGGCTGGGGCGCCCCAGGCCTGGGGCTCCCAAATCCTAAGGGCTGGGGCGCCCCAGGCCTTGGTCTCCCAAAGCCTAAGGGCAGTGGCGCCCCAGGACTGGGGCTCCCAAAGCCTAAGGGCTGGGGCGCTCCGACCTGGGGCTCCCAAAGCCTAAGGCTGGGACGCCCCAGGCCAGGGTCTCCCAAAGCCGAAGAGTTGGGGTGCCACAGGCCTGGGGCTCCCTAAGCCTAAGGGCAGTGGTGCCCCAAGCCAGGGATCCCTAAGCCTAAGGGCTGGTGGGCCCCAGGCATGGGGCTCCCTAAGCCTAAGGGCTGGGGCACACCAGGCCTGGGGCTACCAAAGCCTAAGGGTTGGGGCGCCCCAAGCCTTGGGCTCCCAAAGCCTAAGGGCTGGGGCACACCAGGCCTGGGGCTACCAAAGCCTAAGGGCTCGGGCGTCCCAGGCCATGGGCTCCCTAAGCTTAAGGGCTGGGGCGCCCCAGACCTGGGGCTCCCAAAGCCTAAGGGCTTGGCCGCCCCAGGCCTTGGGCTCCCTAAGCCTAAGGGCTGCGCGCCCCAGCCCTGGGGATCCCAGAGCCTAAGGGCTAGGGCGCCCTAGGCCTGGCGCGCCTTAAGCCAAAGTGCTGGGCGTCCCAGGCCATGGGCTCCCTAAGCCTAAGGGCTGGGGCACCCCAGGCCTGGGGCATCCTAAGCCTAAGGGCTGGGATGCCCCAGGCCTGGGGTTCCCTAAGCCGAAGGGCTGGGTCCCCCCAAGCCTGGGGCTTCCTAAGTCTAAGGGCTGGGCGCCCCAGGCATGGGGCACACAAAGCCTAAGGGATGGGGCGCCCTAGGACTGGCGTGCCCTTAGCCAAAGGGCTGGGGTGTCCCAGGCCATGGGATCCCTAAGCCTAAGGGCTGGTGCGCCCCAAGCCTGGGACTCCCTTAGCCTAAGGGCTGGGGCGCCCCAGGCCTGGGGCTCCCAAATCCTAAGGGCTGGGGCGCCCCAGGCCTGGGTCTCCCAAAGCCTAAGGGCAGGGGCGCCCCAGGCCTGGGGCTCCCAAAGCCTAAGGGCTGGGGCGCTCCGGCCTGGGGCTCCCAAAGCCTAAGGCTGGGACGCCCCAGGCCAGGGTCTCCCTAAGCTGAAGGGCTGGGGCGCCCAAGGCAGAAGCTCCCAAAGCCGAAGAGCTGGGGTGCCCCAGGCCTGGGGCTCCCAAAGCCTAAGGGCTGGGTCGTACCATGCCAGGGGCTCCCAAAGCCTACGGGCTTGGGGACCACAGGCCTGGGTCTCCCAAGCCTAAAGGCTGGGCACCCCAGGCCTGGAGCTCCCAAAACCTAAGGAGTGGGGCGCCCCAGGCCTGGGGCTCCCTAAGCCTAAGGGCTGTGGTGCCCCAAGCAAGGGATCCCTAAGCCTAAGGGCTGGTGGGCCCCAGGCATGGGGCTCCCTAAGCCTAAGGGCTGGAGCGCCCCAGGTCTAGGGCTTCCAAAGCCTAAGGCTAGTGCGCCCAAAGCCTGGGGCACCCTAAGCCTAAGGGCTGGGCGCCCCAGGTCTTGGGCTCCCAAAGCCTAAGGGCTGGGGCGCCCAAGGCCTAGCGTGCCTTAAGCCAAAGGGCTGGGGCGTCCCAGACCATGGCCTCCCTAAGATTAAGGGCTGGTGGGCCCCAGGCCTTGGGCTCCCTAAGCCTAAGGGCTAGAGCGCCCCAGGTCTAGGGCTCCCAAAGCCTAAGGGCTAGGGCGCCCCAGCCTGGGGCACCATAAGCCTAAGGGCTGCGGCGCCCCAGGTCTATGGCTCCCAAAGCCTAAAGGCTGGGGCGCCCTAGGACTGGCGCGCCCTAAGCCGAAGGGCGAGGGCGTCCCAGGCCTGGGGCTCCCTAAGCTTAAGAGCTGGGGCGCCCTAGGCCTGGGGCTCCCAAACCTAAGGGTTGGAGCGCCCCAGGACTGGGGCTCCCAAAGCCTAAGGCCTGGGGTGCCCAAGGCCATGGGCTCCCAAAGCCTAAGGGCTGGGGCGCCCTAGCATGGCGCGCCCTAAGCCGAAGGGCGGGGGCATCCCAGGCCTGGCGCTCCCTAAGCCTACGGGCTGGGTCGCCCCAGGCCTGGGGCTCCCTAACCCTAAGGGCTGTAGCGTCCCAGGCCTGGGGCTCCCAAAGCCTAAGGGCTGGGGCACCCCAGGCCAGGGGCTACCAAAGCCTAAGGGCTGGGGCGTCCCAGGCCATGGGCTCCCTAAGCCTAAGCGCTGGCGCGTACCATGCCTGGGGCTCCCAAAGCCGAAGGGCTGGGTCCCGCCAGGCCTGGGGCTTCCTAAGCCTGAGGGCTGGGGTGCCCCAGCCTGGGGCTCACAAAGCCTAAGGGCTGGGGCGCCCTGGCCTGGGGCTCCCAAAGCGTATGGCTGGGACGCCCCAGGCCAGGGGCTCCCTAAGCCGAAGGGCTGGGGAGCCCAGGACCAGGGGCTCCCAAAGCGTAAAGGCTGGGGCGCCCCAGGCCTGGGGTTCCCAAAGCCTAAGGGCTGCGGCGCCCCAGGCCTGGAGTTCCCAAACCTAAGGGCTGGGGCGCCACAGGCCTGGGGCTCCCTAAACCTAAGGGCAAGGGCACCCCATGCCTGGGGCTACCTAAGCCTAAAGACTCGGGTGTCCCATGTCTGGGGCTTCCTAAGCCTAAGGCCTGGGGCGCCCCGGCCTGGGGCTCCCAAAGTCTAAGGGCCGGGTCGCCCCAGGCCTGGGGCCCCCAAAGCCTAAGGGCTGGGCCGCCCCAGGCCTGGAGTTCGCAAACCTAAGGGCTGGGACGCCACAGACCTGGGGCTCTCTAAACCTAAGTGCTGGGGTGCCCCATGCCTCGGGCTACCTAGGCCTAAGGAATCGGGCGTCCCAAGCCTGGGGCTTCCTAAGCCTAAGGGCTGGGGCGCCCCGGCCTGGGGCTCCCAAAGTCTAAGGGCTGGGGCGCCCCAGGACTGGGGCTCCCTAATCTGAAGACTGGGGCGCCCTAGGCCTGGGGTCCCCAAAGCCTAAGGGCTGTGGTGCCAATGTCCTGGGGCTTCCTAAGCCTAAGGGCTGGGGCGCCCCAGGCCTGGGGCTTCCAAAGCCTAAGGGCTGGGTGCCCCAAGGCCTCGGGATCCCAAAGCATAAGGTCTGGGGCGCCCCAGGGCTGGGGCTCGCAAAGCCTGAGGGCTGGGTCCCTCCCGGCCTCGGGCTCCCAAAACCTAAGGGCTGGGTCGCCCCGGCCTGGGGCTCCCAAAGCCTAAGGGCTGGGGCGCCCCGGCCTGGGCCTCCCAAAGCCTAAGGGCTGGGGCGCCCCCGCCTGGGGCTCCCATAGCCTAAGGGCTAGGGCGCCCCAGGCCTGGGGCTCCCAAAGCCTAAGGGCTGGTGTGCCCCAGGCCAGGGATCCCTAAGCCTAAGGGCTGGGGCGCCCCAGGCCTGGGGCTCCCTTAGTCGAAGGGATGGGACCTCCTAGGCCTGGGGCGCCCAAACCTAAGGACAGTGGCGCCCCAGGCCTGCGGCTCCCTAAGACTAAGGGCTGGGGCGCATCAGGCCTGGGGCTCCCAAAGCCTAAGGAAAGGGGCGTCGCAGCCCTTGAGCTCCCTAAGCCTAAGGGCTGGGGCGCCCCAGGTCTGGGGCTCCCAAAGCCTAAGGGCTGGGGCGCCCCAGGCCTGCTGCTCTCTAAGCCTAAGGGCTAGGGCGCCCCAGGCCATGGGCTTCCTAAGCCTAAGGGCTGGTGCGCCCCAGGCCTGGGGCTCCCTAAGCCTAAGGGCTGGGGCGCCCCAGGCCATGGGCTCCCTAAGCCTAAGGGCTGGTGCGCCCCAGGTCTGGGGCTCCCTAAGCCTAATGGCTGGGGTGGCCCAGGCCTGGGGCTCCCAAAGCCTAAGGGCTGGGGTTCCCCAGGGCTGCTGCACCAAAAGCCTAAAGGCTGGGGCGAACCAGGCCTCGGGCTCCCTAAGCCTAAGGGCTAGGGCGCCCCAGGTTTGGGTTTCACCAAGCCGAAGGGCTGGGACCCCCTAGGCCTGGGGCGCCCAAAGCCTAAGAGCAGTGGCGCCGCAGGCCTGGGGCTCCCTAAGCCTAAGGGCTTCGGCGCATCAGGCCTGTGGCTCCCAAAGCCTAAGGACAGGGGCGTCGCAGCCCTTGGGCTCTCTAAGCCTAAGGGCTGGGGCGCCCCAGGTCTTGGGCTCCCAAAGCCTAAGGGCTGGGGCACCTCAGGCCTGGGGCTCTCTAAGCCTAAGGGCTTGTGTGCCCCAGGCCTGGGGCTTCCTAAGCCTAAGGGCTGGAGCGCCCCAGGCCCGGGGCTCCCAAACCCTAAGGGCTGGGGCGCCCCAGGCCTGGGGCAACCAAAGCCTAAGGGCTGTGGCGTCCCAGGCCATAGGCTCCCTAAGCCTAAGGGCTGGGGTGCCCCAGGCTTGGGGCTCCCTAAGCCTAAGGGCTCTGACGCCCCAGGCCTGGGGATCCCTAAGCTGAAGGGCTGGGGCCCCCTAGTCCTGGGGCGCCCAAAGCCTAAGAGCAGTGGCGCCCCAGGCCTGTGGCTCCCAAAGCCTAAGGGCTGGGGGGCTTCAGGCCTTGGGCTCCCTAAGCCGAAAGGCTGGGGAGTCGCAAGCCTTGGGTTCCCTAAGCCTAAGGGCTGGGGCGCCCCAGGACTGGGGCTCCCAAATCTTAGGGCTGGGGGTCCCCAGGCCTTTTACTCCCAAAGCATAAAGGCTGGGGAACCTTAGGCCTGGCGCGCCCTAGCCGAAGGGCTGGGGCTTCCCAGGCCATGGGTTCCCTAAGACAAAAGGCTGGGCTGGGGCGCCCCAGGCATGGGCCTCCCTAACCCTAAGGGCTGGGTCCCCCCTGGCCTTGGGCTCCCTAAGCCTAAGGGCTGGGGTACCCCTTGCCTGGGGCTCCCAAAGCCTAAGGGCTGCGGCGTACCATGCCTGGGGCTCCTAAAGCCTAAGGGCTGGGGCGCCCCAGGCCTGGGGCTCCCAAAGCCTAAGGGCTGGGGGGCCTCAGGCCTGGGGCTCCCAAGCCTAAAAGCTGGGGCACCCCAGGCCTGGAGCTCCCAAAGCCTAAGGGGTGGGGCGCCCCAGGCCTGGGGCTCCCTAAGCCTAAGTGCTGGGACGACCCAGGCCAGGGATCCCTAAGCCTAAGGGCTGGGGTGCCCCAGGCCTGGGGCTCCCTTAGCCGAAGGGCTGGGACCCCCTATGCCAGGGGCGCCCAAAGCCTAAGGGCAGTGGCGCCCCAGGCCTGGGGCTCCCTAAGCCAAAGGGCTGCGGCGAATCAAGCCTGGGGCTCCCAAAGCCTAAGGACAGGGGCGTCGCAGCCCTTGGGCTCCCTAAGCCTAAGGGCTGGGACGCCCCAGGCCTGGGGATCCCTAAGCCTTAGGGCTGTGGCCCCCTAGGCCTGGGTCTCCCAAACCCTAAGGGCTGGGGGGCTTCTGGCCTTGGGCTCCCTAAGCCGAAGGGCTGGGGAGTCGCAAGCCTTGGGCTCCCTAAGCCTATGGGCTGGGGCGCCCCAGGCCTGGGGCTCCCTAAGCCTTAGGGCTGGAGCGCCCCAGGCCTGGGGCTCACAAACCTTAGGGCTGGGGCGCCCCAGGCCTTGTGCTCCCAAAGCCTACAGGGTGGGGAGCCCTAGGCCTGGCTCGCCCTAGCCGAAGGGCTGGGGCTTCCCAGGCCATGGGCTCCCTAAGCCTAAAGGCTGGATTGTGGCGCCCCAGGCATGGAGCTCCCTAACCCGAAGGGCTGAGTCCCCCCTGTCCTGGGACTCCCTAAGCCTAAGGGCTGGGTCCCCCCTGGCCTGGGGCTCCCTAAGCCTAAAGTCTGGGGCGCCACAGGCCTGGGGCTACCAAAGCCTAAGGGCTGGGGCGCCCCAGGCCTGGGACTCCCCAAGCCGAAGGGCTGGGGCGCCCTGCCCTGTGGCACCCAAAGCCTAAGGGCTGTGGCGCCCCAGGACTCGGGCTCCCTAAGCCGAAAGGCTGGGGCGTCCCAGGCCATGGGCTCCCTAAGACTAAGGGCTCGTGCGCCCCAGGCCTGGGGCTCCGTAAGTCTAAGGGCTGGGGCACCCTAGGCCTTGGGCTCCCAAAGCCTAAGGCTGGGGCACCCCAGGTCTGGGGCTACCAAAGATTAAGGGCTGGGGCGCCCCAGGCCTGGGAGTCCCAAAGCCTAATGGCTGGAGCGCCGCAGGCCTGGAGCTCCCAAGCCTAAAGGCTGGGGCGCCCCAGCCCTGGAGCTCCCAAAGCCTAAGGGGTGGGGCGCCCCAGGCATGGGGCTCCCTAAGCCTAAGTGCTGGGGCGCCCCAGGCCTTGGGCTCGCTAAGCCTATAGGCTGGGACGCATCAGGCCTGGGGCTCTTTAAGCCTAAGGACAGGGGCGTCGCAGACCTTGGGCTCCCTAAGCCTAAGGGCTGCGGCGCCCCAGGTCTGGGGCTCCCAAAGCCTAATGGCTGGAGCTCCCCAGGCCTGGGGGTCCCAAAGCCTAAGGACTAAGGCGCCCTAGGCCTGGCGCGCCTTAAGCCGAAGTTCTGGGGCGTCCCAGGCCATGGGCTCCCTAAGCCTAAGGGCTGGGGCGCCCCAGGCTTGGGGCATCCTAAGCCTAAGGGCTGGGACGCCCCAGGCCTGGGGTTCCCTAAGCCGAAGGGCTGGGTCCCCCAAAGCCTGGGCTCCCTAAGTCTAAGGGCTGGGGCGCCCCAGGCCTGGGGCTACCAAAGCCTAATGGCTGGGCGCCCCAGGCCTGGGGCACAGAAAGCCTAAAGGCTGGGGCGCCCTAGGACTGGGGCGCCCTTATCCAAAGGGCTGGGGTGTCCCAGGCCATGGGCTCCCTAAGCGTAAGGGCAGGTGCGCCCCAGGCCTGGGACTCCCTAAGCCTAAGGGCTGGGGCGTACCATGCCTGGGGCTTCCAAAGCCTAAGGGCTGGGGCTCCCCAGGCCTGGGGCTCCCAAATCCTAAGGGCTGGGGCGCCCCAGGCCTTGGTCTCCCAAAGCCAAAGGCTGGGACGCGCCAGGCCAGGGTCTCCCTAAGCCGAAGGGCTAGGGCGCCCTAGACCTGGCGCGCCCTAAGCCGAATGGCTGGGGCGTCCCAGGCCATGGGCTCCCTAATCCAAGGGCTGGTGCACACCAGGCCTGGGGCTCCCTAAGCAGAAGTGCTGGGTCCTCCCAGGCCTGGGGCTCCCTAAGCCTAAGGGCTGGGGAGCCCCAGGCCTGGGGTTACCAAAGCCTATTGGATGGGGCACCCCAGGCCTGGCGTTCCCTAAACCTAAGGGCTGCGAAGCCCCAGTCATGGGCTCCCTAAGCCTAAGGGCTGTGGCGCCCCAGGCCTGGGGCTCCCTAAGCCTAAGGGCTGGGGCGTACCATGCCTGGGGCTCCCAAATCCTAAGGGCTGGGGCGCACCTGGCCTGGGGCTCCCAAAGCCTAAGGGCTGGGGTGCCCCAAGGCTGGAGCTCCAAAAGCCTAAGGCCTGGGCGCCCCAGGCTGGGGCTCCCTAAACCTAAGGACTGGGGCGTACCATGCCTGGGGCTCCCAAAGAATAAGGGCTGGGGGGCCCCAGGACTGGGGCTCCCGAAGCCGAAGGGCTGGGACGCCCCAGGCCTAGGGCTCCCTAAGCCGAAGAGCTGGGGCGTCGCAGGCCATGGGCTCCCTAAGCTTAAAGTCTGTGGCACCCATGGCCTGGGGCTCCCAAAGCCTAAGGGCTGGGGCCCATCAGGCCTGGGGCTCCCAAAGCCTAAGGGCTGGGGCGCCCAGGTCTGGGGCTCACAAAGCCTAAGGGCAGTGGCGCCCCAGGCCTGGGGCTCCCTAAGCCTAAGGGCTGGAGCGCCCCAGGCCTGGGGCTCCCAAAACCTAAGGGCTGGGGCGCCCCAGGCCTGGGGCACCCTAAGCCTAAGGGCTGGGGAAACCCAGGCCTGGGGCTCCCAAAGCCTAAGGGCCGGGGCGCCCTAGGCCTGGCGCGCCCTAAGCCGAAGGGCTGGGCCATCCCAGGCCATGGGCTCCCTAAGCTTAAGGGCTGGGGCACCCCAGGCCTGGCTCTCCCAAAGCCTAAGGGCAGGGGCGCCCCAGGCCTGGGGCTCCCAAAGCTTAAGGGCTGGGGCGCTCCGGCCTGGGGCTCCCAAAGCCTAAGGCTGGGACGCCCCAGGCCAGGGTCTCCCTAAGCTGAAGGGCTGGGGCGCCCAAGGCAGAAGCTCCCAAAGCCGAAGAGCTGGGGTGCCCCAGGCCTGGGGCTCCCAAAGCCTATGGGCTGGGGCGTACCATGCCAGGGGCTCCCAAAGCCTAAGGGCTTGGGGACCACAGGCCTGGGTCTCCCAAGCCTAAAGGCTGGGCACCCCAGGCCTGGAGCTCCCAAAACCTAAGGGGTGGGGCGCCCCAGGCCTGGGGCTCCCTAAGCCTAAGGGCTGTGGTGCCCCAAGCAAGGGATCCCTAAGCCTAAGGGCTGGTGGGCCCCAGGCATGGGGCTCCCTAAGCCTAAGGGCTGGAGCGCCCCAGGTCTAGGGCTTCCAAAGCCTAAGGACAGGGGCGTCGCAGCCCTTGGGCTCCCTAAGCCTAAGGGCTGCGGCGCCCCAGGTCTGGGGCTCCCAAAGCCTAAGGGCTGGGGCGCCCCAGGCCTGGGGCTCTCTAAGCCTAAGGGCTAAAGTGCCCCAGGTCTAGGGCTCCCAAAACCTAAGGCTAGTGCGCCCAAAGCCTGGGGCACCCTAAGCCTAAGGGCTGGGCGCCCCAGGTCTTGGGCTCCCAAAGCCTAAGGGCTGGGGCGCCCAAGGCCTAGCGTGCCTTAAGCCAAAGGGCTGGGGCATCCCAGGCCTGGAGTTCCCAAACCTAAGGGCTGGGGCGCCACAGGCCTGGGGCTCCCTAAACCTAAGGGCAAGGGCACCCCATGCCTGGGGCTACCTAAGCCTAAAGACTCGGATGTCCCATGTCTGGGGCTTCCTAAGCCTAAGGCCTGGGGCGCCCCGGCCTGGGGCTCCCAAAGTCTAAGGGCCGGGTCGCCCCAGGCCTGGGGCCCCCAAAGCCTAAGGGCTGGGCCGCCCCAGGCCTGGAGTTCGCAAACCTAAGGGCTGGGACGCCACAGACCTGGGGCTCCCTAAACCTAAGGGCTGGGGCGCCCCATGCCTCGGGCTACCTAGGCCTAAGGAATCGGGCGTCCCAAGCCTGGGGCTTCCTAAGCCTAAGGGCTGGGGCGCCCCGGCCTGGGGCTCCCAAAGTCTAAGGGTTGGGGCGCCCCCGCCTGGGGCTCCCATAGCCTAAGGGCTAGGGCGCCCCAGGCCTGGGGCTCCCAAAGCCTAAGGGCTGGTGTGCCCCAGGCCAGGGATCCCTAAGCCTAAGGGCTGGGGCGCCCCAGGCCTGGGGCTCCCTTAGTCGAAGGGCTGGGACCTCCTAGGCCTGGGGCGCCCAAACCTAAGGACAGTGGCGCCCCAGGCCTGCGGCTCCCTAAGACTAAGGGCTGGGGCGCATCAGGCCTGGGGCTCCCAAAGCCTAAGGAAAGGGGCGTCGCAGCCCTTGAGCTCCCTAAGCCTAAGGGCTGGGGCGCCCCAGGTCTGGGGCTCCCAAAGCCTAAGGGCTGGGGCGCCCCAGGCCTGCTGCTCTCTAAGCCTAAGGGCTAGGGCGCCCCAGGCCATGGGCTTCCTAAGCCTAAGGGCTGGTGCGCCCCAGGCCTGGGGCTCCCTAAGCCTAAGGGCTGGGGCGCCCCAGGCCATGGGCTCCCTAAGCCTAAGGGCTGGTGCGCCCCAGGTCTGGGGCTCCCTAAGCCTAATGGCTGGGGTGGCCCAGGCCTGGGGCTCCCAAAGCCTAAGGGCTGGGGTTCCCCAGGGCTGCTGCACCAAAAGCCTAAAGGCTGGGGCGAACCAGGCCTCGGGCTCCCTAAGCCTAAGGGCTAGGGCGCCCCAGGTTTGGGTTTCACCAAGCCGAAGGGCTGGGACCCCCTAGGCCTGGGGCGCCCAAAGCCTAAGAGCAGTGGCGCCGCAGGCCTGGGGCTCCCTAAGCCTAAGGGCTTCGGCGCATCAGGCCTGTGGCTCCCAAAGCCTAAGGACAGGGGCGTCGCAGCCCTTGGGCTCTCTAAGCCTAAGGGCTGGGGCGCCCCAGGTCTTGGGCTCCCAAAGCCTAAGGGCTGGGGCACCTCAGGCCTGGGGCTCTCTAAGCCTAAGGGCTTGTGTGCCCCAGGCCTGGGGCTTCCTAAGCCTAAGGGCTGGAGCGCCCCAGGCCCGGGGCTCCCAAACCCTAAGGGCTGGGGCGCCCCAGGCCTGGGGCAACCAAAGCCTAAGGGCTGTGGCGTCCCAGGCCATAGGCTCCCTAAGCCTAAGGGCTGGGGTGCCCCAGGCTTGGGGCTCCCTAAGCCTAAGGGCTCTGACTCCCCAGGCCTGGGGATCCCTAAGCTGAAGGGCTGGGGCCCCCTAGTCCTGGGGCGCCCAAAGCCTAAGAGCAGTGGCGCCCCAGGCCTGTGGCTCCCAAAGCCTAAGGGCTGGGGGGCTTCAGGCCTTGGGCTCCCTAAGCCGAAAGGCTGGGGAGTCGCAAGCCTTGGGTTCCCTAAGCCTAAGGGCTGGGGCGCCCCAGGCCTGGGGCTCCCAAATCTTAGGGCTGGGAGTCCCCAGGCCTTTTACTCCCAAAGCATAAAGGCTGGGGCACCTTAGGCCTGGCGCGCCCTAGCCGAAGGGCTGGGGCTTCCCAGGCCATGGGTTCCCTAAGACAAAAGGCTGGGCTGGGGCGCCCCAGGCATGGGCCTCCCTAACCCTAAGGGCTGGGTCCCCCCTGGCCTTGGGCTCCCTAAGCCTAAGGGCTGGGGTACCCCTTGCCTGGGGCTCCCAAAGCCTAAGGGCTGCGGCGTACCATGCCTGGGGCTCCTAAAGCCTAAGGGCTGGGGCGCCCCAGGCCTGGGGCTCCCAAAGCCTAAGGGCTGGGGGGCCTCAGGCCTGGGGCTCCCAAGCCTAAAAGCTGGGGCACCCCAGGCCTGGAGCTCCCAAAGCCTAAGGGGTGGGGCGCCCCAGGCCTGGGGCTCCCTAAGCCTAAGTGCTGGGACGACCCAGGCCAGGGATCCCTAAGCCTAAGGGCTGGGGTGCCCCAGGCCTGGGGCTCCCTTAGCCGAAGGGCTGGGACCCCCTATGCCAGGGGCGCCCAAAGCCTAAGGGCAGTGGCGCCCCAGGCCTGGGGCTCCCTAAGCCAAAGGGCTGCGGCGAATCAAGCCTGGGGCTCCCAAAGCCTAAGGACAGGGGCGTCGCAGCCCTTGGGCTCCCTAAGCCTAAGGGCTGGGACGCCCCAGGCCTGGGGATCCCTAAGCCTTAGGGCTGTGGCCCCCTAGGCCTGGGTCTCCCAAACCCTAAGGGCTGGGGGGCTTCAGGCCTTGGGCTCCCTAAGCCGAAGGGCTGGGGAGTCGCAAGCCTTGGGCTCCCTAAGCCTATGGGCTGGGGCGCCCCAGGCCTGGGGCTCCCTAAGCCTTAGGGCTGGAGCGCCCCAGGCCTGGGGCTCACAAACCTTAGGGCTGGGGCGCCCCAGGCCTTGTGCTCCCAAAGCCTACAGGGTGGGGAGCCCTAGGCCTGGCTCGCCCTAGCCGAAGGGCTGGGGCTTCCCAGGCCATGGGCTCCCTAAGCCTAAAGGCTGGATTGTGGCGCCCCAGGCATGGAGCTCCCTAACCCGAAGGGCTGAGTCCTCCCTGTCCTGGGGCTCCCTAAGCCTAAGGGCTGGGTCCCCCCTGGCCTGGGGCTCCCTAAGCCTAAGGTCTGGGGCGCCACAGGCCTGGGGCTACCAAAGCCTAAGGGCTGGGGCGCCCCAGGCCTGGGACTCCCCAATCCGAAGGGCTGGGGCGCCCTGCCCTGTGGCGCCCAAAGCCTAAGGGCTGTGGCGCCCCAGGACTCGGGCTCCCTAAGCCGAAAGGCTGGGGCGTCCCAGGCCATGGGCTCCCTAAGACTAAGGGCTCGTGCGCCCCAGGCCTGGGGCTCCGTAAGTCTAAGGGCTGGGGCACCCTAGGCCTTGGGCTCCCAAAGCCTAAGGCTGGGGCACCCCAGGTCTGGGGCTACCAAAGATTAAGGGCTGGGGCGCCCCAGGCCTGGGAGTCCCAAAGCCTAATGGCTGGAGCGCCGCAGGCCTGGAGCTCCCAAGCCTAAAGGCTGGGGCGCCCCAGCCCTGGAGCTCCCAAAGCCTAAGGGGTGGGGCGCCCCAGGCATGGGGCTCCCTAAGCCTAAGTGCTGGGGCGCCCCAGGCCTTGGGCTCGCTAAGCCTATAGGCTGGGACGCATCAGGCCTGGGGCTCTTTAAGCCTAAGGACAGGGGCGTCGCAGACCTTGGGCTCCCTAAGCCTAAGGGCTGCGGCGCCCCAGGTCTGGGGCTCCCAAAGCCTAATGGCTGGAGCTCCCCAGGCCTGGGTGTCCCAAAGCCTAAGGACTAAGGCGCCCTAGGCCTGGCGCGCCTTAAGCCGAAGTTCTGGGGCGTCCCAGGCCATGGGCTCCCTAAGCCTAAGGGCTGGGGCGCCCCAGGCTTGGGGCATCCTAAGCCTAAGGGCTGGGACGCCCCAGGCCTGGGGTTCCCTAAGCCGAAGGGCTGGGTCCCCCAAAGCCTGGGGCTCCCTAAGTCTAAGGGCTGGGGCGCCCCAGGCCTGGGGCTACCAAAGCCTAATGGCTGGGCGCCCCAGGCCTTGGGCACAGAAAGCCTAAAGGCTGGGGCGCCCTAGGACTGGGGCGCCCTTATCCAAAGGGCTGGGGTGTCCCAGGCCATGGGCTCCCTAAGCGTAAGGGCAGGTGCGCCCCAGGCCTGGGTCTCCCTAAGCCTAAGGGCTGGGGCGTACCATGCCTGGGGCTTCCAAAGCCTAAGGGCTGGGGCTCCCCAGGCCTGGGGCTCCCAAATCCTAAGGGCTGGGGCGCCCCAGGCCTTGGTCTCCCAAAGCCAAAGGCTGGGACGCGCCAGGCCAGGGTCTCCCTAAGCCGAAGGGCTAGGGCGCCCTAGACCTGGCGCGCCCTAAGCCGAATGGCTGGGGCGTCCCAGGCCATGGGCTCCCTAATCCAAGGGCTGGTGCACACCAGGCCTGGGGCTCCCTAAGCAGAAGTGCTGGGTCCTCCCAGGCCTGGGGCTCCCTAAGCCTAAGGGCTGGGGAGCCCCAGGCCTGGGGTTACCAAAGCCTATTGGATGGGGCACCCCAGGCCTGGCGTTCCCTAAACCTAAGGGCTGGGAAGCCCCAGTCATGGGCTCCCTAAGCCTAAGGGCTGTGGCGCCCCAGGCCTGGGGCTCCCTAAGCCTAAGGGCTGGGGCGTACCATGCCTGGGGCTCCCAAAGCCTAAGGGCTGGGGCGCACCTGGCCTGGGGCTCCCAAAGCCTAAGGGCTGGGGTGCCCCAAGGCTGGAGCTCCAAAAGCCTAAGGCCTGGGCGCCCCAGGCTGGGGCTCCCTAAACCTAAGGACTGGGGCGTACCATGCCTGGGGCTCCCAAAGAATAAGGGCTGGGGCGCCCCAGGACTGGGGCTCCCGAAGCCGAAGGGCTGGGACGCCCCAGGCCTAGGGCTCCCTAAGCCGAAGAGCTGGGGCGTCGCAGGCCATGGGCTCCCTAAGCTTAAAGTCTGTGGCACCCATGGCCTGGGGCTCCCAAAGCCTAAGGGCTGGGGCCCATCAGGCCTGGGGCTCCCAAAGCCTAAGGGCTGGGGCGCCCAGGTCTGGGGCTCACAAAGCCTAAGGGCAGTGGCGCCCCAGGCCTGGGGCTCCCTAAGCCTAAGGGCTGGAGCGCCCCAGGCCTGGGGCTCCCAAAACCTAAGGGCTGGGGCGCCCCAGGCCTGGGGCACCCTAAGCCTAAGGGCTGGGGAAACCCAGGCCTGGGGCTCCCAAAGCCTAAGGGCCGGGGCGCCCTAGGCCTGGCGCGCCCTAAGCCGAAGGGCTGGGCCATCCCAGGCCATGGGCTCCCTAAGCTTAAGGGCTGGGGCGCCCCAGGCCTGGCTCTCCCAAAGCCTAAGGGCTGGGGCGCCCCGGCCTGGGGCTCCCAAAGCCAAAGGCTGGGACGCCCCAGGCCTGGGGCTCCCAAAGCCTAAGGGCCGGGGCGCCCTAGGCCTGGCGCGCCCTAAGCCGAAGGGCTGGGCCATCCCAGGCCATGGGCTTCCTAAGCTTAAGGGCTGGGGCACCCCAGGCCTGGGGCTCCCAAATCCTAAGGGCTGGGCCGCCCCAGGCCTTGGGCTCCCTAAGCCTAATGGCTGGAGCGCCTCAGGCATGGGGCTCCCAAGCCTAAGGGCTCTGGCGCCCCAGACCTGGGGCACCCTAAGCCTAAGGGCTGCGCGCCCCAGCCCTGGGGATCCCAGAGCCTAAGGGCTAGGGCGCCCTAGGCCTGGCGCGCCTTAAGCCAAAGTGCTGGGCGTCCCAGGCCATGGGCTCCCAAAGCCTAAGGGCTGGGGCGCCCCAGGCCTGGGGCATTCTAAGCCTAAGGGCTTAGGATGCCCCAGGCCTGGGGTTCCCTAGGCCGAAGGGCTGGGTCCCCCCAAGCCTGGGGCTCCCTAAGTCTAAGGGCTGGGCGCCCCAGGCATGGGGCACACAAAGCCTAAGGGATGGGGCGCCCTGGGACAGGCGCACCCTTAGCCAAAGGGCTGGGGCGTCCCAGGCCTGGTACTCCCTAAGCCTAAGGGCTGGTGCGTACCATGCCTGGGGCTCCAAAGCCTAAGGGCTGGGGCGCCCTAGGCCTTGGTCTCCCAAAGCCTAAGGGCAGGGGCGCCCCAGGCTTGGGGCTCCCAAAGCCTAAGGGCTGGGGCGCTCCGACCTGGGGCTCCCAAAGCCTAAGGCTGGGACGCCCCAGGACAGGGTCTCCCTAAGCAGAAGGGCTGGGGCGCCCAGGGCAGAAGCTCCCAAAGCCGAAGGGCTGGGGTGCCCCAGGCCTGGGGCTCCCAAAGCCTAAGGGCTGGGGGCCAGAGGCCTGTGGCTCCCAAGCCTAAAGGCTGTGCGCCCCAGGCCTGGAGCTCTCAAAACCTAAGGGGTGGGGCACCCAAGTCCTGGGGCTCCCTAAGCCTAAGGGCTGTGGTGCCCCAGGCCAGGGATCCCTACGCCTAAGCGCGGGTGAGCCCCAGACATGGGGCTCCCTAAGCCTAAGGGCTGGAGCGCCCCAGGTCTAGGGCTCCCAAAGCCTAAGGACATGGGCGTCGCAGCCCTTGGGCTCCCTAAGCCTAAGGACTGGGGCGCCCCAGGTCTGGGATCCCAAAGCCTAAAGGCTGGGGCGCCCCAGGCCTGGGGATCTCTAAGCCTAAGGACTAAAGTGCCCCAGGTCTAGGGCTCCCAAAGCCTAAGGACTAGGGCGCCCCAAGCCTGGGGCACCCTAAGCCTAAGGGCTGGGGTGCCCCAGGTCTAGGGCACCCAAAGCCTAAGGGCTTGGGCGCCCTAGGCCAAGTGCACCTTAAGCCTAAGGGCTGGGGCGCCCCAGGTCTAGGGATGCCAAAGCCTAAAGGCTGGGGCGCCCTAGGCCTGGCGCGCCCTAATCCGAAGGGCGGGGGCGACCCAGGCCTGGGGCTCCCTAAGCCTAAGTGCTGGGGCGCCCCAGGCCGGGGGCTCCCTAAGCCTAAGGGTTGGAGCGCAACAGGACTGGGGCTCCCAAAGCCTAAGGGCTGGGGTGCCCAAGGCCTTGGGCTGCCAAAGCCTAAGGGCTTGGGCGCCCTAGCATGGCGCACCCTAAGCCAACGGGCGGGGGCGTCCCAGGCCTGGCGCTCCCTAAGCCTACGGGCTGGGGTGCCCCAGGCCTGGGGCTCCCTAACCCTAAGGGCTGGAGCGCCCCAGGCCTGGGGCTCCCAAAGCCTAAGGGCTGGGACGCCCCAGGCCTTGGGCTCCCAAAGGCTAAGGGCTGGGGCACCCCAGGCCTGGGGCTACCAAAGCCTAAGGGCTGGGGTGCCCCAGGCCAGGGATCCCAAAACCTAAGGGCTGGGGCGCCCTGGCCTGGGACTCCCATAGCCTAAGGCTGGGTCGCCCCAGGCTAGGGGCTCCCTAAGCCTAAGGTCTGGAGCGCCCCCGGTCTGGGGCTCCCAAAGCCTAAGGGCTGGGGCGCCCCAGGCCTTTGGCACCCTAAGCCTAAGGGTTGGGGCAACCCAGGCCTGGGGCTCCCAAAGCCTAAGCGCTAGGGCGTACCATGCATGGGGCTCCCAAAGCCGAAGGGCTAGGTCCCCCCAGGCCTGGGGCTCCCTAAGCCTAAGGGCTGGGTCGCCACAGGCCTGGGGCTCCCTAAACTTAAGGGCTGGGGCACCCCATGCCTGGGGCTACCTAAGCCTAAGGGCTCGGGCGTCCCAAGCCTGGGGCCTCCAAAGCCTAAGGGCTGGGCCGCCCCAGGCCTGGAGTTCCCAAACCTAAGGGCTGGGATGCCACAGGCCTGGGGCTCCCTAAACCTAAGGGCTGGGGCGCCCCATGCCAGGGGCTACCTAAGCCTAAGGACTCGGGTGTCCCAAGCCTGGGGCTCCCTAATCCGAAGGGCTGGGGCGCCCTAGGCCTGGGGTCCCCAAAGCCTAAGGGCTGTGGTGCCAATGTCCTTGGGCTTCCTAAGCCTAAGGGCTGGGGCGCCCCAGGGCTGGGGCTCGCAAAGCCTAAGGGCTGGGTCCCTCCAGGCCTCGGGCTCCCAAAATGTAAGGGCTGGGTCGCCCCGGCCTGGGGCTCCCAAAGCCTAAGGGCTGGGGTGCCCCAGACCAGGGATCCCAAAGCCTAAGGGCTGGGGCGCCCTGGCCTGGGACTCCCATAGCCTAAGGCTGGGTCGCCCCAGGCCAGGGGCTCCCTAAGCCTAAAGTCTGGAGCGCCCCCGGCCTGGGGCTCCCAAAGCCTAAGGGCTGGGGCGCCCCAGGCCTTTGGCACCCTAAGCCTAAGGGTTGGGGCAACCCAGGCCTGGGGCTCCCAAAGCCTAAGGGCCTGGGCGCCCTAGGCCTGGCGCGCCCTAAGCCGAAGGGCTGGGGCGCCCCAGGGCTGGGGCTCGCAAAGCCTACGGGCTGGGTCCCTCCAGGCCTCGGGCTCCCAAAATCTAAGGGCTGGGTCGCCCCGGCCTGGGCTCCCAAAGCCTAAGGGCTGGGGTGCCCCAGGCCAGGGATCCCAAAGCCTAAGGGCTGGGGCGCCCTGGCCTGGGACTCCCATAGCCTAAGATTGGGTCGCCCCAGGCCAGGGGCTACCTAAGCCTAAGGTCTGTAGCGCCCCCGGCCTGGGGCTCCCAAAGCCTAAGGGCTGGGGCGCCCCAGGCCTTTGGCACCCTAAGCCTAAGGGTTGGGGCAACCCAGGCCTGGGGCTCCCAAAGCCTAAGGGCCTGGGCGCCCTAGGCCTGGCACGCCCTAAGCCGAAGGGCTGGGGCATCCCAGGCCATGGGCTCCCTAAGCCTAAGGGTTGGTGCGCCCCAGGCCTGGGGCTCCCTAAGCCTTAGGGCTGGAGCGTCCCAGGCCTGGGGCTCCCAAAGCCTAAGGGCTGGGGCGCCCCCGGCCTTGGGCTCCCGAAGCCTAAGGGCTTGGGCGCCCTAGGCCTGGCGCGGCCTAAGCCGACGGGCGGGGGCGTCCCAAGCCTGGGGCTCCCTAAGCCGACGGGCAGGGCCGTCCCAGACCTGCGGTTCCCTAAGCCTAAGGGCTGTGGTGCCAATGTCCTGGGGCTTCCTAAGCCTAAGGGCTGGGGCGCCCCAGGCCTGGGGCTTCCAAAGCCTCAGGGCTGGGTCCCCCCAGGCCTCGGGCTCCCAAACCCTAAGGTCTGGGGCGCCCCAGGGCTGGGGCTCCCAAAGCCTAAGGGCTGGGTTCCTCCAGGGTCGGGCTCCCAAAATCTAAGGGCTGGGTCGCCACGGCCTGGAGCTCCCAAAGCCTAAGGGCTGGGGCGCCCCAGGCCAGGGATCCCAAAGCCTAAGGGCTGGGGCGCCCTGTCCTGGGGCTCCCATAGCCTAAGGCTGGGTCGCCCCTGCCAGGGGCTCCCTAAGCCTAAGGTCTGGAGCGCCCCAGTCATGGGGCTTCCAAAGCCTAAGGGCTGGGGCGCCCCAGGCCTGGGGCACCCTAAGCCTAAGGGGTGGGGCAACCCAGGCCTGGGGCTCCCAAAGCCTAAGGGTCGGGGCGCCCTAGGCCTGGCGCGCCCTAAGCCGAAGGGCTGGGGCATCCCAGGCCATGGGCTCCCTAAGCCTAAGGGTTGGTGCGCCCCAGGCCTGGGGCTCCCTAAGCCTTAGGGCTGGAGCGCCCCAGGCCTGGGGCTCCCAAAGCCTAAGGGCTTGGGCGCCCTAGGCCTGGCGCGGCCTAAGCCGACGGGCGGGGGCGTCCCAGGCCTGGGGCTCCCTAAGCCGACGGGCGGGGCCGTCCCAGGCCTGGGGTTCCCTAAGCCTAAGCGCTGTGGCGCCCCAGGCCTGGGGCTCACAAACCTTAGTGCTGGGGCGCCCCAGGCCTGGGGCTCACAAACCTTAGGGCTGGGGTGCCCCAGGCCTTGTGCTCCCAAAGCCTACAGGGTGGGGCGCCCTAGGCCTGGCGCGCCCTAGCCGAAGGGCTGGGCCTTCCCAGGCCATGGGCTCCCTAAGCCTATAGGCTGGACTTGGGCGCCCCAGGCATGGAGCTCCCTAACCCGAAGGGCTGGGTCTCCCCTGGCCTGGGGCTCCCTAAGCCAAAGGGCTGGGGCACCCCAGGCCTGGGGCTACCAAAGCCTAAGGACTGGGGCGTCCCAGGCCATGGGCTCCCTAGGCCTAAGCGCTAGGGCGTACCATGCCTGGGGCTCCCAAATCCGAAGGGCTAGGTCCCCCCAGGCCTGGGGCTCCCTAAGCCTAAGGGCTGGGGTGCCCCAGGCCTGGAGTTCCCAAACCTAAGGGCTGGGGCGCCACAGGCCTGGGGCTCCCTAAACCTAAGGGCTGGGGCGCCCCAGGCCTTGGGCTCCCAAAGCCTTAGGGCTGGGGCACACCAGGCCTGGGGTTACCAAAGCCTAAGGGCTGGGGCGTCCCACGCCATGGGCTCCCTAAGCTTAAGGGCTGGGGCGCCCCAGGCCTGGGGCTCCCAAACCTAAGGGCTGGGCCGCCACAGGCCTTGCGCTCCCTAAGCCTAATGGCTGGAGCACCCTAGGCCTGGGGCTCCCAAGCCTAAGGGCTCTGGCGCCCAAGACCTGGGGCACCCTAAGCCTAAGGGCTGCGCGCCCCAGCCCTGGGGATCCCAGAGCCTAAGGGCTAGGGCGGCCAAGGCCTGGCGCGCCTTAAGCCAAAGTGCTGGGCGTCCCAGGCCATGGGCTCCCTAAACCTAAGAGCTGGGGCGCCCCAGGCCTGGGGCATCCTAAGCCTAAGGGCTGGGATGCCCCAGGCCTGGGGTTCCCTAAGCCGAAGGGCTGGGTCCCCCCAAGCCTGGGGCTCCCAAAGTCTAAGGGCTGGGCGCCCCAGGCATGGGGCACACAAAGCCTAAGGGATGGGGAGCCCTAGGACTGCCGCCCTTAGCCAAAGGGCTGGGGCGGCCCAGGCCATGGGATCCCTAAACCTAAGGGCTGGTGCGCCCCAGGCCTGGGGCTCCCAAAGCCTAAGTGCTGGGGCGCTCCGGCCTGGGGCTCCCAAAGCCTAAGGCTGGGACGCCACAGGCCTGGGGCTCCCAAAGCCTAAGGGCCGGGGCGCCCTAGGCCTGGCGCGCCCTAAGCCGAAGGGCTGGGCCATCCCAGGCCATGGGCTTCCTAAGCTTAAGGGCTGGGGCACCCCAGGCCTGGGGCTCCCAAATCCTAAGGGCTGGGCCGCCCCAGGCCTTGGGCTCCCTAAGCCTAATGGCTGGAGCGCCCCAGGCATGGGGCTCCCAAGCCTAAGGGCTCTGGCGCCCCAGACCTGGGGCACCCTAAGCCTAAGGGCTGCGCGCCCCATCCCTGGGGATCCCAGAGCCTAAGGGCTAGGGCGCCCTAGGCCTGGCGCGCCTTAAGCCAAAGTGCTGGGCGTCCCAGGCCATGGGCCGCCAAAGCCTAAGGGCTGGGGCGCCCCAGGCCTGGGGCATTCTAAGCCTAAGGGCTTAGGATGCCCCAGGCCTGGGGTTCCCTAGGCCGAAGGGCTGGGTCCCCCCAAGCCTGGGGCTCCCTAAGTCTAAGGGCTGGGCGCCCCAGGCATGGGGCACACAAAGCCTAAGGGATGGGGCGCCCTGGGACTGGCGCACCCTTAGCCAAAGGGCTGGGGCGTCCCAGGCCTGGTACTCCCTAAGCCTAAGGGCTGGTGCGTACCAGCCTGGGGCTCCAAAGCCTAAGGGCTGGGGCGCCCCAGGCCTTGGTCTCCCAAAGCCTAAGGGCAGGGGCGCCCCAGGCCTGGGGCTCCCAAAGCCTAAGGGCTGGGGCGCTCCGACCTGGGGCTCCCAAAGCCTAAGGCTGGGACGCCCCAGGCCAGGGTCTCCCTAAGTCGAAGGGCTGGGGCGCCCAGGGCAGAAGCTCCCAAAGCCGAAGGGCTGGGGTGCCCCAGGCCTGGGGCTCCCAAATCCTAAGGGTTGGGGCGCCCCAGGCCTGGGGCTCCCAAAGCCTAAGGGCTGGGGGCCAGAGGCCTGTGGCTCCCAAGCCTAAAGGCTGTGCGCCCCAGGCCTGGAGCTCCCAAAACCTAAGGGGTGGGGCACCCCAGTCCTGGGGCTCCCTAAGCCTAAGGGCTGTGGTGCCCCAGGCCAGGGATCCCTACGCCTAAGCGCGGGTGAGCCCCAGACATGGGGCTCCCTAAGCCTAAGGGCTGGAGCGCCCCAGGTCTAGGGCTCCCATAGCCTAAGGACAGGGGCATCGCAGCCCTTGGGCTCCCTAAGCCTAAGGGCTGGGGCGCCCCAGGTCTGGGGATCCCAAAGCCTAAGGGCTGGGGCGCCCCAGGCCTGGGGATCTCTAAGCCTAAGGGCTAAAGTGCCCCAGGTCTAGGGCTCCCAAAGCCTAAGGACTAGGGCGCCCCAAGCCTGGGGCACCCTAAGCCTAAGGGCTGGGGTACCCCAGGTCTAGGGCACCTAAAGCCTAAGGGCTTGGGCGCCCTAGGCCAAGTGCACCTTAAGCCTAAGGGCTGGGGCGCCCCAGGTCTAGGGATGCCAAAGCCTAAAGGCTGGGGCGCCCTAGGCCTGGCGCGCCCTAATCCGAAGGGCGGGGGCGTCCCAGGCCTGGGGCTCCCTAAGCCTAAGGGCTGGGGCGCCCCAGGCCGGGGGCTCCCTAAGCCTAAGGGTTGGAGCGCAACAGGACTGGGGCTCCCAAAGCCTAAGGGCTGGGGTGCCCAAGGCCTTGGGCTGCCAAAGCCTAAGGGCTTGGGCGCCCTAGCATGGCGCACCCTAAGCCGACGGGCGGGGGCGTCCCAGGCCTGGCGCTCCCTAAGCCTACGGGCTGGGGTACCCCAGGCCTGGGGCTCCCTAACCCTAAGGGCTGGAGCGCCCCAGGCCTGGGGCTCCCAAAGCCTAAGGGCTGGGGCGCCCCAGGCCTTGGGCTCCCAAAGGCTAAGGGCTGGGGCACCCCAGGCCTGGGGCTACCAAAGCCTAAGGGCTGGGGTGCCCCGGCCAGGGATCCCAAAGCCTAAGGGCTGGGGCGCCCTGGCCTGGGACTCCCATAGCCTAAGGCTGGGTCGCCCCAGGCTAGGGTCTCCCTAAGCCTAAGGTCTGGAGCGCCCCCGGTCTGGGGCTCCCAAAGCCTAAGGGCTGGGGCGCCCCAGGCCTTTGGCACCCTAAGCCTAAGGGTTGGGGCAACCCAGGCCTGGGGCTCCCAAAGCCTAAGCGCTAGGGCGTACCATGCATGGGGCTCCCAAAGCCGAAGGGCTAGGTCCCCCCAGGCCTGGGGCTCCCTAAGCCTAAGGGCTGGGTCGCCACAGGCCTGGGGCTCCCTAAACTTAAGGGCTGGAGCACCCCATGCCTGGGGCTACCTAAGCCTAAGGACTCGGGCGTCCCAAGCCTGGGGCCTCCAAAGCCTAAGGGCTGGGCCGCCCCAGGCCTGGAGTTCCCAAACCTAAGGGCTGGGATGCCACAGGCCTGGGGCTCCCTAAACCTAAGGGCTGGGGCGCCCCATGCCAGGGGCTACCTAAGCCTAAGGACTCGGGTGTCCCAAGCCTGGGGCTCCCTAATCCGAAGGGCTGGGGCGCCCTAGGCCTGGGGTCCCCAAAGCCTAAGGGCTGTGGTGCCAATGTCCTTGGGCTTCCTAAGCCTAAGGGCTGGGGCGCCCCAGGGCTGGGGCTCGCAAAGCCTAAGGGCTGGGTCCCTCCAGGCCTCGGGCTCCCAAAATGTAAGGGCTGGGTCGCCCCGGCCTGGGGCTCCCAAAGCCTAAGGGCTGGGGTGCCCCAGACCAGGGATCCCAAAGCCTAAGGGCTGGGGCGCCCTGGCCTGGGACTCCCATAGCCTAAGGCTGGGTCGCCCCAGGCCAGGGGCTCCCTAAGCCTAAGGTCTGGAGCGCCCCCGGCCTGGGGCTCCCAAAGCCTAAGGGCTGGGGCGCCCCAGGCCTTTGGCACCCTAAGCCTAAGGGTTGGGGCAACCCAGGCCTGGGGCTCCCAAAGCCTAAGGGCCTGGGCGCCCTAGGCCTGGCGCGCCCTAAGCCGAAGGGCTGGGGCGCCCCAGGGCTGGGGCTCGCAAAGCCTAAGGGCTGGGTCCCTCCAGGCCTCGGGCTCCCAAAATCTAAGGGCTGGGTCGCCCCGGCTTGGGCTCCCAAAGCCTAAGGGCTGGGGTGCCCCAGGCCAGGGATCCCAAAGTATAAGGGCTGGGGCGCCCTGGCCTGGGACTCCCATAGCCTAAGGTTGTGTCGCCCCAGGCCAGGGGCTACCTAAGCCTAAGGTCTGGAGCGCCCCCGGCCTGGGGCTCCCAAAGCCTAAGGGCTGGGGCGCCCCAGGCCTTTGGCACCCTAAGCCTAAGGGTTGGGGCAACCCAGGCCTGGGGCTCCCAAAGCCTAAGGGCCTGGGCGCCCTAGGCCTGGCACGCCCTAAGCCGAAGGGCTGGGGCATCCCAGGCCATGGGCTCCCTAAGCCTAAGGGTTGGTGCGCCCCAGACCTGGGGCTCCCTAAGCCTTAGGGCTGGAGCGTCCCAGGCGTGGGGCTCCCAAAGCCTAAGGGCTGGGGCGCCCCCGGCCTTGGGCTCCCGAAGCCTAAGGGCTTGGGCGCCCTAGGCCTGGCGCGGCCTAAGCCGACGGGCGGGGGCGTCCCAAGCCTGGGGCTCCCTAAGCCGACGGGCAGGGCCGTCCCAGACCTGCGGTTCCCTAAGCCTAAGGGCTGTGGTGCCAATGTCCTGGGGCTTCCTAAGCCTAAGGGCTGGGGCGCCCCAGGCCTGGGGCTTCCAAAGCCTCAGGGCTGGGTCCCCCCAGGCCTCGGGCTCCCAAACCCTAAGGTCTGGGGCGCCCCAGGGCTGGGGCTCCCAAAGCCTAAGGGCTGGGTCCCTCCAGGCCTCGGGCTCCCAAAATCTAAGGGCTGGGTCGCCACGGCCTGGAGCTCCCAAAGCCTAAGGGCTGGGGCGCCCCAGGCCAGGGATCCCAAAGCCTAAGGGCTGGGGCGCCCTGTCCTGGGGCTCCCATAGCCTAAGGCTGGGTCGCCCCTGCCAGGGGCTCCCTAAGCCTAAGGTCTGGAGCGCCCCAGGCATGGGGCTTCCAAAGCCTAAGGGCTGGGGCGCCCCAGGCCTGGGGCACCCTAAGCCTAAGGGGTGGGGCAACCCAGGCCTGGGTCTCCCAAAGCCTAAGGGTCGGGGCGCCCTAGGCCTGGCGCGCCCTAAGCCGAAGGGCTGGGGCATCCCAGGCCATGGGCTCCCTAAGCCTAAGGGTTGGTGCGCCCCAGGCCTGGGGCTCCCTAAGCCTTAGGGCTGGAGCGCCCCAGGCCTGGGGCTCCCAAAGCCTAAGGGCTTGGGCGCCCTAGGCCTGGCGCGGCCTAAGCCGACGGGCGGGGGCGTCCCAGGCCTGGGGCTCCCTAAGCCGACGGGCGGGGCCGTCCCAGGCCTGGGGTTCCCTAAGCCTAAGCGCTGTGGCGCCCCAGGCCTGGGGCTCACAAACCTTAGTGCTGGGGCGCCCCAGGCCTGGGGCTCACAAACCTTAGGGCTGGGGTGCCCCAGGCCTTGTGCTCCCAAAGCCTACAGGGTGGGGCGTCCTAGGCCTGGCGCGCCCTAGCCGAAGGGCTGGGCCTTCCCAGGCCATGGGCTCCCTAAGCCTATAGGCTGGACTGGGGCGCCCCAGGCATGGAGCTCCCTAACCCAAAGGGCTGGGTCCCCCCTGGCCTGGGGCTCCCTAAGCCAAAGGGCTGTGGCACCCCAGGCCTGGGGATACCAAAGCCTAAGGACTGGGGCGTCCCAGGCCATGGGCTCCCTAGGCCTAAGCGCTAGGGCGTACCATGCCTGGGGCTCCCAAAGCCGAAGGGCTAGGTCCCCCCAGCCCTGGGGCTCCCTAAGCCTAAGGGCTGGGGTGCCCCAGGCCTGGAGTTCCCAAACCTAAGGGCTGGGGCACCACAGGCCTGGGGCTCCCAAAACCTAAGGGCTGGGGCGCCCCAGGCCTTGGGCTCCCAAAGCCTAAGGGCTGGGGCACACCAGGCCTGGGGCTACCAAAGCCTAAGGGCTGGGGCGGCCCACGCCATGGGCTCCCTAAGCTTAAGGGCTGGGGCGCCCCAGGCCTGGGGCTCCCAAACCTAAGGGCTGGGCCGCCCCAGGCCTTGCGCTCCCTAAGCCTAATGGCTGGAGCACCCTAGGCCTGGGGCTCCCAAACCTAAGGGCTCTGGTGCCCAAGACCTGGGGCACCCTAAGCCTAAGGGCTGCGCGCCCCAGCCCTGGGGATCCCAGAGCCTAAGGGCTAGGGCGCCCTAGGCCTGGCGCGCCTTAAGCCAAAGTGCTGGGCGTCCCAGGCCATGGGCTCCCTAAGCCTAAGAGCTGGGGCGCCCCAGGCCTGGGGCATCCTAAGCCTAAGGGCTGGGATGCCCCAGGCCTGGGGTTCCCTAAGCCGAAGGGCTGGGTCCCCCCAAGCCTGGGGCTCCCAAAGTCTAAGGGCTGGGCGCCCCAGGCATGGGGCACACAAAGCCTAAGGGATGGGGAGCCCTAGGACTTCCGCCCTTAGCCAAAGGGCTGGGGCGTCCGAGGCCCTGGGATCCCTAAGCCTAAGGGCTGGTGCGCCCCAGGCCTGGGGCTCCCAAAGCCTAAGTGCTGGGGCGCTCCGGCCTGGGGCTCCCAAAGCCTAAGGCTGGGACCCCCCAGGCCTGGGGCTCCCAAAGCCTAAGGGCTGGGGCGCTCTGGCCTGGGGCTCCCAAAGCCTAAGGCTGGGACGCCCCAGGCCTGGGGCTCCCTAAGCCGAAGGGCTGGGGCGTCCCAGGCCATGGGCTCCCTAAGCCTAAGGGCTGTGGCGCCCAGGGCCTGGGGCTCCCAAAGCCTAAGGGCTGGGGCGCATCAGGCCTGGGGCTCCCTAAGCCGAAGGGCTGGGGCGTCCCAGGCCATGGGCTCCCTAAGCCTAAGGGCTGTGGCGCCCAGGGCCTGGGGCTCCCAAAGCCTAAGGGCTGGGGCGCATCAGGCCTGGGGCTCCCAAAGCCTAAGGGCTGGGGCGTACCATGCCAGGGGCTCCCAAAGCCTAAGGGCTTGGGGGCCACAGGCCTGGGTCTCCCAAGCCTAAAGGCTGGGCACCCCAGGCCGGGAGCTCCCAAAACCTAAGGGCTGGGGCACCCCAGGCCTGGGGATCCCAAATCCTAAGGGCTGGGCCGCCCCAGGCCTTGGGCTCCCTAAGCCTAATGGCTGGAGCGCCCCAGGCATGGGGCTCCCAAGCCTAAGGGCTCTGGCGCCCCAGACCTGGGGCACCCTAAGCCTAAGGGCTGCGCCCCAGCCCTGGGGATCCCAGAGCCTAAGGGCTAGGGCGCCCTAGGCCTGGCGCGCCTTAAGCCAAAGTGCTGGGCGTCCCAGGCCATGGGCTCCCAAAGCCTAAGGGCTGGGGCGCCCCAGGCCTGGGGCATTCTAAGCCTAAGGGCTTAGGATGCCCCAGGCCTGGCGTTCCCTAGGCCGAAGGGCTGGGTCCCCCCAAGCCTGGGGCTCCCTAAGTCTAAGGGCTGGGCGCCCCAGGCATGGGGCACACAAAGCCTAAGGGATGGGGCGCCCTGGGACTGTCGCACCCTTAGCCAAAGGGCTGGGGCGTCCCAGGCCTGGTACTCCCTAACCCTAAGGGCTGGTGCGTACCATGCCTGGGGCTCCAAAGCCTAAGGGCTGGGGCGCCCCAGGCCTTGGTCTCCCAAAGCCTAAGGGCAGGGGCGCCCCAGGCCAGGGTCTCCCTAAGCCGAAAGGCTGGGGCGCCCAGGGCAGAAGCTCCCAAAGCCGAAGGGCTGGGGTGCCCCAGGCCTGGGGCTCCCAAATCCTAAGGGTTGGGGCGCCCCAGGCCTGGGGCTCCCAAAGCCTTAGGGCTGGGGGCCAGAGGCCTGTGGCTCCCAAGCCTAAAGGCTGTGCACCCCAGGCCTGGAGCTCCCAAAACCTAAGGGGTGGGGCACCCCAGTCCTGGGGCTCCCTAAGCCTAAGGGCTGTGGTGCCCCAGGCCAGGGATCCCTACGCCTAAGCGCGGGTGAGGCCCAGACATGGGGCTCCCTAAGCCTAAGGGCTGGAGCGCCCCAGGTCTAGGGCTCCCAAAGCCTAAGGACAGGGGCGTCGCAGCCCTTGGGCTCCCTAAGCCTAAGGGCTGGGGCGCCCCAGGTCTGGGGATCCCAAAGCCTAAGGGCTGGGGCGCCCCAGGCCTGGGGATCTCTAAGCCTAAGGGCTAAAGTGCCCCAGGTCTAGGGCTCCCAAAGCCTAAGGACTAGGGCGCCCCAGGCCTGGAGCTCCCAAAACCTAAGGGGTGGGGCACCCCAGGCCTGGGGCTCCCTAAGCCTAAGGGCTGTGGTGCCCCAGGCCAGGGATCCCTACGCCTAAGCGCGGGTGAGCCCCAGACATGGGGCTCCCTAAGCCTAAGGGCTGGAGCGCCCCAGGTCTAGGGCTCCCAAAGCCTAAGGACAGGGGCGTCGCAGCCCTTGGGCTCCCTAAGCCTAAGGACTGGGGCGCCCCAGGTCTGGGATCCCAAAGCCTAAAGGCTGGGGCGCCCCAGGCCTGGGGATCTCTAAGCCTAAGGGCTAAAGTGCCCCAGGTCTAGGGCTCCCAAAGCCTAAGGACTAGGGCGCCCCAAGCCTGGGGCACCCTAAGCCTAAGGGCTGGGGTGCCCCAGGTCTAGGGCACCCAAAGCATAAGGGCTTGGGCGCCCTAGGCCAAGTGCACCTTAAGCCTAAGGGCTGGGGCGCCCCAGGTCTAGGGATGCCAAAGCCTAAAGGCTGGGGCGCCCTAGGCCTGGCGCGCCCTAATCCGAAGGGCGGGGGCGTCCCAGGCCTGGGGCTCCCTAAGCCTAAGGGCTGGGGCGCCCCAGGCCGGGGGCTCCCTAAGCCTAAGGGTTGGAGCGCAACAGGACTGGGGCTCCCAAAGCCTAAGGGCTGGGGTGCCCAAGGCCCTGGGCTGCCAAAGCCTAAGGGCTTGGGCGCCCTAGCATGGCGCACCCTAAGCCAACGGGCGGGGGCGTCCCAGGCCTGGCGCTCCCTAAGCATACGGGCTGGGGTGCCCCAGGCCTGGGGCTCCCTAACCCTAAGGGCTGGGGCGCCCCAGGCCTTGGGCTCCCAAAGGCTAAGGGCTGGGGCACCCCAGGCCTGTGGCTACCAAAGCCTAAGGGCTGGGGTGCCCCAGGCCAGGGATCCCAAAGCCTAAGGGCTGGGGCGCCCTGGCCTGGGACTCCCATAGCCTAAGGCTGGGTCGCCCCAGGCTAGGGGCTCCCTAAGCCTAAGGTCTGGAGCGCCCCCGGTCTGGGGCTCCCAAAGCCTAAGGGCTGGGGCGCCCCAGGCCTTTGGCACCCTAAGCCTAAGGGTTGGGGCAACCCAGGCCTGGGGCTCCCAAAGCCTAAGCGCTAGGGCGTACCATGCATGGGGCTCCCAAAGCCGAAGGGCTAGGTCCCCCCAGGCCTGGGGCTCCCTAAGCCTAAGGGCTGGGTCGCCACAGGCCTGGGGCTCCCTAAACTTAAGGGCTGGGACACCCCATGCCTGGGGCTACCTAAGCCTAAGGACTCGGGCGTCCCAAGCCTGGGGCCTCCAAAGCCTAAGGGCTGGGCCGCCCCAGGCCTGGAGTTCCCAAACCTAAGGGCTGGGACGCCACAGGCCTGGGGCTCCCTAAACCTAAGGGCTGGGGCGCCCCATGCCAGGGGCTACCTAAGCCTAAGGACTCGGGTGTCCCAAGCCTGGGGCTCCCTAATCCGAAGGGCTGGGGCGCCCTAGGCCTGGGATCCCCAAAGCCTAAGGGCTATGGTGCCAATGTCCTTGGGCTTCCTAAGCCTAAGGGCTGGGGCGCCCCAGGGCTGGGGCTCGCAAAGCCTAAGGGCTGGGTCCCTCCAGGCCTCGGGCTCCCAAAATGTAAGGGCTGGGTCGCCCCGGCCTGGGGCTCCCAAAGCCTAAGGGCTGGGGTGCCCCAGACCAGGGATCCCAAAGCCTAAGGGCTGGGGCGCCCTGGCCTGGGACTCCCATAGCCTAAGGCTGGGTCGCCCCAGGCCAGGAGCTCCCTAAGCCTAAGGTCTGGAGCGCCCCCGGCCTGGGGCTCCCAAAGCCTAAGGGCTGGGGCACCCCAGGCCTTTGGCACCCTAAGCCTAAGGGTTGGGGCAACCCAGGCCTGGGGCTCCCAAAGCCTAAGGGCCTGGGCGCCCTAGGCCTGGCGCGCCCTAAGCCGAAGGGCTGGGGCGCCCCAGAGCTGGGGCACGCAAAGCCTAAGGGCTGGGTCCCGCCAGGCCTCGGGCTCCCAAAATCTAAGGGCTGGGTCGCCCCGGCCTGGGCTCCCACAGCCTAAGGGCTGGGGTGCCCCAGGCCAAGGATCCCAAAGCCTAAGGGCTGGGGCATCCTGGCCTGGGACTCCCATAGCCTAAGGCTGGGTCGCCCCAGGCCAGGGGCTACCTAAGCCTAAGGTCTGGAGCGCCCCCGGCCTGGGGCTCCCAAAGCCTAAGGGCTGGGGCGCCCCAGGCCTTTGGCACCCTAAACCTAAGGGTTGGGGCAACCCAGGCCTGGGGCTCCCAAAGCCTAAGGGCCTGGGCGCCCTAGGCCTGGCACGCCCTAAGCCGAAGGGCTGGGGCATCCCAGGCCATGGGCTCCCTAAGCCTAAGGGTTGGTGCGCCCCAGGCCTGGGGCTCCCTAAGCCTTAGGAATGGAGCGTCCCAGGCCTGGGGCTCCCAAAGCCTAAGGGCTGGGGCGCCCCCGGCCTTGGGCTCCCGAAGCCTAAGGGCTTGGGCGCCCTAGGCCTGGCGCGGCCTAAGCCGACGGGCGGGGGCGTCCCAAGCCTGGGGCTCCCTAAGCCGACGGGAAGGGCCGTCCCAGACCTGCGGTTCCCTAAGCCTAAGGGCTGTGGTGCCAATGTCCTGGGGCTTCCTAAGCCTAAGGGCTGGGGCGCCCCAGGCCTGGGGCTTCCAAAGCCTCAGGGCTGGGTCCCCCCAGGCCTCGGGCTCCCAAACCCTAAGGTCTGGGGCGCCCCAGGGCTGGGGCTCCCAAAGCCTAAGGGCTGGGTCCCTCCAGGCCTCGGGCTCCCAAAATCTAAGGGCTGGGTCGCACGGCCTGGAGCTCCCAAAGCCTAAGGGCTGGGGCGCCCCAGGCCAGGGATCCCAAAGCCTAAGGGCTGGGGCGCCCCAGGCCTTGGTCTCCCAAAGCCTAAGGGCAGGGGCGCCCCAGGCCAGGGTCTCCCTAAGCCGAAAGGCTGGGGCGCCCAGGGCAGAAGCTCCCAAAGCCGAAGGGCTGGGGTGCCCCAGGCCTGGGGCTCCCAAATCCTAAGGGTTGGGGCGCCCCAGGCCTGGGGCTCCCAAAGCCTTAGGGCTGGGGGCCAGAGGCCTGTGGCTCCCAAGCCTAAAGGCTGTGCACCCCAGGCCTGGAGCTCCCAAAACCTAAGGGGTGGGGCACCCCAGTCCTGGGGCTCCCTAAGCCTAAGGGCTGTGGTGCCCCAGGCCAGGGATCCCTACGCCTAAGCGCGGGTGAGGCCCAGACATGGGGATCCCTAAGCCTAAGGGCTGGAGCGCCCCAGGTCTAGGGCTCCCAAAGCCTAAGGACAGGGGCGTCGCAGCCCTTGGGCTCCCTAAGCCTAAGGGCTGGGGCGCCCCAGGTCTGGGGATCCCAAAGCCTAAGGGCTGGGGCGCCCCAGGCCTGGGGATCTCTAAGCCTAAGGGCTAAAGTGCCCCAGGTCTAGGGCTCCCAAAGCCTAAGGACTAGGGCGCCCCAGGCCTGGAGCTCCCAAAACCTAAGGGGTGGGGCACCCCAGGCCTGGGGCTCCCTAAGCCTAAGGGCTGTGGTGCCCCAGGCCAGGGATCCCTACGCCTAAGCGCGGGTGAGCCCCAGACATGGGGCTCCCTAAGCCTAAGGGCTGGAGCGCCCCAGGTCTAGGGCTCCCAAAGCCTAAGGACAGGGGCGTCGCAGCCCTTGGGCTCCCTAAGCCTAAGGACTGGGGCGCCCCAGGTCTGGGATCCCAAAGCCTAAAGGCTGGGGCGCCCCAGGCCTGGGGATCTCTAAGCCTAAGGGCTAAAGTGCCCCAGGTCTAGGGCTCCCAAAGCCTAAGGACTAGGGCGCCCCAAGCCTGGGGCACCCTAAGCCTAAGGGCTGGGGTGCCCCAGGTCTAGGGCACCCAAAGCCTAAGGGCTTGGGCGCCCTAGGCCAAGTGCACCTTAAGCCTAAGGGCGGGGGCGGCCCAGGTCTAGGGATGCCAAAGCCTAAAGGCTGGGGCGCCCTAGGCCTGGCGCGCCCTAATCCGAAGGGCGGGGGCGTCCCAGGCCTGGGGCTCCCTAAGCCTAAGGGCTGGGGCGCCCCAGGCCGGGGGCTCCCTAAGCCTAAGGGTTGGAGCGCAACAGGACTGGGGCTCCCAAAGCCTAAGGGCTGGGGTGCCCAAGGCCCTGGGCTGCCAAAGCCTAAGGGCTTGGGCGCCCTAGCATGGCGCACCCTAAGCCAACGGGCGGGGGCGTCCCAGGCCTGGCGCTCCCTAAGCCTACGGGCTGGGGTGCCCCAGGCCTGGGGCTCCCTAACCCTAAGGGCTGGGGCGCCCCAGGCCTTGGGCTCCCAAAGGCTAAGGGCTGGGGCACCCCAGGCCTGTGGCTACCAAAGCCTAAGGGCTGGGGTGCCCCAGGCCAGGGATCCCAAAGCCTAAGGGCTGGGGCGCCCTGGCCTGGGACTCCCATAGCCTAAGGCTGGGTCGCCCCAGGCTAGGGGCTCCCTAAGCCTAAGGTCTGGAGCGCCCCCGGTCTGGGGCTCCCAAAGCCTAAGGGCTGGGGCGCCCCAGGCCTTTGGCACCCTAAGCCTAAGGGTTGGGGCAACCCAGGCCTGGGGCTCCCAAAGCCTAAGCGCTAGGGCGTACCATGCATGGGGCTCCCAAAGCCGAAGGGTTAGGTCCCCCCAGGCCTGGGGCTCCCTAAGCCTAAGGGCTGGGTCGCCACAGGCCTGGGGCTCCCTAAACTTAAGGGCTGGGACACCCCATGCCTGGGGCTACCTAAGCCTAAGGACTCGGGCGTCCCAAGCCTGGGGCCTCCAAAGCCTAAGGGCTGGGCCGCCCCAGGCCTGGAGTTCCCAAACCTAAGGGCTGGGACGCCACAGGCCTGGGGCTCCCTAAACCTAAGGGCTGGGGCGCCCTAGGCCTGGGGTCCCCAAAGCCTAAGGGCTATGGTGCCAATGTCCTTGGGCTTCCTAAGCCTAAGGGCTGGGGCGCCCCAGGGCTGGGGCTCGCAAAGCCTAAGGGCTGGGTCCCTCCAGGCCTCGGGCTCCCAAAATGTAAGGGCTGGGTCGCCCCGGCGTGGGGCTCCCAAAGCCTAAGGGCTGGGGTGCCCCAGACCAGGGATCCCAAAGCCTAAGGGCTGGGGCGCCCTGGCCTGGGACTCCCATAGCCTAAGGCTGGGTCGCCCCAGGCCAGGGGCTCCCTAAGCCTAAGGTCTGGAGCGCCCCCGGCCTGGGGCTCCCAAAGCCTAAGGGCTGGGGCACCCCAGGCCTTTGGCACCCTAAGCCTAAGGGTTGGGGCAACCCAGGCCTGGGGCTCCCAAAGCCTAAGGGCCTGGGCGCCCTAGGCCTGGCGCGCCCTAAGCCGAAGGGCTGGGGCGCCCCAGAGCTGGGGCACGCAAAGCCTAAGGGCTGGGTCCCGCCAGGCCTCGGGCTCCCAAAATCTAAGGGCTGGGTCGCCCCGGCCTGGGCTCCCAAAGCCTAAGGGCTGGGGTGCCCCAGGCCAAGGATCCCAAAGCCTAAGGGCTGGGGCACCCTGGCCTGGGACTCCCATAGCCTAAGGCTGGGTCGCCCCAGGCCAGGGGCTACCTAAGCCTAAGGTCTGGAGCGCCCCCGGCCTGGGGCTCCCAAAGCCTAAGGGCTGGGGCGCCCCAGGCCTTTGGCACCCTAAACCTAAGGGTTGGGGCAACCCAGGCCTGGGGCTCCCAAAGCCTAAGGGCCTGGGCGCCCTAGGCCTGGCACGCCCTAAGCCGAAGGGCTGGGGCATCCCAGGCCATGGGCTCCCTAAGCTTAAGGGTTGGTGCGCCCCAGGCCTGGGGCTCCCTAAGCCTTAGGAATGGAGCGTCCCAGGCCTGGGGCTCCCAAAGCCTAAGGGCTGGGGCGCCCCGGGCCTTGGGCTCCCGAAGCCTAAGGGCTTGGGCGCCCTAGGCCTGGCGCGGCCTAAGCCGACGGGCGGGGGCGTCCCAAGCCTGGGGCTCCCTAAGCCGACGGGAAGGGCCGTCCCAGACCTGCGGTTCCCTAAGCCTAAGGGCTGTGGTGCCAATGTCCTGGGGCTTCCTAAGCCTAAGGGCTGGGGCGCCCCAGGCCTGGGGCTTCCAAAGCCTCAGGGCTGGGTCCCCCCAGGCCTCGGGCTCCCAAACCCTAAGGTCTGGGGCGCCCCAGGGCTGGGGCTCCCAAAGCCTAAGGGCTGGGTCCCTCCAGGCCTCGGGCTCCCAAAATCTAAGGGCTGGGTCGCTCGGCCTGGAGCTCCCAAAGCCTAAGGGCTGGGGCGCCCCAGGCCAGGGATCCCAAAGCCTAAGGGCTGGGGCGCCCTGTCCTGGGGCTCCCATAGCCTAAGGCTGGGTCGCCCCTGCCAGGGGCTCCCTAAGCCTAAGGTCTGGAACGCCCCAGGCATGGGGCTTCCAAAGCCTAAGGGCTGGGGCGCCCCGGGCCTGGGGCACCCTAAGCCTAAGGGGTGGGGCAACCCAGGCCTGGGGCTCCCAAAGCCTAAGGGTCGGGGCGCCCGAGGCCTGGCGCGCCCTAAGCCGAAGGGCTGGGGCATCCCAGGCCATGGGCTCCCTAAGCCTAAGGGTTGGTGCGCCCCAGGCCTGGGGCTCCCTAAGCCTTAGGGCTGGAGCGCCCCAGGCCTGGGGCTCCCAAAGCCTAAGGGCTTGGGCGCCCTAGGCCTGGCGCGGCCTAAGCCGACGGGCGGGGGCGTCCCAGGCCTGGGGCTCCCTAAGCCGACGGGCGGGGCCGTCCCAGGCCTGGGGCTCCCTAAGCCGACGGGCGGGGCCGTCCCAGGCCTGGGGTTCCCTAAGCCTAAGCGCTGTGGCGCCCCAGGCCTGGGGCTCACAAACCTTAGGGCTGGGGTGCCCCAGGCCTTGTGCTCCCAAAGCCTACAGGGTGGGGCGCCCTAGGCCTGGCGCGCCCTAGCCGAAGGGCTGGGCCTTCCCAGGCCATGGGCTCCCTAAGCCTATAGGCTGGACTGGGGCGCCCCAGGCATGGAGATCCCTAACCCGAAGGGCTGGGTGCCCCCTGGCCTGGGGCTCCCTAAGCCAAAGGGCTGGGGCACCCCAGGCCTGGGGCTACCAAAGCCTAAGGACTGGGGCGTCCCAGGCCATGGGCTCCCTAGGCCTAAGCGCTAGGGCGTACCATGCCTGGGGCTCCCAAAGCCGAAGGGCTAGGTCCCCCCAGGCCTGGGGCTCCCTAAGCCTAAGGGCTGGGGTGCCCCAGGCCTGGAGTTCCCAAACCTAAGGGCTGGGGCGCCACAGGCCTGGGGCTCCCTAAACCTAAGGGCTGGGGCGCCCCAGGCCTTGGGCTCCCAAAGCCTAAGGACTGGGGCACACCAGGCCTGGGGCTCCCAAGCCTAAGGGCTCTGGCGCCCAAGACCTGGGGCACCCTAAGCCTAAGGGCTGCGCGCCCCAGCCCTGGGGATCCCAGAGCCTAAGGGCTAGGGCGCCCTAGGCCTGGCGCGCCTTAAGCCAAAGTGCTGGGAGTCCCAGGCCATGGGCTCCCTAAGCCTAAGAGCTGCGGCGTCCCAGGCCTGGGGCATCCTAAGCCTAAGGGCTGGGATGCCCCAGGCCTGGGGTTCCCTAAGCCGAAGGGCTGGGTCCCCCCAAGCCTGGGGCTCCCAAAGTCTAAGGGCTGGGCGCCCCAGGCATGGGGCACACAAAGCCTAAGGGATGGGGAGCCCTAGGACTGCCGCCCTTAGCCAAAGGGCTGGGGCGTCCCAGGCCATGGGATCCCTAAGCCTAAGGGCTGGTGCGCCCCAGGCCTGGGGCTCCCAAAGCGTAAGTGCTGGGGCGCTCCGGCCTGGGGCTCCCAAAGCCTAAGGCTGGGACGCCCCAGGCCTGGGGCTCCCAAAGCCTAAGGGCTGGGGCACTCTGGCCTGGGGCTCCCAAAGCCTAAGGCTGGGACGCCCCAGGCCTGGGGCTCCCTAAGCCGAAGGGCTGGGGCGTCCCAGGCCATGGGCTCCCTAAGCCTAAGGGCTGTGGCGCCCAGGGCCTGGGGCTCCCAAAGCCTAAGGGCTGGGGCGCATCAGGCCTGGGGCTCCCAAAGCCTAAGGGCTGGGGCGTACCATGCCAGGGGCTCCCAAAGCCTAAGGGCTTGGGGGCCACAGGCCTGGGTCTCCCAAGACTAAAGGCTGGGCACCCCAGGCCGGGAGCTCCCAAAACCTAAGGGGTGGGGCGCCCCAGGCCTGGGGCTCCCTAAGCCTAAGGGCTGTGGTGCCCCAAGCCAGGGATCCCTAAGCCTAAGGGCTGGTGGGCCCCAGGCATGGGGCTCCCTAAGCCTATGGGCTGGAACGCCCCAGGCCTAGGGCTACCAAACCCTAAGGACAGAGGCGTCGCAGCCCTTGGGCTCCCTAAGCCTAAGGGCTAAAGTGCCCCAGGTCTAGGGCTCCCAAAGCCTAAGGGCTAGGGCGCCCCAAGCCTGGGGCACCCTAAGCCTAAGGGCTGGGCGCCCCAGGTCTTGGGCTCCCAAAGCCTAAGGGCTGGGGCGCCCAAGGCCTAGCGTGCCTTAAGCCAAAGGGCTGGGGCGTCCCAGACCATGGGCTCCCTAAGATTAAGGGCTGGTGGGCCCTAGGCCTGGGGCTCCCTAAGCTTAAGGGCTAGAGCGCCCCAGGTCTAGGGCTCCCAAAGCCTAAGGGCTGGGGCGCCCCAGGCCTGGGGCACCATAAGCCTAAGGGCTGGGGCGCCCCAGGTCTATGGCTCCCAAAGCCAAAAGGCTGGGGCGCCCTAGGCCTGGCGCGCCCTAAGCCGAAGGGCGAGGGCGTCCCATGCCTGGGGCTCCCTAAGCTTAAGAGCTGGGGCGCCCTAGGCCTGGGGCTCCCTAAGCCTAAGGGTTGGAGCGCCCCAGGACTGGGGCTCCCAAAGCCTAAGGGCTGGGGTGCCCAAGGCCATGGGCTCCCAAAGCCTAAGGGCTGGGGCGCCCTAGCATGGCGCGCCCTAAGCCGAAGGGCGGGGGCCTCCCAGGCCTGGCGCTCCCTAAGCCTACGGGCTGGTGCGCCCCAGGCCTGGGGCTCCCTAACCCTAAGGGCTGTAGTGTCCCAGGCCTGGGGCTCCCAAAGCCTAAGGGCTGGGGCACCCCAGGCCTGGGGCTACCAAAGCCTAAGGGCTGGGGCGTCCCAGGCCATGGGCTCCCTAAGCCTAAGCCCTGGGGCGTACCATGCCTGGGGCTCCCAAAGCCGAAGGGCTGGGTCTCGCCAGGCCTGGGGCTCCCTAAGCCTGAGGGCTGGGGTGCCCCAGGCCTGGGGATCACAAAGCCTAAGGGTTGGGGCGCCCTGGCCTGGGGCTCCCAAAGCGTAAGGCTGGGACGCCACAGGCCAGGGGCTCCCTAAGCCGAAGGGATGGGGAGCCCCAGGCCAGTGGCTCCCAAAGCGTAAAGGTTGGGGCGCCCCATGCCTGGGGTTCCCAAAGCCTAAGGGCTGGGGCGCCCCAGGCCTGGAGTTCCAAAACCTAAGGGCTGGGGCGCCACAGGCCTGGGGCTCCCTAAACCTAAGGGCAAGGGCACCCCATGCCTGGGGCTACCTAAGTCTAAAGACTCGGGCGTCCCATGTCTGGGGCTTCCTATGCCTAAGGCCTGGGGCGCCCCGGCCTGGGGCTCCCAAAGTCTAAGGGCCGGGTCGCCCCAGGCCTGGGGCCCCCAAAGCCTAAGGGCTGGGCCGCCCCAGGCCTGGAGTTCCCAAACCTAAGGGTTGGGACGCCCCAGGCCTGGGGCTCCCAAAGCCTAAGGGCTGGTGTGCCCCAGGCCAGGGATCCCTAAGCCTAAGGGCTGGGGCGTCCCAGGCCTGGGGCTCCCGTAGTCGAAGGGCTGGGACCTCCTAGGCCTGGGGCGCCGAAACCTAAGGGCAGTGGCGCCCCAGGCCTGGGGCTCCCTAAGCCTATGGGCTGGGGCACATCAGGCCTGGGGCTCCCAAAGCCTAAGGAAAGGGGCGTCGCAGCCCTTGAGCTCCCTAAGCCTAAGGGCTGGGGCGCCCCAGGCCTGCTGCTCTCTAAGCCTAAGGGCTGGGGCGCCCCAGGCCTGGGGCACCATAAGCCTAAGGGCTGGGGCGCCCCAGGTCTATGGCTCCCAAAGCCTAAAGGCTGGGGCGCCCTAGGCCTGGCGCGCCCTAAGCCGAAGGGCGAGGGCGTCCCAGGCCTGGGGCTCCCTAAGCTTAAGGGCTGGGGCGCCCTAGGCCTGGGGCTCCCTAAGCCTAAGGGTTGGAGGGCCCCAGGACTGGGGCTCCCAAAGCCTAAGGGCTGGGGTGCCCAAAGCCATGGGCTCCCAAAGGCTAAGAGCTGGGGCACCCTAGCATGGCGCGCCCTAAGCCGAAGGGCGGGGGCGTCCCAGGCCTGGCGCTCCCTAAGCCTACGGGCTTGGGCGCCCCAGGCCTGGGGCTACCTAAGCCTAAAGACTCGGGCGTCCCATGACTGGGGCTTCCTAAGCCTAAGGCCTGGGGCGCCCCGGCCTGGGGCTCCCAAAGTCTAAGGGCCGGGTCGCCCCAGGCCTGGGGCCCCCAAAGCCTAAGGGCTGGGCCGCCCCAGGCCTGGAGTTCCCAAACCTAAGGGCTGGGACGCCACAGACCTGGGGCCCCCTAAACCTAAGGGCTGTGGCGCTCCGTGCCTCGGGCTACCTAAGCCTAAGGACTCGGGCGTCCCAAGCCTGGGGCTTCCTAAGCCTAAGGGCTGGGGCGCCCCAGGACTGGGGCTCCCTAATCCGAAGACTGGGGCGCCCTAGGCCTGGGGTCCCCAAAGCCTAAGGGCTGTGGTTCCAATATCCTGGGGCTTCCTAAGCGTAAGGGCTGGGGCGCCCCAGGCCTGGGGCTTCCAAAGCCTAAGGGCTGGGTATCCCCAGGCTTCGGGCTCCCAAAGCATAAGGTCTGGGGCGCCCCAGGGCTGGGGCTCACAAAGCCTGAGGGCTGGGTCCCTCCAGGTCTCGGGCTCCCAAAACCTAAGGGCTGGGTCGCCCCGGCCTGGGGCTCCCAAAGCCTAAGGGCTGGGGCGCCCTGGCCTGGGCCTCCCAAAGCCTAAGGGCTGAGGCGCCCCCGCCTGGGGCTCCCATAGCCTAAGGGCTGGGGCGCCCCAGGCCTGGGGCTCCCAAAGCCTAAGGGCTGGGGTACCCCAGGGCTGGAGCTCCAAAAGCCTAAATGCTGGGGTACCCCAGGGCTGGAGCTCCAAAAGCCTAAATGCTGGGGCGAACCAGACCTGGGGCTCCCTATGCCTAAGGGCTGGGGGGCCACAGGCCAGGGGCTACCAAGCCTAAAAGCTGGGGCGCCCCAGGCCTGGAGCTCCCAAAGCCTAATGGGTGGGGCGCCCCAGGCCTGGGTCTCCCTAAGCCTAAGGGCTGGGGTGCCCCAGGCCAGGGATCCCTAAGCCTAAAGGCTGGGGCGCCCCAGGCCTGGGGCTCCCTTAGTCGAAGGGCTGGGACCTCCTAGGCCTGGGGCGCCCAAACCTAAGGGCAGTGGCGCCCCAGGCCTGGGGCTCCCTAAGCCTAAGGGCTGGGGCGCATCAGGCCTGGGGCTCCCAAAGCCTAAGGAAAGGGGCGTCGCAGCCCTTGAGCTACCTAAGCCTAAGGGCTGGGGCGCCCCAGGTCTGGGGCTCCCAAAGCCTAAGGGCTGGGGCGCCCCAGGCCTGCTGCTCTCTAAGCCTAAGGGCTGGGGCGCCCCAGGCCATGGGCTTCCTAAGCCTAAGGGCTGGTGCGCCCCAGGCCTGGGGCTCCCTAAGCCTAAGGGCTGGGGCGCCCCAGGGCATGGGCTCCCTAAGCCTAAGGGCTGGGGCGTCCCAGGTCTGGGGCTCCCTAAGCCTAAGGGCTGGGGTGGCCCAGGCCTGGGGATCCCAAAGCCTAAGGGATGGGGTTACCCAGGGCTGGTGCACCAAAAGCCTAAAGGCTGAGGCGAACCAGGCCTCGGGCTCCCTAAGCCTCAGGGCTAGGGCGCCCCAGGTTTGGGGCTCAACAAGCCGAAGGGCTGGGACCCCCTAGGCCTGGGGCGCCCAAAGCCTAAGAGCAGTGGCGCCGCAGGCCTGGGGCTCCCTAAGCCTAAGGGCTTCGGCGCATCAGGCCTGTGGCTCCCAAAGCCTAAGGACAGGGGCGTCGCAGCCCTTGGGCTCCCTAAGCCTAAGGGCTGGGGCGCCCCAGGTCTTGGGCTCCCAAAGCCTAAGGGCTGGGGCACCGCAGGCCTGGGGCTCTCTAAGCCTAAGGGCTTGTGCGCCCCAGGCCTGGGGCTTCCTAAGCCTAAGGGTTGGAGCGCCCCAGGCCCGGGGCTCCCAAACCCTAAGGGCTGGGGCGCCCAAGGCCTGGGGCTACCAAAGCCTAAGGGCTGTGGCATCCCAGGCCATAGGCTCCCTAAGCCTAAGGGCTTGGGTGCCCCAAGCTTGGGGCTCCCTAAGCCTAAGGGCTCTGACGCCCCAGGCCTGGGGATCCCTAAGCCGAAGGGCTGGGGCCCCCTAGGCCTGGGGCGCCCAAAGCCTAAGAGCAGTGGCGCCCCAGGCCTGGGGCTCCCAAAGCCTAAGGGCTGGGGAGCTTCAGGCCTTGGGCTCCCTAAGCCTTAGGGCTGGAGCGCCCCAGGCCTGGGGCTCCCAAATCTTAGGGCTGGGTGTCCCCAGGCCTTGTACTCCCAAAGCATAAAGGCAGGGGCGCCTTAGGCCTGGCGCGCCCTAGCCGAAGGGCTGGGGCTTCCCAGGCCATGGGCTCCCTAATACAAAAGGCTGGGCTGGGGCGCCCCAGGCATGGGCCTCCCTAACCCGAAGGGCTGGGTCCCCCTTGGCCTTGGGCTCCCTAAGCCTAAGGGCTGGGGTGCCCCTTGTCTGGGGCTCCCAAAGCCTAAGGGCTGCGGCGTACCATGCCTGGGGCTCCTAAAGCCTAAGGGCTGGGGCGCCCCAGGCCTGGGGCTCTCTAAGCCTAAGGGCTTGTGCGCCCCAGGCCTGGGGCTTCCTAAGCCTAAGGGCTGGAGCGCCCCAGGCCCGGGGCTCCCAAACCCTAAGGGCTGGGGTTCCCCAGGCCTGGGGCTACCAAAGCCTAAGGGCTGTGGCGTCCCAGGCCATAGGCTCCCTAAGCCTAAGTGCTGGGGTGCCCCAGGCTTGGGGCTCCCTAAGCCTAAGGGCTCTGACGCCCCAGGCCTGGGGATCCCTAAGCCGAAGGGCTGGGGCCCCCTAGGCCTGGGGCGCCCAAAGCCTAAGAGCAGTGGCGCCCCAGGCCTGGGGCTCCCAAAGCCTAAGGGCTGGGGGGCTTCAGGCCTTGGGCTCCCTAAGCCGAAAGGCTGGGGAGTCGCAAGCCTTGGGTTCCCTAAGCCTAAGGGCTGCGGCGCCCCAGGCCTGGGGCTCCCTAAGCCTTAGGGCTGGAGCGCCCCAGGCCTGGGGCTCCCAAATCTTAGGGCTGGGGGTCCCCAGGCCTTGTACTCCCAAAGCATAAAGGCTGGGGCCCCTTAGGCCTGGCGCGCCCTAGCCGAAGGGCTGGGGCTTCCCGGCCATGGGCTCCCTAAGACAAAAGGCTGGGCTGGGGCGCCCCAGGCATGGGCCTCCCTAACCCGAAGGGCTGGGTCCCCCTTGGCCTTGGGTTCCCTAAGCCTAAGGGCTGGGGTGCCCCTTGTCTGGGGCTCCCAAAGCCTAAGGGCTGCGGCGTACCATGCCTGGGGCTCCTAAAGCCTAAGGGCTGGGGCGCCCCAGGCCTGGGGCTCCCAAAGCCTAAGGGCTGGGGGGCCTCAGGCCTGGGGCTCCCAAGCCTAAAAGCTGGGGCACCCCAGGCCTGGAGCTCCCAAAGCCTAAGGGGTGGGGCGCCCCAGGCCTGGGGCTCCATAAGCCTAAGTGCTGGGACGACCCACGCCAGGGATCCCTAAGTCTAAGGGCTGGGTCGCCCCAGGCCTGGGGCTCCCTTAGCCGAAGTGCTGGGAACCCCTATGCCAGGGGCGCCCAAAGCCTAAGGGCAGTGGCGCCCCAGGCCTGGGTCTCCCTAAGCCAAAGGGCTGCGGCGAATCAAGCCTGGGGATCCCAAAGACTAAGGAGAGGGGCGTCGCAGCCCTTGGGCTCCCTAAGCCTAAGGGCTGGGACGCCCCAGGCCTGGGGATCCCTAAGCCTTAGGGCTGTGGCCCCCTAGGCCTGGGTCTCCCAAACCCTAAGGGCTGGGGGGCTTCAGGCCTTGGGCTCCCTAAGCCGAAGGGCTGGGGAGTCGCAAGCCTTGGGCTCCCTAAGCCTATGGGCTGGGGCGCCCCAGGCCTGGGGCTCCCTAAGCCTTAGGGCTGGAGCGCCCCAGGCCTGGGGCTCACAAACCTTAGGGCTGGGGCGCCCCAGGCCTTGTGCTCCCAAAGCCTACAGGGTGGGGAGCCCTAGGCCTGGCTCACCCTAGGCGAAGGGCTGGGGCTTCCCAGGCCATGGGCTCCCTAAGCCTAAAGGCTGGATTGTGGGGCCCAAGGATGGAGCTCCCTAACCCGAAGGACTGGGTCACCCCTGGCCTTGGGCTCCCTAAGCCTAAGGGCTGGGTCACCCCTGGCCTGGGGCTCCCTAAGCCTAAGGTCTGGGGCGCCACAGGCCTGGGGCTACCAAAGCCTAAGGGCTGGGGCGCCCCAGGCCTGGGACTCCCCAAGCCGAAGGGCTGGGGCGCCCTGCCCTGTGGCGCACAAAGCCTAAGGGCTGTGGCGCCCCAGGACTCGGGCTCCCTAAGCCGAAAGGCTGGGGCGTCCCAGGCCATGGGCTCCCTAAGACTAAGGGCTCTTGCGCCCCAGGCCTGGGGCTCCGTAAGTCTAAGGGCTGGGGCACCCTAGGCCTTGGGCTCCCAAAGCCTAAGGCTGGGGCACCCCAGGCCTGGGGCTACCAAAGATTAACGGCTGGGGCGTCCCAGGCCTGGGAGTCCCAAAGCCTAATGGCTGGAGCGCCGCAGGCCTGGAGCTCCGAAGCCTAAAGGCTGGGGCGCCCCAGCCCTGGAGCTCCCAAAGCCTAAGGGGTGGGGCGCCCCAGGCCTGGGGCTCCCTAAGCCTAAGTGCTGGGGCGCCCCAGGCCTTGGGCTCGCTAAGCCTATAGGCTGGGACGCATCAGGCCTGGGGCTCTTTAAGCCTAAGGACAGGGGCGTCGCAGACCTTGGGCTCCCTAAGCCTAAGGGCTGCGGCGCCCCAGGTCTGGGGCTCCCAAAGCCTAATGGCTGGAGCTCCCCAGGCCTGGGGGTCCCAAAGCCTAAGGGCTAAGGCGCCCTAGGCCTGGCGCGCCTTAAGCAAAAGTGCTGGGGCGTCCCAGGCCATGGGCTCCCTAAGCCTAAGGGCTGGGGCGCCCCAGGCTTGGGGCATCCTAAGCCTAAGGGCTGGGACGCCCCAGGCCTGGGGTTCCCTAAGCGGAAGGGCTGGGTCCCCCAAAGCCTGGGGCTCCCTAAGTCTAAAGGCTGGGGCGACCCAGGCCTGGGGCTACCAAAGCCTAAAGGGTGGGGCGCCCTAGGACTGGGGCGCCCTTATCCAAAGGGCTGGGATGTCCCAGGCCATGGGCTCCCTAAGCCTAAGGGCAGGTGCGCCCCAGGCCTGGGACTCCCTAAGCCTAAGGGCTGGGGCGTACCATGCCTGGGGCTTCCAAAGCCTAAGGGATGGGGCTCCCCAGGCCTGGGGCTCCCAAATCCTAAGGGCTGGGGCGCCCCAGGCCTTGGTCTCCCAAAGCCTAAGGGCTGGGGCGCCCCAGGCCTGGCTCTCCCAAAGCCTAAGGGCTGGGGCGCCCCGGCCTGGGGCTCCCAAAGCCAAAGGCTGGGACGCCCCAGGCCAGGGTCTCCCTAAGCCGAAGGGCTAGGGCGCCCTAGGCCTGGCGCGCCCTAAGCCGAATGGCTGGGGCGTCCCAGGACATGGGCTCCCTAATCCAAGGGCTGGTGCACACCAGGCCTGGGGCTCCCTAAGCAGAAGTGCTGGGTCCTCCCAGGCCTCGGGCTCCCTAAGCCTAAGGGCTGGGGAGCCCCAGGCCTGGGGTTACCAAAGCCTAAGGGATGGGGCACCCCAGGCCTGGCGTTCCCTAAACCTAAGGGCTGGGAAGCCCCAGTCATGGGCTCCCTAAGCCTAAGGGCTGTGGCGCCCCAGGCCTGGGGCTCCCTAAGCCTAAGGGCTGGGGCGTACCATGCCTGGGGCTCCCAAAGCCTAAGGGCTGGGGCGCACCAGGCCTGGGGCACCCAAAGCCTAAGGGCTGGGGCGTACCATGCCTGGGGCTCCCAAAGCCGAAGGGCTGGGACGCCCCAGGCCTAGGGCTCCCTAAGCCGAAGAGCTGGGGCGTCGCAGGACATGGGCTCCCTAATCTTAAAGTCTGTGGCACCCAGGGCCTGGGGCTCCCAAAGCCTAAGGGCTGGGGCCCATCAGGCCTGGGGCTCCCAAAGCCTAAGGGCTGGGGCGCCCAGGTCTGGGGCTCACAAAGCCTAAGGGCAGTGGCGCCCCAGGCCTGGGGTTCCCTAAGCCTAAGGGCTGGAGCGCCCCAGGCCTGGGGCTCCCAAAACCTAAGGGCTGGGGCGCCCCAGGACTGGGGCACCCTAAGCGTAAGGGCTGGGGAAACCCAGGCCTGGGGCTCCCAAAGCCTAAGGGCCTGGGCGCCCTAGGCCTGGCGCGCCCTAAGCCGAAGGGCTGGGCCATCCCAGGCCATGGGCTCCCTAAGCTTAAGGGCTGGGGCACCCCAGGCCTGGGGCTCCCAAATCCTAAGGGCTGGGCCCCCCCAGGCCTTGGGCTCCCTAAGCCTAAGGGCAGTGGCGCCCCAGGCCTGGGGTTCCCTAAGCCTAAGGGCTGGAGCTCCCCAGGCCTGGGGCTCCCAAAACCTAAGGGCTGGGGCGCCCCAGGACTGGGGCACCCTAAGCGTAAGGGCTGGGGAAACCCAGGCCTGGGGATCCCAGAGCCTAAGGGCTAGGGCGCCCTAGGCCTGGCGCACCTTAAGCCAAAGTGCTGGGCGTCCCAGGCCATGGGCTCCCAAAGCCTAAGGGCTGGGGCGCCCCAGGCCGAAGGGCTGGGTCCCCCCAAGCCTGGGGCTCCCTAAGTCTAAGGGCTGGGCGCCCCAGGCATGGGGCACACAAAGCCTAAGGGATGGGGCGCCCTGGGACTGGCGCGCCCTTAGCCAAAGGGCGGGGGCGTCCCAGGCCTGGGACTCCCTAAGCTTAAGGGCTGGTGCGTACCATGCCTGGGGCTCCAAAGCCTAAAGGCTGGGGCGCCCCAGGCCTTGGTCTCCCAAAGCCTAAGGGCAGGGGCGCCCCAGGCCTGGGGCTCCCAAAGCCTAAGGGCTGGGGCGCTCCGACCTGGGGCTCCCAAAGTCTAAGGTTGGGACGCCCCAGGCCAGGGTCTCCCTAAGCCGAAAGGCTGAGGCGCCCAGGGCAGAAGCTCCCAAAGCCGAACGGCTGGGGTGCCCCAGGCCTGGGGCTCCCAAATCCTAAGGGTTGGGGCGCCCCAGGCCAGGGGCTCCCAAAGCCTAAGGGCTGGGGGCCAGAGGCCTGTGGCTCCCAAGCCTAAAGGCTGGGCGCCCCAGGCCTGGAGCTCCCAAAACCTAAGGGGTGGGGCACCCCAGGCCTGGGGCTCCCTAAGCCTAAGGGCTGTGGTGCCCCAGGCCAGGGATCCCTACGCCTAAGCGCGGGTGAGCCCCAGACATGGGTCTCCCTAAGCCTAAGGGCTGGAGCGCCCCAGGTCTAGGGCTCCCAAAGCCTAAGGACAGGGGCGTCACAGCCCTTGGGCTCCCTAAGCCTAAGGGCTGGGGCACCCCAGGTCTGGGGATCCCAAAGCCTAAGGGCTGGGGCGCCCCAGGCCTGGGGATCTCTAAGCCTAAGGGCTAAAGTGCCCCAGGTCTAGGGCTCCCAAAGCCTAAGAACTAGGGCGCCCCAGGCCTGGAGCTCCCAAAACCTAAGGGGTGGGGCACTCCAGGCCTGGGGCTCCCTAAGCCTAAGGGCTGTGGTGCCCCAGGCTGGGATCCCTACGCCTAAGCGCGGGTGAGCCCCAGACATGGGGCTCCCTAAGCCTAAGGGCTGGAGCGCCCCAGGTCTAGGGCTCCCAAAGCCTAAGGACAGGGGCGTCGCAGCCCTTGGGCTCCCTAAGCCTAAGGGCTGGGGCGCCCCAGGTCAGGGGATCCCAAAGCCTAAGGGCTGGGGCGGCCCAGGCCTGGGGATCTCTAAGCCTAAGGGCTAAAGTGCCCCAGGTCTAGGGCTCCCAAAGCCTAAGGACTAGGGCGCCCCAAGCCTGGGGCACCCTAAGCCTAAGGGCTGGGGCGCCCCAGGTCTAGGGCACCCAAAGCCTAAGGGCTTGGGCGCCCTAGGCCAAGTGCACCTTAAGCCAAAGGGCTGGGGCGTCCCAGACCATGGGCTCCCTAAGCCTAAGGTCTGGTGGGCGCCAGGCCTGGGGCACCATAAGCCTAAGGGCTGGGGCGCCCCAGGTCTAGGGATGCCAAAGCCTAAAGGCTGGGGCGCCCTAGGCCTGGCGCGCCCTAAGCCGAAGGGCGGGGGCGTCCCAGGCCTGGGGCTCCCTAAGCCTAAGGGCTGGGGCGCCCCAGGCCGGGGGCTCCCTAAGCCTAAGGGTTGGAGCGCCCCAGGACTGGGGCTCCCAAAGCCTAAGGGCTGGGGTGCCCAAGTCCTTGGGCTGCCAAAGCCTAAGGGCTTGGGCGCCCTAGCATGGCGCACCCTAAGCCAACGGGCGGGGGCGTCCCAGGCCTGGCGCTCCCTAAGCCTACGGGCTGGGGTGCCCCAGGTCTGGGGATCCCTAACCCTAAGGGCTGGAGCGCCCCAGGCCTGGGGCTCCCAAAGCCTAAGGGCTGGGGCGCCCCAGGCCTTGGGCTCCCAAAGCCTAAGGGCTGGGGCACCCCAGGCCTGGGGCTACCAAAGCCTAAGGGCTGGGGCGTCCCAGGTCATGGGCTCCCTAGGCCTAAGCGCTAGGGCGCACCATGCATGGGGCTCCCAAAGCCGAAGGGCTAGGTCCCCCAAGGCCTGGGGCTCCCTAAGCCTAAGGGCTGGGGTGCCCCAGGCCTGGAGTTCCCAAACCTAAGGGCTGGGTCGCCACAGGCCTGGGGCTCCCTAAACTTAAGGGCTGGGGCACCCCATGCCTGGGGCTACCTAAGCCTAAGGACTCGGGCGTCCCAAGCCTGGGGCTTCCTAAGCCTAAGGGCTGGGGCGCCCCGGCCTCAGGCTCCCAAAGTCTAAGGGCCGGGTCGCCCCAGGCCTGGGGCCTCCAAAGCCTAAGGGCTGGGCCGCCCCAGGCCTGGAGTTCCCAAAACTAAGGGCTAGGACGCCACAGACCTGGGGCTCCCTAAACCTAAGGGCTGGGGCGCCCCATGCCTGGGGCTACCTAAGCCTAAGGACTCGGATGTCCCAAGCCTGGGGCTCCCTAATCCGAAGGGCTGGGGCACCCTAGGCCTGGGGTCCCCAAAGCCTAAGGGCTGTGGTGCCAATGTCCTGGGGCTTCCTAAGCCTAAGGGCTGGGGCGCCCCAGGGCTGGGGCTCGCAAAGCCTAAGGGCTGGGTCCCTCCAGGCCTCGGGCTCCCAAAATCTAAGGGCTGGGTCGCCCCGGCCTGGGGCTCCCAAAGCCTAAGGGCTGGGGTGCCCCAGGCCAGGGATCCCAAAGCCTAAGGGCTGGGGCGCCCTGGCCTGGGACTCCCATAGCCAAAGGCTGGGTCGCCCCAGGCCAGGGGCTCCCTAAGCCTAAGGTCTGGAGCGCCCTCGGCCTGGGGCTCCCAAAGCCTAAGGGCTGGGGCGCCCCAGGCCTTTGGTACCCTAAGCCTAAGGGTTGGGGCAACCCAGGCCTGGGGCTCCCAAAGCCTAAGGGCCTAGGCGCCCTAGGCCTGGCGTGCCCTAAGCCGAAGGGCTGGGGCATCCCAGGCCATGGGCTCCCTAAGCCTAAGGGTTGGTGCGTCCCAGGCCTGGGGCTCCCTAAGCCTTAGGGCTGGAGCGTCCTAGGCCTGGGGCTCCCAAAGCCTAAGGGCTGGGGCGCCCCCGGCCTTGGGCTCCCAAAGCCTAAGGGCTTGGGCGCCCTAGGCCTGGCGCGGCCTAAGCCGAAGGGCGGGGGCGTCCCAGGCCTAGGGCTCCCTAAGCCGACGGGCAGGGCCGTCCCAGACCTGCGGTTCCCTAAGCCTAAGGGCTGTGGCGCCCCAGGCCTGGGGCTCACAAACCTTAGGGCTGGGGCGCCCCAGGCCTGGGGCTCACAAACCTTAGGGCTGGGGCGCCCCAGGCCTTGTGCTCCCAAAGCCTACAGGGTGGGGCGCCCTAGGCCTGGCGCGCCCTAGCCAAAGGGCTGGCGCTTCCCAGGCCATGGGCTCCCTAAACCTATAGGCTGGACTGGGGCGCCCCAGGCATGGATCTCCCTAACCCGATGGGCTGGGTCCCCCCTGGCCTGGGGCTCCCTAAGCCAAAGGGCTGGGGCACCCCAGGCCTGGGGCTACCAAAGCCTAAGGGCTGGGGTGTCCCAGGCCATGGGCTCCCTAGGCCTAAGCGCTAGGGCGTACCATGCCTGGGGCTCCCAAAGCCGAAGGGCTAGGTCCCCCCAGCCTGGGGCTCCCTAAGCCTAAGGGCTGGGGTGCCCCAGGCCTGGAGTTCCCAAACCTAAGGGCTTGTGCGCCACAGGCCTGGGGCTCCCTAAACCTAAGGGCTGGGGCGCCCCATGCCTGGGGCTACCTAAGCCTAAGTACTCGGGTGTCCCAAGCCTGGGGCTTCCTAAGCCTAAGGGCTGGGGCGCCCCGGCCTTGGGCTCCCAAAGTCTAAGGGCTGGGGCGCCCCAGGACTGGGGCTCCCTAATCCGAAGGGGTGGGGCGCCCTAGGCCTGGGGTCCCCAAAGCCTAAGGGCTGTGGTGCCAATGTCCTGGGGCTTCCTAAGCCTAAGGGCTGGGGCGCCCCAGGCCTGGGGCTTCCAAAGCCTAAGGGCTGGGTCCCCCCAGGCCTCGGGCTCTCAAAGCCTAAGGTCTGGGGCGCCCCAGGTCTGGGGCTCGCAAAGCCTAAGGGCTGGGTCCCTCCAGGCCTCGGGCTCCCAAAATCTAAGGGCTGGGTCGCCCCGGCCTGGGGCTCCCAAAGCCTAAGGGCTGGGGCGCCCCAGGCCAGGGATCCCAAAGCCTAAGGGCTGGGGCGCCCTGGCCTGGGGCTCCCATAGCCTAAGGCTGGGTCGCCCCAGGCCAGGGGCTCCCTAAGCCTAAGGTCTGGAGCGCCCCTGGCCTGGGGCTCCCAAAGCCTAAGGGCTGGGGCGCCCCAGGCCTGGGGCACCCTAAGCCTAAGTTTTGGGGCAACCCAGGCCTGGGGCTCCCAAAGCCTAAGGGCCGGGGCGCCCAAGGCCTGGCGCGCCCTAAGCCGAAGGGCTGGGGCATCCCAGGCCATGGGCTCCCTAAGCCTAAGGGCTGGGCGCCCCAGGCCTGGGGCTCCCTAAGACTTAGGGCTGGAGCGCCCCAGGCCTGGGGCTCCCAAAGCCTAAAGGCTGGGCCGCCCCCGGCCATGGGCTCCCAAAGCCTAAGGGCTTGGGCGCCCTAGGCCTGGCGCGGCCTAAGCCGACGGGCGGGGGCGTCCCAGGCCTGGGGCTCCCTAAGCCGACGGGCGGGGCTGTCCCAGGCCTGGGATTCCCTAAGCCTAATGGCTGTGGCGCCTCAGGCCTAGGGCTCACAAACCTTAGGGCTGGTGCGCCCCAGGCCTTGTGCTCCCAAAGCCTACAGGGTGGGGCGCCCTAGGCCTGGCGCGCCCTAGCCGAAGGGCTGGGGCTTCCCAGGCCATGGGCTCCCTAAGCCTATAGGCTGGAATGGGGCGCCCCAGGCATGGAGCTCCCTAACCCGAAGGGCTGGGTCCCCCCTGGCCTGGGGCTCCCTAAGCCAAAGGGCTGGGACGCCACAGGCCTGGGGCTACCAAAGCCTAAGGGCTGGGGCGCCCCAGGCCTGGGCCTCCCAAAGCCGAAGGGCTGGGGCGCATCAGGCCTGGGGCTCCCAAAGCCTAAGGGCTGGGGTGCCCCAGGGCTGCAGCTCCCAAAGCCTAAGGGATGGGGTACCCCAGGCCTGGGGTTCTCTAAGCCTAAGGGCTTCTGGGACCCATGCCTGGGGCTACCTAAGCCTAAGGGCTGCTGCGCCCCAGGTCTGGGGCTCCCTAATCCTAAGGGCTGGAGCGCCCCAGTCCAGGGGTTCCCAAAGCCTAAGGGCTGGGGCGCCCTAGGCTGGGGCGCCCAAAGCCTAAGCGCAGTGGCGCCCCAGCCCTGGGGCTCCCAAAGCCTAAGGGCTGGGGCGCCACAGGCCTGGGGCTCCCAAAGCCTAAGGGCTGGGGTGCCCCAGGGCTGGAGCTCCAAAAGACTAAAGGCTGGGGCGAACCAGGCCTGTGGCTCCCTAAGCCTAAGGGCTGGGGCGCCCGGCCTGGGCCTCCCAAAGCCTAAGGGCTGGGGCGCCCCTGCCTGGGGCTCCCATAACCTAAGGCTGTGGCGCCCAAGGCCAGGTGCTCCCTAAGCCTAAGGGCTGGTGCGCCCCTGGCCTGGGGTTCCCAAAGCCTAAGGGCTGGGGCGCCCCAGGCCTGGGGCTCCCAAAGCCTAAGGGCTGGGGCGTCACAGCCCTAGGGCTCCCTAAACCTAAGGGCTCGAGCGCCCCAGGCCTGGGGCTCCCAAAGCCTAAGAGTTGGGGTTCCCCAGGCCTGGGGCACCCTAAGCCTAAGGGCTGGGCTCCCCAGGCCTGAGGCTCCCAAAGTCTAAGGGCTGGGGGGCCCTAGGCCTGGCGCTCCCTAAGCCGAAGTGCTGGGGCGTCCCAGGCCATGGGCTCCCTAAGCCTAAGGGCTGGGGCGCCCCAGGCTTGGGGCATCCTAAGCCTAAGGGCTGGGACGCCCCCGGCCTGGGGTTCCCTAAGCCGAAGGGCTGGGTCCCCCAAAGCCTGGGGCTCCCTAAGCCTAAGGGCTGGGACGCACCAGGCCTGGGCCTCGCTAAGCCTAAGGGCTGGTGCCCCCTTGGCCTGGGGTTCCCAAAGCCTAAGGGCTGGAGCGCCCCGGGCCTGGGGATCCCAAAGCCTAAGGGCTGGGGTGCCCCAGGGCTGGAGCTCCAAAAACCTAAAGGCTGGGGCAAACCAGGCCTGGGCCTCCCAAATCCTAAGGGCTAGGGCGCACCAGGGCTGGGGCTCCCTAAGCCTAAGGGCTGGAGCGCCCCAGGCCTGGTGCTCCCAAAGCCTAAGGGCTGGAGCGCCTCAGGCCTTGGGCTTCCAAAGCCTAAGGGCTGGGGCGCCCTAGGCCTGGCGCGCCCCAAGCCGAAGGGCAGGGGGTCCCATGCCATGGGCTCCCTAAGCCTAAGGGCTGGTGCGCCACAGGCCTGGGGCTCCCTAAGCCGAAGTGCTGGGTCCTCCCAGGCCTGGGGCTCCCTAAGCCTAAGGGCTGGGGCGCCCCAGGCCTGGGGCTACCAAAGCCTAAGGGCTGGGGAGCCCCAGGGCTGGAGCTCCAAAAACCTAAAGGCTGGGGCAAACCAGGCCTGGGCCTCCCAAATCCTAAGGGCTGGGGCGCCCCAGGCCTGGGGCTCCCTAAGCCTAAGGGCTGGAGCGCCCCAGGCCTGGTGCTCCCAAAGCCTAAGGCCTGGGGCGCCTCAGGCCTTGGGCTTCCAAAGCCTAAGGGCTGGGGCGCCCTAGGCCTGGCGCGCCCCATGCCGAAGGGCAGGGGGTCCCAGGCCATGGGCTCCCTAAGCCTAAGGGCTGGTGCGCCACAGGCCTGGGGCTCCCTAAGCCGAAGTGCTGGGTCCTCCCAGGACCTGGGCTCCCTAAGCCTAAGGGCTGGGGCGCCCCAGGCCTGGGGCTACCAAAGCCTAAGGGCTGGGGCACCCCAGGCTGGGGTTCCCTAAACCTAAGGGCTGGGATGCCCCTGGCATGGGCTCCCTAAGCCTAAGTGCTGTGGCGCCCCAGCCCTGGGGGTCCCAAAGCCTAAGTGCAGGGGTGTCACAGTCCTAGGGCTCCCTAAACCTAAGGGCTGGAGCGCCCCAGGCCTGGGGCTCCCAAAGCCTAAGAGCTGGGGTTCCCCAGGCCTGGGGCACCCTAAGCCTAAGGGCTGGGCGCCCCAGGCCTGAGGCTCCCAAAGTCTAAGGGCTGGGGGGCCCTAGGCCTGGCGCTCCCTAAGCCGAAGGGCTGGGGCGTCCCAGGCCATGGGCTCCCTAAGCCTAAGGGCTGGGGCGCCCCAGGCTTGGGGCATCCTAAGCCTAAGGGCTGGGACGCCCCAGGCCTGGGGTTCCCTAAGCCGAAGGGCTGGGTCCCCCAAAGCCTGGGGCTCCCTAAGTCTAAGGGCTGGGGCGCCCCAGGCCTGGGGCTACCAAAGCCTAATGGCTGGGCGCCCCAGGCCTGGGGCACACAAAGCCTAAAGCCTGGGGCGCCCTAGGACTGGCGCGCCCTTAGCCAAAGGGCTGGGCGTCCCAGGCCATGGGCTCCCTAAGCCTAAGGGCAGGTGCGCCCCAGGCCTGGGACTCCCTAAGCCTAAGGGCTGGGGCGTACCATGCCTGGGGCTCCCAAAGCCTAAGGGCTGTGGATCCCCAGGCCTGGGGCTCCCAAATCCTAAGGGCTGGGGCGCCACAGGCATTGGTCTCCCAAAGCCTTACGACTGGGGCGCCCCAGGCCTGGGTCACCCAAAGCCTAAGGGCTGGGGCGCCCCGGCCTGGGGCTCCCAAAGCCAAAGGCTGGGACGCCCCAGGCCAGGGTCTCCATAAGCCGAAGGGCTAGGGCGCCCTAGGCCTGGCGCGCCCTAAGACGAATGGCTGGGGCGTCCCAGGCCATGGGCTCCATAAGCCAAGGGCTGGTGCGCCCCAGGCCTGGGGCTCCCTAAGCAGAAGTGCTGGGTCCTCACAGGCCTGGGGCTCCCTAAGCCTAAGGGCTGGGGCGCCCCAGGCCTGGGGTTACCAAAGCCTAAGGGCTGTGGCGCCCCAGGCCTGGGGCTCCCTAAGCCTAAGGGCTGGGGCGTACCATGCCTGGGGCTCCCAAAGCCTAAGGGCTGGGGCGCACCAGGCCTGCGGCTCCCAAAGCCTAAGGGCTGGGGTGCCCCAGGGCTGGAGCTCCAAAAGCCTAAGGCCTGGGAGCCCCAGGCTGGGGCTCCCTAAACCTAAGGACTGGGGCGTACCATGCCTGGGGCTCCCAAAGAATAAGGGCTGGGGCGCCCCAGGACTGGGGCTCCCTAAGCCGAAGGGCTGGGACGCCCCAGGCCTAGGGCTCCCTAAGCCGAAGGGCTGGGGCGTCCCAGGCTTTGGGCTCCCTAAGCCTACGGTCTGTGGCTCCCAGGACCTGGGGCTCCCAAAGCCTAAGGGCTGGGGCGCATCAGGCCTGGGGCTCCCAAAGCCTAAGGGCAGGGGGGTCGCAGCCCTTGGACTCCCAAAGCCTAAGGGCTGGGGCAACCCAGGCCTGGGGCTCCCAAAGCCTAAAGGCCGGGGCGCCCTAGGCCTGGCGCGCCCTAAGCCAAAGGGCTGGGCCATCCCAGGCCATGGGCTCCCTAAGCCTAAGGGCTTGGGCGCCCCATGCCTGGCGTCTCCTAATCCGACGGGCGGGGGCGTCCCAGGCCTGGGGCTCCCTAAGCCAAAGGGCTGGGGCGTCCCAGGCCATGGGCTCCCTAAGCTTAAGGGTTGGGGCACCCCAGGCCTGGGGCTACCAAAGCCTAAGGGCTGGGCCGCCCCAGGCCTTGGGCTCCCTAAGCCTAATTGCTGGAGCGCCCCACGCATGGGTCTCCCAAGCCTAAGGGCTCTGGCGCCCCAGACCTGGGGCACCCTAAGCCTAAGGGCTGCGCGCCACAGCCCTGGGGATCCCAGAGCCTAAGGGCTAGGGCGCCCTAAGCCTGGCGCGCCTTAAGCCAAAGTGCTGGGCGTCCCAGGCCATGGGCTCCCAAAGCCTAAGGTCTGGGGCGCCCCAGGCCTGGGGCATTCTAAGCCTAAGGGCTTAGGATGCCCCAGGCCTGGGGTTCCCTAGGCCGAAGGGCTGGGTCCCCCCAAGCCTGGGGCTCCCTAAGTCTAAGGGCTGGGAGCCCCCGGCATGGGGCACACAAAGCCTAAGGGATGGGGCGCCCTGGGACTGGCGCGCCCTTAGCCAAAGGGCTGGGGCGTCCCAGGCCTGGGACTCCCTAAGCTTAAGGGCTGGTGCGTACCATGCCTGGGGCTCCAAAGCCTAAGGCTTGGGCGCCCCAGGCCTTGGTCTCCCAAAGCCTAAGGGCTGGGGCGCTCCGACCTGGGGCTCCCAAAGCCTAAGGCTGGGACGCCCCAGGCCAGGGTCTCCTTAAGCCGAAGGGCTGGGGCGCCCAGGGCAGAAGCTCCCAAAGCCGAAGGGCTGGGGTGCCCCAGGCCTGGGGCTCCCAAATCCTAAGGGTTGGGGCGCCCCAGGCCTGGGGCTCCCAAAGCCTAAGGGCTGGGGGCCAGAGGCCTGTGGCTCCCAAGCCTAAAGGCTGGGCGCCCCAGGCCTGGAGCTCCCAAAACCTAAGGGGTGGGGCACCCCAGGCCTGGGGCTCCCTAAGCCTAAGGGCTGTGGTGCCCCAGGCCAGGGATACCTACGCCTAAGCGCGGGTGAGCCCCAGACATGGGGCTCCCTAAGCCTAAGGGCTGGAGCGCCCCAGGTCTAGGGCTCCCAAAGCCTAAGGACAGGGGCGTCGCAGCCCTTGGGCTCCCTAAGCGTAAGGGCTGGGGCGCCCCAGGTCTGGGGATCCCAAAGCCTAAGGGCTGGGGCGCCCCAGGCCTGGGGATCTCTAAGCCTAAGGGCTAAAGTGCCCCAGGTCTAGGGCTCCCAAAGCCTAAGGACTAGGGCGCCCCAAGCCTGGGGCACCCTAAGCCTAAGGGCTGGGGCGCCCCAGGTCTAGGGCACCCAAAGCCTAAGGGCTTGGGCGCCCTAGGCCAAGTGCACCTTAAGCCAAAGGGCTGGGGCGTCCCAGACCATGGGCTCCCTAAGCCGAAGGTCTGGTGGGCGCCAGGCCTGGGGCACCATAAGCCTAAGGGCTGGGGCGCCCCAGGTCTAGGGATGCCAAAGCCTAAAGGCTGGGGCGCCCTAGGCCTGGCGCGCCCTAAGCCGAAGGGCGGGGGCGTCCCAGGCCTGGGGCTCCCTAAGCCTAAGGGCTGGGGCGCCCCAGGCCGGGGGCTCCCTAAGCCTAAGGGTTGGAGCGCCCCAGGACTGGGGCTCCCAAAGCCTAAGGGCTGGGGTGCCCAAGGCCTTGGGCTGCCAAAGCCTAAGGGCTTGGGCGCCCTAGCATGGCGCACCCTAAGCCAACGGGCGGGGGCATCCCAGGCCTGGCGCTCCCTAAGCCTACGGGCTGGGGTGCCCCAGGCCTGGGGCTCCCTAACCCTAAGGGCTGGAGCGCCCCAGGCCTGGGGCTCCCAAAGCCTAAGGGCTGGGGCGCCCCAGGCCTTGGGCTCCCAAAGCCTAAGGGCTGGGGCACCCCAGTTCTGGGGATACCAAAGACTATGGCTGGGGCGTCCCAGACCATGGGCTCCCTAGGCCTAAGCGCTAGGGCGTACCATGCATGGGGCTCCCAAAGCCGAAGGGATAGGTCCCCCCAGGCCTGGGGCTCCCTAAGCCTAAGGGGTGGGTTGCCCCAGGCCTGGAGTTCCCAAACCTAAGGGCTGGGGCGCCACAGGCCTGGGGCTCCCTCAACCTAAGGACTCGGGTGTCCCAAGTCTGGGGCTCCCTAATCCGAAGGGCTGGGGCGCCCTAGGCCTGGGGTCCCCAAAGCCTAAGGGCTGTGGTGCCAATGTCCTGGGGCTTCCTAAGCCTAAAGGCTGGGCGCCCCAGGGCTGGGCTCGCAAAGCCTAAGGGCTGGGTCCCTCCAGGCCTTGGGCTCCCAAAATCTAAGGGCTGGGTCGCCCCGGCCTGGGGCTCCCAAAGCCTAAGGGCTGGGGTGCCCCAGGCCAGGGATCCCAAAGCCTAAGGGCTGGGGCGCCCTGGCCTGGGACTCCCATAGCCTAAGGCTGGGTCGCCCCAGGCCAGGGGCTCCCTAACCATAAGGTCTGGAGCGCCCCCGGCCTGGGGCTCCCAAAGCCTAAGAGCTGGGGCACCCCAGGCCTTTGGCACCCTAAGCCTAAGAGTTGGGGCAACCCAGGCCTGGGGCTCCCAAAGCCTAAGGGCCTGGGCGCCATAGGCCTGGCGCGCCCTAAGCCGAAGGGCTGGGGCATCCCAGGCCATGGGCTCCCTAAGCCTAAGGGTTGGTGCGCCCCAGGCCTGGGGCTCCCTAAGCCTTAGGGCTGGAGCGTCCCAGGCCTGGGGCTCCCAAAGCCTAAGGGCTGGGGCGCCCCCGGCCTTGGGCTCCCAAAGCCTAAGGGCTGGGGTGCCCCAGGGCTGCAGCTCCCAAAGCCTAAGGGATGGGGTACCCCAGGCCTGGGGTTCTCTAAGCCTAAGGGCTTCTGGGACCCATGCCTGGGGCTACCTAAGCCTAAGGGCTGCTGCGCCCCAGGTCTGGGGCTCCCTAATCCTAAGGGCTGGAGCGCCCCAGGCCAGGGGTTCCCAAAGCCTAAGGGCTGGGGCGCCCTAGGCTGGGGCGCCCAAAGCCTAAGCGCAGTGGCGCCCCAGCCCTGGGGCTCCCAAAGCCTAAGGGCTGGGGCGCCACAGGCCTGGGGCTCCCAAAGCCTAAGGGCTGGGGTGCCCCAGGGCTGGAGCTCCAAAAGACTAAAGGCTGGGGCGAACCAGGCCTGTGGCTCCCTAAGCCTAAGGGCTGGGGCGCCCGGCCTGGGCCTCCCAAAGCCTAAGGGCTGGGGCGCCCCTGCCTGGGGCTCCCATAACCTAAGGCTGTGGCGCCCAAGGCCAGGTGCTCCCTAAGCCTAAGGGCTGGTGCGCCCCTGGCCTGGGGTTCCCAAAGCCTAAGGGCTGGGGCGCCCCAGGCCTGGGGCTCCCAAAGCCTAAGGGCTGGGGCGTCACAGCCCTAGGGCTCCCTAAACCTAAGGGCTCGAGCGCCCCAGGCCTGGGGCTCCCAAAGCCTAAGAGTTGGGGTTCCCCAGGCCTGGGGCACCCTAAGCCTAAGGGCTGGGCGCCCCAGGCCTGAGGCTCCCAAAGTCTAAGGGCTGGGGGGCCCTAGGCCTGGCGCTCCCTAAGCCGAAGTGCTGGGGCGTCCCAGGCCATGAGCTCCCTAAGCCTAAGGGCTGGGGCGCCCCAGGCTTGGGGCATCCTAAGCCTAAGGGCTGGGACGCCCCCGGCCTGGGGTTCCCTAAGCCGAAGGGCTGGGTCCCCCAAAGCCTGGGGCTCCCTAAGCCTAAGGGCTGGGACGCACCAGGCCTGGGCCTCGCTAAGCCTAAGGGCTGGTGCGCCCTTGGCCTGGGGTTCCCAAAGCCTAAGGGCTGGAGCGCCCCGGGCCTGGGGATCCCAAAGCCTAAGGGCTGGGGTGCCCCAGGGCTGGAGCTCCAAAAACCTAAAGGCTGGGGCAAACCAGGCCTGGGCCTCCCAAATCCTAAGGGCTAGGGCGCACCAGGGCTGGGGCTCCCTAAGCCTAAGGGCTGGAGCGCCCCAGGCCTGGTGCTCCCAAAGCCTAAGGGCTGGAGCGCCTCAGGCCTTGGGCTTCCAAAGCCTAAGGGCTGGGGCGCCCTAGGCCTGGCGCGCCCCAAGCCGAAGGGCAGGGGGTCCCATGCCATGGGCTCCCTAAGCCTAAGGGCTGGTGCGCCACAGGCCTGGGGCTCCCTAAGCCGAAGTGCTGGGTCCTCCCAGGCCTGGGGCTCCCTAAGCCTAAGGGCTGGGGCGCCCCAGGCCTGGGGCTACCAAAGCCTAAGGGCTGGGGTGCCCCAGGGCTGGAGCTCCAAAAACCTAAAGGCTGGGGCAAACCAGGCCTGGGCCTCCCAAATCCTAAGGGCTAGGGCGCACCAGGGCTGGGGCTCCCTAAGCCTAAGGGCTGGAGCGCCCCAGGCCTGGTGCTCCCAAAGCCTAAGGGCTGGAGCGCCTCAGGCCTTGGGCTTCCAAAGTCTAAGGGCTGGGGCGCCCTAGGCCTGGCGCGCCCCAAGCCGAAGGGCAGGGGGTCCCATGCCATGGGCTCCCTAAGCCTAAGGGCTGGTGCGCCACAGGCCTGGGGCTCCCTAAGCCGAAGTGCTGGGTCCTCCCAGGCCTGGGGCTCCCTAAGCCTAAGGGCTGGGGCGCCCCAGGCCTGGGGCTCCCAAAGCCTAAGGGCTGGGGTGCCCCAGGGCTGGAGCTCCAAAAACCTAAAGGCTGGGGCAAACCAGGCCTGGGCCTCCCAAATCCTAAGGGCTGGGGCGCCCCAGGCCTGGGGCTCCCTAAGCCTAAGGGCTGGAGCGCCCCAGGCCTGGTGCTCCCAAAGCCTAAGGCCTGGGGCGCCTCAGGCCTTGGGCTTCCAAAGCCTAAGGGCTGGGGCGCCCTAGGCCTGGCGCGCCCCATGCCGAAGGGCAGGGGGTCCCAGGCCATGGGCTCCCTAAGCCTAAGGGCTGGTGCGCCACAGGCCTGGGGCTCCCTAAGCCGAAGTGCTGGGTCCTCCCAGGACCTGGGCTCCCTAAGCCTAAGGGCTGGGGCGCCCCAGGCCTGGGGCTACCAAAGCCTAAGGGCTGGGGCACCCCAGGCTGGGGTTCCCTAAACCTAAGGGCTGGGATGCCCCTGGCATGGGCTCCCTAAGCCTAAGTGCTGTGGCGCCCCAGCCCTGGGGGTCCCAAAGCCTAAGTGCAGGGGTGTCACAGCCCTAGGGCTCCCTAAACCTAAGGGCTGGAGCGCCCCAGGCCTGGGGCTCCCAAAGCCTAAGAGCTGGGGTTCCCCAGGCCTGGGGCACCCTAAGCCTAAGGGCTGGGCGCCCCAGGCCTGAGGCTCCCAAAGTCTAAGGGCTGGGGGGCCCTAGGCCTGGCGCTCCCTAAGCCGAAGGGCTGGGGCGTCCCAGGCCATGGGCTCCCTAAGCCTAAGGGCTGGGGCGCCCCAGGCTTGGGGCATCCTAAGCCTAAGGGCTGGGACGCCCCAGGCCTGGGGTTCCCTAAGCCGAAGGGCTGGGTCCCCCAAAGCCTGGGGCTCCCTAAGTCTAAGGGCTGGGGCGCCCCAGGCCTGGGGCTACCAAAGCCTAATGGCTGGGCGCCCCAGGCCTGGGGCACACAAAGCCTAAAGCCTGGGGCGCCCTAGGACTGGCGCGCCCTTAGCCAAAGGGCTGGGGCGTCCCAGGCCATGGGCTCCCTAAGCCTAAGGGCAGGTGCGCCCCAGGCCTGGGACTCCCTAAGCCTAAGGGCTGGGGCGTACCATGCCTGGGGCTCCCAAAGCCTAAGGGCTGTGGATCCCCAGGCCTGGGGCTCCCAAATCCTAAGGGCTGGGGCGCCACAGGCATTGGTCTCCCAAAGCCTTACGACTGGGGCGCCCCAGGCCTGGGTCACCCAAAGCCTAAGGGCTGGGGCGCCCCGGCCTGGGGCTCCCAAAGCCAAAGGCTGGGACGCCCCAGGCCAGGGTCTCCATAAGCCGAAGGGCTAGGGCGCCGTAGGCCTGGCGCGCCCTAAGACGAATGGCTGGGGCGTCCCAGGCCATGGGCTCCATAAGCCAAGGGCTGGTGCGCCCCAGGCCTGGGGCTCCCTAAGCAGAAGTGCTGGGTCCTCACAGGCCTGGGGCTCCCTAAGCCTAAGGGCTGGGGCGCCCCAGGCCTGGGGTTACCAAAGCCTAAGGGCTGTGGCGCCCCAGGCCTGGGGCTCCCTAAGCCTAAGGGCTGGGGCGTACCATGCCTGGGGCTCCCAAAGCCTAAGGGCTGGGGCGCACCAGGCCTGCGGCTCCCAAAGCCTAAGGGCTGGGGTGCCCCAGGGCTGGAGCTCCAAAAGCCTAAGGCCTGGGAGCCCCAGGCTGGGGCTCCCTAAACCTAAGGACTGGGGCGTACCATGCCTGGGGCTCCCAAAGAATAAGGGCTGGGGCGCCCCAGGACTGGGGCTCCCTAAGCCGAAGGGCTGGGACGCCCCAGGCCTAGGGCTCCCTAAGCCGAAGGGCTGGGGCGTCCCAGGCTTTGGGCTCCCTAAGCCTACGGTCTGTGGCTCCCAGGACCTGGGGCTCCCAAAGCCTAAGGGCTGGGGCGCATCAGGCCTGGGGCTCCCAAAGCCTAAGGGCAGGGGGGTCGCAGCCCTTGGACTCCCAAAACCTAAGGGCTGGGGCGCCCCAGATCTGGGGCTCACAAAGCCTAAGGGCATGGGCGCCCCAGGCCTGGGGCTCCCTAAGTTTAAGGGCTGGGGCGCCCCAGGCCTGGGGCACCCTAAGCCTAAGGGCTGGGGCAACCCAGGCCTGGGGCTCCCAAAGCCTAAAGGCCGGGGCGCCCTAGGCCTGGCGCGCCCTAAGCCAAAGGGCTGGGCCATCCCAGGCCATGGGCTCCCTAAGCCTAAGGGCTTGGGCGCCCCATGCCTGGCGTCTCCTAATCCGACGGGCGGGGGCGTCCCAGGCCTGGGGCTCCCTAAGCCAAAGGGCTGGGGCGTCCCAGGCCATGGGCTCCCTAAGCTTAAGGGTTGGGGCACCCCAGGCCTGGGGCTACCAAAGCCTAAGGGCTGGGCCGCCCCAGGCCTTGGGCTCCCTAAGCCTAATTGCTGGAGCGCCCCACGCATGGGTCTCCCAAGCCTAAGGGCTCTGGCGCCCCAGACCTGGGGCACCCTAAGCCTAAGGGCTGCGCGCCACAGCCCTGGGGATCCCAGAGCCTAAGGGCTAGGGCGCCCTAAGCCTGGCGCGCCTTAAGCCAAAGTGCTGGGCGTCCCAGGCCATGGGCTCCCAAAGCCTAAGGTCTGGGGCGCCCCAGGCCTGGGGCATTCTAAGCCTAAGGGCTTAGGATGCCCCAGGCCTGGGGTTCCCTAGGCCGAAGGGCTGGGTCCCCCCAAGCCTGGGGCTCCCTAAGTCTAAGGGCTGGGCGCCCCCGGCATGGGGCACACAAAGCCTAAGGGATGGGGCGCCCTGGGACTGGCGCGCCCTTAGCCAAAGGGCTGGGGCGTCCCAGGCCTGGGACTCCCTAAGCTTAAGGGCTGGTGCGTACCATGCCTGGGGCTCCAAAGCCTAAGGCTGGGGCGCCCCAGGCCTTGGTCTCCCAAAGCCTAAGGGCTGGGGCGCTCCGACCTGGGGCTCCCAAAGCCTAAGGCTGGGACGCCCCAGGCCAGGGTCTCCTTAAGCCGAAGGGCTGGGGCGCCCAGGGCAGAAGCTCCCAAAGCCGAAGGGCTGGGGTGCCCCAGGCCTGGGGCTCCCAAATCCTAAGGGTTGGGGCGCCCCAGGCCTGGGGCTCCCAAAGCCTAAGGGCTGGGGGCCAGAGGCCTGTGGCTCCCAAGCCTAAAGGCTGGGCGCCCCAGGCCTGGAGCTCCCAAAACCTAAGGCGTGGGGCACCCCAGGCCTGGGGCTCCCTAAGCCTAAGGGCTGTGGTGCCCCAGGCCAGGGATACCTACGCCTAAGCGCGGGTGAGCCCCAGACATGGGGCTCCCTAAGCCTAAGGGCTGGAGCGCCCCAGGTCTAGGGCTCCCAAAGCCTAAGGACAGGGGCGTCGCAGCCCTTGGGCTCCCTAAGCGTAAGGGCTGGGGCGCCCCAGGTCTGGGGATCCCAAAGCCTAAGGGCTGGGGCGCCCCAGGCCTGGGGATCTCTAAGCCTAAGGGCTAAAGTGCCCCAGGTCTAGGGCTCCCAAAGCCTAAGGACTAGGGCGCCCCAAGCCTGGGGCACCCTAAGCCTAAGGGCTGGGGCGCCCCAGGTCTAGGGCACCCAAAGCCTAAGGGCTTGGGCGCCCTAGGCCAAGTGCACCTTAAGCCAAAGGGCTGGGGCGTCCCAGACCATGGGCTCCCTAAGCCGAAGGTCTGGTGGGCGCCAGGCCTGGGGCACCATAAGCCTAAGGGCTGGGGCGCCCCAGGTCTAGGGATGCCAAAGCCTAAAGGCTGGGGCGCCCTAGGCCTGGCGCGCCCTAAGCCGAAGGGCGGGGGCGTCCCAGCCTGGGGCTCCCTAAGCCTAAGGGCTGGGGCGCCCCAGGCCGGGGGCTCCCTAAGCCTAAGGGTTGGAGCGCCCCAGGACTGGGGCTCCCAAAGCCTAAGGGCTGGGGTGCCCAAGGCCTTGGGCTGCCAAAGCCTAAGGGCTTGGGCGCCCTAGCATGGCGCACCCTAAGCCAACGGGCGGGGGCATCCCAGGCCTGGCGCTCCCTAAGCCTACGGGCTGGGGTGCCCCAGGCCTGGGGCTCCCTAACCCTAAGGGCTGGAGCGCCCCAGGCCTGGGGCTCCCAAAGCCTAAGGGCTGGGGCGCCCCAGGCCTTGGGCTCCCAAAGCCTAAGGGCTGGGGCACCCCAGTTCTGGGGATACCAAAGACTATGGCTGGGGCGTCCCAGACCATGGGCTCCCTAGGCCTAAGCGCTAGGGCGTACCATGCATGGGGCTCCCAAAGCCGAAGGGATAGGTCCCCCCAGGCCTGGGGCTCCCTAAGCCTAAGGGGTGGGTTGCCCCAGGCCTGGAGTTCCCAAACCTAAGGGCTGGGGCGCCACAGGCCTGGGGCTCCCTCAACCTAAGGACTCGGGTGTCCCAAGCCTGGGGCTCCCTAATCCGAAGGGCTGGGGCGCCCTAGGCCTGGGGTCCCCAAAGCCTAAGGGCTGTGGTGCCAATGTCCTGGGGCTTCCTAAGCCTAAAGGCTGGGCGCCCCAGGGCTGGGCTCGCAAAGCCTAAGGGCTGGGTCCCTCCAGGCCTTGGGCTCCCAAAATCTAAGGGCTGGGTCGCCCCGGCCTGGGGCTCCCAAAGCCTAAGGGCTGGGGTGCCCCAGGCCAGGGATCCCAAAGCCTAAGGGCTGGGGCGCCCTGGCCTGGGACTCCCATAGCCTAAGGCTGGGTCGCCCCAGGCCAGGGGCTCCCTAACCATAAGGTCTGGAGCGCCCCCGGCCTGGGGCTCCCAAAGCCTAAGGGTTGGGGCACCCCAGGCCTTTGGCACCCTAAGCCTAAGAGTTGGGGCAACCCAGGCCTGGGGCTCCCAAAGCCTAAGGGCCTGGGCGCCATAGGCCTGGCGCGCCCTAAGCCGAAGGGCTGGGGCATCCCAGGCCATGGGCTCCCTAAGCCTAAGGGTTGGTGCGCCCCAGGCCTGGGGCTCCCTAAGCCTTAGGGCTGGAGCGTCCCAGGCCTGGGGCTCCCAAAGCCTAAGGGCTGGGGCGCCCCCGGCCTTGGGCTCCCAAAGCCTAAGGGCTTGGGGGCCCTAGGCCTGGCGCGGCCTAAGCCGACGGGCGGGGGCGTCCCAGGCCTGGGGCTCCCTAAGCCGACGGGCAGGGCCGTCCCAGACCTGCGGTTCCCTAAGCCTAAGGGCTGTGGCGCCCCAGGCCTGGGGCTAACAAACCTTAGGGCTGGGGCGCCCCAGGCCTGGGGCTCACAAACCTTAGGGCTGGGGCGCCCCAGGCCTTGTGCTCCCAAAGCCTACAGGGTGGGGCGCCCTAGGCCTGGCGCGCCCTAGCCAAAGGGCTGGCGCTTCCCAGGCCATGGGCTCCCTAAGCCTATAGGCTGGACTGGGGCGCCCCAGGCATGGATCTCCCTAACCCGATGGGCTGGGTCCCCCCTGGCCTGGGGCTCCCTAAGCCAAAGGGCTGGGGCACCCCAGGCCTGGGGCTACCAAAGCCTAAGGGCTGGGGTGTCCCAGGCCATGGGCTCCCTAGGCCTAAGCGCTAGGGCGTACCATGCCTGGGGCTCCCAAAGCCGAAGGGCTAGGTCCCCCCAGGCCTGGGGCTCCCTAATCCTAAGGGCTGGGGTGCCCCAGGCCTGGAGTTCCCAAACCTAAGGGCTGGAGTGCCACAGGCCTGGGGCTCCCTAAACCTAAGGGCTGGGGCGCCCCATGCCTGGGGCTACCTAAGCCTAAGTACTCGGGTGTCCCAAGCCTGGGGCTTCCTAAGCCTAAGGGCTGGGCCGCCCCGGCCTTGGGCTCCCAAAGTCTAAGGGCTGGGGCGCCCCAGGACTGGGGCTCCCTAATCCGAAGGGGTGGGGCGCCCTAGGCCTTGGGTCCCCAAAGCCTAAGGGCTGTGGTGCCAATGTCCTGGGGCTTCCTAAGCCTAAGGGCTGGGGCGCCCCAGGCCTGGGGCTTCCAAAGCCTAAGGGCTGGGTCCCCCCAGGCCTCAGGCTCCCAAAGCCTAATGTCTGGGGCGCCCCAGGGCTGGGGCTCGCAAAGCCTAAGGGCTGGGTCCCTCCAGGCCTCGGGCTCCCAAAATCTAAGGGCTGGGTCGCCCCGGCCTGGGGCTCCCAAAGCCTAAGGGCTGTGGCGCCCCAGGCCAGGGATCCCAAAGCCTAAGGGCTGGGGCGCCCTGGCCTGGGGCTCCCATAGCCTAAGGCTGGTTCGCCCCAGGCCAGGGGCTCCCTAACCATAAGGTCTGGAGCGCCCCCGGCCTGGGGCTCCGAAAGCCTAATGGCTGGGGAGCCCCAGGCCTTTGGCACCCTAAGCCTAAGGGTTGGGGCAACCCAACCTGGGGCTCCCAAAGCCTAAGGGCCGGTCGCCCTAGGCCTGGCGCGCCCTAAGCCGAAGGGCTGGGGCATCCCAGGCCATGGGCTCTCTAAGCCTAAGGGTTGGTGCGCCCCAGGCCTGGGGCTCCCTAAGCCTTAGGGCTGGAGCGTCCCAGGCCTGGGGCTCCCAAAGCCTAAGGGCTGGGGCGCCCCGGCCTTGGGCTCCCAAAGCCTAAGGGCTTGGGCGCCCTAGGCCTGGCGCGGCCTAAGCCGACGGGCGGGGGCATCCCAGGCCTGGGGCTCCCTAAGCCGACGGGCAGGGCCGTCCCAGACATGCGGTTCCCTAAGCCTAAGGGCTGTGGCGCCCCAGGCCTGGGGATAACAAACCTTAGGGCTGGGGCGCCCCAGGCCTGGGGCTCACAAACCTTAGGGCTGGGGCGCCCCAGGCCTTGTGCTCCCAAAGCCTACAGGGTGGGGCGCCCTAGGCCTGGCGCGCCCTAGCCAAAGGGCTGGCGCTTCCCAGGCCATGGGCTCCCTAAGCCTATAGGCTGGACTGGGGCGCCCCAGGCATGGATCTCCCTAACCCGATGGGCTGGGTCCCCCCTGGCCTGGGGCTCCCTAAGCCAAAGGGCTGGGGCACCCCAGGCCTGGGGCTACCAAAGCCTAAGGGCTGGGGTGTCCCAGTCCATGGGCTCCCTAGGCCTAACCGCTAGGGCGTACCATGCCTGGGGCTCCCAAAGCCGAAGGGCTAGGTCCCCCCAGGCCTGGGGCTCCCTAAGCCAAAGGGCTGGGGTGACCCACCCTGGAGTTCCCAAACCTAAGGGCTGGGGTGCCACAGGCCTGGGGCTCCCTAAACCTAAGGGCTGGGGCGCCCCATGCCTGGGGCTACCTAAGCCTAAGTACTCGGGTGTCCCAAGCCTGGGGCTTCCTAAGCCTAAGGGCTGGGCCGCCCCGGCCTTGGGCTCCCAAAGTCTAAGGGCTGGGGCGCCCCAGGACTGGGGCTCCCTAATCCGAAGGGGTGGGGCGCCCTAGGCCTGGGGTCCCCAAAGCCTAAGGGCTGTGGTGCCAATGTCCTGGGGCTTCCTAAGCCTAAGGGCTGGGGCACCCCAGGCCTGGGGCTTCCAAAGCCTAAGGGCTGGGTCCCCCCAGGCCTCGGGTTCCCAAAGCCTAAGGTCTGGGGCGCCCCAGGGCTGGGGCTCGCAAAGCCTAAGGGCTGGGTCCCTCCAGGCCTCGGGCTCCCAAAATCTAAGGGTTGGGTCGCCCCGGCCTGGGGCTCCCAAAGCCTAAGGGCTGTGGCGCCCCAGGCCAGGGATCCCAAAGCCTAAGGGCTGGGGCGCCCTGGCCTGGGGCTCCCATAGCCTAAGGCTGGGTCGCCCCAGGCCAGGGGCTCCCTAACCATAAGGTCTGGAGCGCCCCCGGCCTGGGGCTCCCAAAGCCTAAGGGCTGGGGCGCCCCAGGCCTGGGGCACCCTAAGCCTAAGGTTTGGGGCAACCCAGGCCTGGGGCTCCCAAAGCCTAAGGGCCGGTGCGCCCTAGGCCTGGCGCGCCCTAAGCCGAAGGGCTGGGGCATCCCAGGCCATTGGCTCCCTAAGCCTAAGGGCTGGGGCGCCCCAGGCCTGGGGTTCCCTAAGCTAAGCGCTATGGCGCCCCAGGCCTGGGGCTCACAAACCTTAGGGCTGGGGCGCCCCAGGCCTGGGGCTCACAAACCTTAGGGCTGGGGCGCCCCAGGCCTTGTGCTCCCAAAGCCTACAGGGTGGGGCGCCCTAGGCCTGGCGCGCCCTAGCCAAAGGGCTGGCGCTTCCCAGGCCATGGGCTCCCTAAGCCTATAGGCTGGACTGGGGCGCCCCAGGCATGGATCTCCCTAACCCGATGGGCTGGGTCCCCCCTGGCCTGGGGCTCCCTAAGCCAAAGGGCTGGGGCACCCCAGGCCTGGGGCTACCAAAGCCTAAGGGCTGGGGTGTCCCAGTCCATGGGCTCCCTAGGCCTAACCGCTAGGGCGTACCATGCCTGGGGCTCCCAAAGCCGAAGGGCTAGGTCCCCCCAGGCCTGGGGCTCCCTAAGCCAAAGGGCTGGGGTGACCCAGGCCTGGAGTTCCCAAACCTAAGGGCTGGGGTGCCACAGGCCTGGGGCTCCCTAAACCTAAGGGCTGGGGCGCCCCATGCCTGGGGCTACCTAAGCCTAAGTACTCGGGTGTCCCAAGCCTGGGGCTTCCTAAGCCTAAGGGCTGGGCCGCCCCGGCCTTGGGCTCCCAAAGTCTAAGGGCTGGGGCGCCCCAGGACTGGGGCTCCCTAATCCGAAGGGGTGGGGCGCCCTAGGCCTGGGGTCCCCAAAGCCTAAGGGCTGTGGTGCCAATGTCCTGGGGCTTCCTAAGCCTAAGGGCTGGGGCGCCCCAGGTCTGGGGCTTCCAAAGCCTAAGGGCTGGGTCCCCCCAGGCCTCGGGTTCCCAAAGCCTAAGGTCTGGGGCGCCCCAGGGCTGGGGCTCGCAAAGCCTAAGGGCTGGGTCCCTCCAGGCCTCGGGCTCCCAAAATCTAAGGGCTGGGTCGCCCCGGCCTGGGGCTCCCAAAGCCTAAGGGCTGTGGCGCCCCAGGCCAGGGATCCCAAAGCCTAAGGGCTGGGGCGCCCTGGCCTGGGGCTCCCATAGCCTAAGGCTGGGTCGCCCCAGGCCAGGGGCTCCCTAACCATAAGGTCTGGAGCGCCCCCGGCCTGGGGCTCCCAAAGCCTAAGGGCTGGGGCGCCCCAGGCCTGGGGCACCCTAAGCCTAAGGTTTGGGGCAACCCAGGCCTGGGGCTCCCAAAGCCTAAGGGCCGGTGCGCCCTAGGCCTGGCGCGCCCTAAGCCGAAGGGCTGGGGCATCCCAGGCCATTGGCTCCCTAAGCCTAAGGGCTGGGGCGCCCCAGGCCTGGGGTTCCCTAAGCTAAGCGCTATGGCGCCCCAGGCCTGGGGCTCACAAACCTTAGGGCTGGGGCACCCCAGGCCTGGGGCTCACAAACCTTAGGGCTGGGGCGCCCCAAGCCTTGTGCTCCCAAAGCCTACAGGGTGGGGCGCCCTAGGCCTTGCGCGCCCTAGCCGAAGGGCTGGGGCTTCCCAGGCCGTGGGCTCCCTAAACCTATAGGCTGGACTGGGGCGCCGCAGGCATGGATCTCCCTAACCCGAAGGGCTGGGTCCCCCCTGGCCTGGGGCTCCCAAAGCCTAAGGGCTGGGGAGACCTGGCCTGGGGCTCCATAGCCTAAGGCTGGGTCGCCCCAGGCCTGGGGCTCCCAAAGCTTAAGGGCTGGGGCGCCCCAGGCCTGGGGCACCCTAAGCCTAAGGGCTGGGGCAACCCAGGCCTGGGGCTCCCAAAGCCTAAGGGCCGGGGCGCCCTAGGCCTGGCGCGCCCTAAGCCGAAGGGCTGGGGCATCCCAGGCCATGGGCTCCCTAAGCCTAAGGGTTGGTGCGCCCCAGGCCTGGGGCTCCCTAAGCCTTAGGGCTGGAGCGCCCCAGGCCTGGGGCTCCCTAAGCCGACGGACTGGGCCGTCCCAGGCCTGGGGTTCCCTAAGCCTAAGCGCTGTGGCGCCCCAGGCCTGGGGCTCACAAACCTTAGGGCTGGGGCGCCCCAGGCCTTGTGCTCCCAAAGCCTACAGGGTGGGGCGCCCTAGGACAGGCGCGCCCTAGCCGAAGGGCTGGGCCTTCCCAGGCCATGGGCTCCCTAAGCCTATAGGCTGGACTGGGGCGCCCCAGGCATGGAGCTCCCTAACCCGAAGGGCTGGGTCCCCCCTGGCCTGGGGCTCCCTAAGCCAAAGGGCTGGGGCACCCCAGGCCTGGGGCTACCAAAGCCTAAGGGCTGGGGCTTCCCAGGCCATGGGCTCCCTAGGCCTAAGCGCTAGGGCGTACCATGCCTGGGGCTCCCAAAGCCGAAGGGCTAGGTCCCCCCAGGCCTGGGGCTCCCTAAGCCTAAGGTCTGGGGTGCCCCAGGCCTGGAGTTCCCAAACCTAAGGGCTGGGGTGCCACAGGCCTGGGGCTCCCTAAACCTAAGGGCTGGGGCGCCCCATGCCTGGGGCTACCTAAGCCTAAGGACTCGGGTGTCCCAAGCCTGGGGCTTCCTAAGCCTAAGGGCTGGGGCGCCCCGGCCTGGGGATCCCAAAGTCTAAGGGCTGGGGCGCCCCAGGCCTGGGGCCCCTAATCCGAAGGGCTGGGGCGCCCTAGGCCTGGGGTCCCCAAAGCCTAAGGGCTGTGGTGCCAATGTCCTGGGGCTTCCTAAGCCTAAGGGCTGGGGCGACCCAGGCCTGGGGCTTCCAAAGCCTAACGGCTGGGTCCCCCCAGGCCTCGGGCTCCCAAAGCCTAAGGTCTGGGTCGCCCCGGCCTGGGGCTCCCAAAGCCTAAGGGCTGGGGCGCCCCAGGCCAGGGATCCCAAATCCTAAGGGCTGGGGCGCCCCAGGCCTGGGGCACCCTAATCCTAAGGGCTGGGGCAACCCAGGCCAGGGGCTCCCAAAGCCTAAGGGCCGGGGCGCCCTAGGCCTGGCGCGCCCTAAGCCGAAGGGCTGGGGCATCCCAGGCCATGGGCTCCCTAAGCCTAAGGGTTGGTGCGCCCCAGGCCTGGGGCTCCCTAAGCCTTAGGGCTGGAGCGCCCCAGACCTGGGGCTCCCAAAGCCTAAGGGCTGGGGCGCCCCCGGCCATGGGCTCCCAAAGACTAAGGGCTTGGGCGCCCTAGGCCTGGCGCGGCCTAAGCCGACGGGCGGGGGCGTCCCAGGCCTGGGGCTCCTTAAGCCAACGGGCGGGGCCGTCCCAGGCCTGGGGTTCCCTAAGCCTAAGGGCTATGGCGCCCCAGGCCTGGGGCTCACAAACCTTAGGGCTGGGGCACCCCAGGCCTGGGGCACACAAACCTTAGAGCTGGGGCGCCCCAAGCCTTGTGCTCCCAATGCCTACAGGGTGGGGCGCCCTAGGCCTGGCGCGCCCTAGCTGAAGGGCTGGGGCTTCCCAGGCCATGGGCTCCCTAAGCCTATAGGCTGGACTGGGGCGCCCCAGGCATGAAGCTCCCTAACCCGAAGGGCTGGGTCCCCCCTGGCCTGGGGCTCCCAAAGCCTAAGGGCTGGGGAGACCTGGCCTGGGGCTCCAATAGCCTAAGGCTGGGTCGCCCCAGGCCAGGGGCCCCCTAAGCTTAAGGTCTGGAGCGCCCCAGGCCTGGGGCTCCCAAAGCCTAAGGGCTGGGGCGCCCCAGGCTTGGGGCACCCTAAGCCTAAGGGCTGAGGCAACCCAGGCCTGGGGCTCCCAAAGCCTAGGGGCCGGGGCACCCATGGCCTGGCGCGCCCTAAGCCGAAGGGCTGGGGCATCCCAGGCCATGGGCTCCCTAAGCATAAAGGTTGGTTTGCCCCAGGCCTGGGGCTCTCTAAGCCTTAGGGCTGGAGCGCCCCCGGCTTGGGGCTCCCAAAGCCTAAGGGCTGAGGCGCCCCAGGCCTTGGGCTCCCAAAGCCTAAGGGCTTGGGCGCCCTAGGCCTGGCGCGCCCTAAGCCGACGGGCGGGGGCGTCCCAGGCCTGGGGCTCCCTAAGCCTAAGGGCTGGAGCGCCCCAGGCCAAGGGCTCCCAAAGCCTAATGCCTGGGGCACCCTAGGACTGGGGCGCCCAAAGCCTAAGCGCAGTGGCGCCCCTGCCCTGGGGCTCCCAATGCCTAAGGGCTCTGGCGCCCCAGGCCTGGGGCTCCCTAAGCCTTAGGGCTGGGGCGCCCCGGCCTGGGCCTCCCAAAGCCTAAGGGCTGGGGCGCCCCGGCCTGGGGCTCCCATAGCCTAAGGCTGTGGCGCCCAAGGCCAGGTGATCCCTAAGCCTAAAGGCTGGGGTGCACCAGGCCTGGGCCTCCCAAATCCTAAGGGCTGGGGCGCCCCAGGCCTTGGGCTCCCAAGCCTAAGGGCTGGTGCGCCCCAGGCCTGGGGATCCCTAAGCCAAAGTGCTGGGTCCTCCCAGGCCTGGGGCTCCCTAAGCCTAAGGGCTGGGGCGCCCCAGGCCTGGGGCTACCAAAGCCCAAGGGCTGGGGCAACCCCAGGCCTGGGGTTCCCTAAACCTAAGGGCTGGGACGCCCCAGGCATGCGCTCCCTAGGCCTAAGTGCTGTGGCGCCCCAGGCCTGGCGGTCCCAAAGCCTAAGTGCAGGGCGTCACAGCCCTAGGGCTCCCTAAACCTAAGAGCTGGGGCTCCCCAGGACTGCGGCTCCCTAAGCCTAAGGGCTGGGCGCTCCAGGCCTGAGGCTCCGAAAGCCTAAGGGCTGGGGCGCCCTAGGCCTGTCGCTCCCTAAGCTGAAGGGCTGGGGCGTCCCAGGCCATGGGCTCCCTAAGCCTAAGGGCTGGTGCGCCCCAGGCCTGGGGCTCCCTAAGCCTAAGGGCTGGAGCGCCCCAGGCCTGGGGCTCCCAAAGCCTAAGGGCTGCGGTGCCCCAGGCCTTGGGCTGCAAATCCTAAGGGCTGGGGCACCCCAGGCCAGGGGCTCCCTAAGCCTAAGGGCTGGGGCGTACCATGCCTGGAGCTCCCAAAGCCGAAGCGCTGGGTCCCCCCAGACCTGGGGCTCCCTAAACCTAAGGGCTGGGGCGTCCCAGGCCATGGGCTCCCCTAGGCAAAGGGCTGGTGCGCCCCAGCCGTGGGCCTGCCTAAGCCTAAGGGCAGGAGCGCCCCAGGCATTGGGCTCCCAAAGCCTAAGGGCTGGGGCGCCCCAGGCCTGGGGCTCCCAAAGCCTAAGGCTGGGACGTCCCATGCTAGGGGCTCCCTAAGCCGAAGGGCTAGGGCGCCCAGGCCAGGGGATCCCAAAGCCTAATTGCTGGGGCGCCCCAGGCCTGGGGCTACCAAAGCCTAAGGGCTGCGGCGCTCCAGGCCTGGGGTTCCCAAAACCTAAGGGCTGGGACGGCCCAGGCATGGGCTCCCTAAGCCTAAATGCTGTGGCGCCCCAGGCCTGGGGCTCCCTAAGCCTAAGGGCAGGGGCGTCACAGCTCTTGGGCTCCCTAAGACTAAGAGTTGGGGCTCCCCAGGCCTGGGGCACCCTAAGCCTAAGGGCTGGGCGCCCAAGGCCTGGGGACCCCAAAGCCTAAAGGCTGTGGTGCCAATGTCCTGGGGCTTCCGAAGCCTAAGGGCAGGGGCGCCCCAGGCCTGGGGCTTCCAAAGCCTAATGGCTGGGTCCCTCCAGGCCTCAGGCTCCCAAAATCTAAGGGCTGGGTCGTCCCGGCCTGGGGCTCCCAAAGCCTAAGAGCTGGGGCGCCCCAGGCCAGGGATCCCAAAGCCTAAGGGTTGGGGCGTCCCGGCCTGGGGCTCCCTAAGCCTAAGGGCTGGGGCGCACCAGGCCTGGGCCTCCCAAAGACTAAGGGCTGGGGCGCCCCAGGCCTTGGGCTCCCAAAGCCTAAGGGCTGGGGCGCCCTAGGCCTAGCGCGCCCTGAGCCGAAGGGCTGGGGCGTCCCAGGCGATGGGCTCCCTAAGCCTAAGGGCTGGTGCGCCCCAGGCCTGGGTCTCCCTAAGCAAAGTGCTGGGTCCTCCCAGGCCTGGGGCTCCCTTAGCCTAAGGGCTGGGGCGCATCCGGCCTGGGGCTCCCAGCGTAAGGGCAGTGGCGTCACAGCCCTTGGGCTCCCTAAGCCTAAGGGCTAGAGCGCCCCAGACCTGGGGCTCCCTAAGCCTAAGGGCTGGAGCGCCCCAGGCCTGGGGAACCCAAAGCCTAAGGGCTGGGGCGCCCCAGGCCTTGGGCTCCCAAAGCCTAAGGGCTGAGGCGCCCCAGGCCTGGGGCTCCAGAAGCCTAAGGCTGGGACGCCCTATGCCAGGGGTTCCCTAAGCCGAAGTGCTGGGGCGCCCCAGGCCAGGGGGTCCCAAAGCCTAAGTGCTGGGGCGCCCCAGGCCTGGAGCTCCCAAAGCCTAAGTGCTGTGGCGCCTCAGGCCTTGGGCTCCCAATCCTAAGGGCTGGGGCGCCCTAGGCCTGGCGCGCCCCAAGCCGAAGCGCTGGGGCGTCCCAGGCCATGGGCTCCCTAAGCCTAAGGGCCGGTGTGCCCCAGGCCTGGGGCTCCCTAAGCCGAAGTGCCGGGTCCTCCCAGGCCTGGGGCTCCCTAAGCCTAAGGTCTGGGGCGCCCCAAGCCTGGGGCTACCAAAGCCTAAGGGTTGGGGCACCCCAGGCCTGGGGTTCCCTAAACCTAAGGGCTGGGACGCCCCAGGCATGGGCTCCCTATGCCTAAGTGCTGTGGCGCCCCAGGCCTGGGGGTCCCAAAGCCTAAGTGCCGGGGCGTCACAGCCCTAGGGCTCCCTAAACCTAAGGGCTGGAGCGCCCCAGGCCTGGGGCTCCCAAAGCCTAAGAGCTGGGGCTCCCCAGGCCTGCGGCTCCCTAAGCTTAAGGGCTGGGCGCTCCAGGCCTGAGGCTCCGAAAGCCTAAGGGCTGGGGCGCCCTAGGCCTGGCGCTCCCTAAGCCGAAGGGCTGGGGCGTCCCAGGCCATGGGCTCCCTAAGCCTAAGGGCTGGTGCGCCCCAGGCCTGGGGCTCCTTAAGCCTAAGGGCTGGAGCATCCCAGGCCTGGGGCTCCCAAAGCCTAAGGGCTCGGGTGCCCCAGGCCTTGGGCTCCCAAATCCTAAGGGCTGGGGCGCCCCAGGACAGGGGCTCCCTAAGCCTAAGGGCTGGGGCGTACCATGCCTGGGGCTCCCAAAGCCGAAGCGCTGGGTCCCCCCAGACCTGGGGCTCCCTAAGCCTAAGGGCTGGGGTGTCCCAGGCCATGGGCTCCCCTAGCCAAAGGGCTGGTGCGCCCCAGCCGTGGGGCTCCCTAAGCCTAAGGGCAGGAGCGCGCCAGGCATTGGGCTCCCAAAGCCTAAGGGCTGGGGCGCCCCAGGCCTGGGGCTCCCAAAGCCTAAGGCTGGGACGCCCCATGCTAGGGGCTCCCTAAGCTAAAGGGCTGGGGCGCCCAGGCCAGGGGCTCCCAAAGCCTAATTACTGCGGCGCCCCAGACCTAGGGCTACCAGAGCCTAAGGACTGGGGCGCTCCAGGACTGGGGTTCCCAAAACCTAAGGGCTGGGACGACCCAGGCATGGGCTCCCTAAGCCTAAGTGCTGTGGCGCCCCAGGCCTGGGGCTCCCTAAGCCTAAGGGCAGGTGCGTCACAGCCCTTGGGCTCCCTAAGACTAAGAGTTGGGGCTCCCCAGGCCTGGGGCACCCTAAGCCTAAGGGCTGGGCGCCCAAGGCCTGAGGCTCCCAAAGCCGAAGGGCTGGGGCGCCCTAGGCCTGGCGCTCCCTAGGCCGAAGGGCTGGGGTGCCCCAGGCCTGGGGCTCCCTAATCCGAAGGGCTGGGGCGCCCTAGGCCTGGGGACCCCAAAACCTAAAGGCTGTGGTTCCAATGTCCTGGGGCTTCCAAAGCCTAAGGGCAGGGGCGCCCCAGGCCTGGGGCTTCCAAAGCCTAATGGCTGGGTCCCTCCAGGCCTCGGGCTCCCAAAGTCTAAGGGCTGGGTCGTCCCGGCCTGGGGCTCCCAAAGCCTAAGAGCTGGGGCACCCCAGGCCAGGGATCCCAAAGCCTAAGGGCTGGGGAGCCCCGGCCTGGGGCTCCCTAAGCCTAAGGGCTGGGGCGCACCAGGTCTGGGCCTCCCAAAGGCTAAGGGCTGGGGCGCCCCAGCCTGGTGCTCCCAAAGCCTAAGGGCTGGGGCGCCCCAGGCCTTGGGCTCCCAAAGCCTAAGGGCTGGGGCGCCCTAGCCTGGCGCGCCCTGAGCCGAAGGGCTGGAGCGTCCCAGGCCTGTTGCTCCCAAAGCCTAAGGGCTGGGGCGCCCCAGGCCTTGGGCTCCCAAAACCTAAGGCCTGGGCCGCCCTAGGCCTAGCGCGCCCTGAGCCGAAGGGCTGGGGCGTCCCAGGCCATGGGCTCCCAAAGCCTAAGGGCTGGTGCGTGCCAGGCCTGGGTCTCCCTAAGCAAAAGTGCTGGGTCCTCCCAGGCCTGGGGCTCCTTAAGACTAAGGGCTGGGGCGCCCCAGGACTGGGGCACCCTAAGCCTAAGGGTGTGGCGCCCCAGGCCTGGGGCTCCCAGCCTAAGGGCAGGGGCGTCACAGCCCTTGGGCTCCCTAAGCATAAGGGCTGGGGCGCCCCAGGCCTGGGGCTCCCAAATCCTAAGAGCTGGGGCTCCCCAGGCCTGGGGCACCCTAAGCCTTAGGGCTGGGCGCCCCAGGCCTGAGGCTCCCAAAGCCTAAGGGCTGGGGCGCCCTAGTCCTGGCGCTCCCTAAGCCGAAGGGCTGGGGCGTCCCAGGCCATGGGCTCCCTAAGCCTAAGGGCTGGCGTGTCCCTGGCCTGGGGCTCCCTAAGCCTTAGGGCTGGAGCGCCCCAGGCCTGGGGCTCCCAAAGCCTAAGGGCTGGTGCGCCCCAGGCCTTGGGCTCCCAAAGCCTAAGGGCTGGCGAGCCCCAGGCCAGGGGCTCCCTAAGCCTAAGGTCTGGGGCGTACCTTGCCTGGGGCTCCCAAAGCCTAAGGGCTGGGGCGCCCTAGGCCTGGCGCTCCCTAGGCCGAAGGGCTGGGGTGCCCCAGGCCTGGGGCTCCCTAATCCGAAAGGCTGGGGCGCCCTGGGCCTGGGGACCCCAAAACCTAAAGGCTGTGGTTCCAATGTCCTGGGGCTTCCAAAGCCTAAGGGCAGGGGGGCCCCAGGCCTGGGGCTTCCAAAGCCTAATGGCTGGGTCCCTCCAGGCCTCGGGCTCCCAAAGTCTAAGGGCTGGGTCGTCCCGGCCTGAGGCTCCCAAAGCCTAAGAGCTGGGGCACCCCAGGCCAGGGATCCCAAAGCCTAAGGGCTGGGGAGCCCCGGCCTGGGGCTCCCTAAGCCTAAGGGCTGGGGCGCACCAGGTCTGGGACTCCCAAAGACTAAGGGCTGGGGCGCCCCAGCCTGGTGCTCCCAAAGCCTAAGGGCTGGGGCGCCCCAGGCCTTGGGCTCCCAAAGCCTAAGGGCTGGGGCGCCCTAGCCTGGCGCGCCCTGAGCCGAAGGGCTGGAGCGTCCCAGGCGATGGGCTCCCTAAGCCTAAGGGCTGGTGCGCCCCAGGCCTGGGTCTCCCTAAGCAAAGTGCTGGGTCCCCCCAGACCTGGGGCTCCCTAAGCCTAAGGGCTGGGGCGTCCCAGGCCATGGGCTCCCCTAGCCAAAGGGCTGGTGCGCCCCAGCCGTGGGGCTCCCTAAGCCTAAGGGCAGGAGCGCGCCAGGCATTGGGCTCCCAAAGCCTAAGGGCTGGGGCGCCCCAGGCCTGGGGCTCCCAAAGCCTAAGGCTGGGACGCCCCATGCTAGGGGCTCCCTAAGCTAAAGGGCTGGGGCGCCCAGGCCAGGGGCTCCCAAAGCCTAATTACTGCGGCGCCCCAGACCTAGGGCTACCAGAGCCTAAGGACTGGGGCGCTCCAGGACTGGGGTTCCCAAAACCTAAGGGCTGGGACGACCCAGGCATGGGCTCCCTAAGCCTAAGTGCTGTGGCGCCCCAGGCCTGGGGCTCCCTAAGCCTAAGGGCAGGTGCGTCACAGCCCTTGGGCTCCCTAAGACTAAGAGTTGGGGCTCCCCAGGCCTGGGGCACCCTAAGCCTAAGGGCTGGGCGCCCAAGGCCTGAGGCTCCCAAAGCCGAAGGGCTGGGGCGCCCTAGGCCTGGCGCTCCCTAGGCCGAAGGGCTGGGGTGCCCCAGGCCTGGGGCTCCCTAATCCGAAGGGCTGGGGCGCCCTAGGCCTGGGGACCCCAAAACCTAAAGGCTGTGGTTCCAATGTCCTGGGGCTTCCAAAGCCTAAGGGCAGGGGCGCCCCAGGCCTGGGGCTTCCAAAGCCTAATGGCTGGGTCCCTCCAGGCCTCGGGCTCCCAAAGTCTAAGGGCTGGGTCGTCCCGGCCTGGGGCTCCCAAAGCCTAAGAGCTGGGGCACCCCAGGCCAGGGATCCCAAAGCCTAAGGGCTGGGGAGCCCCGGCCTGGGGCTCCCTAAGCCTAAGGGCTGGGGCGCACCAGGTCTGGGCCTCCCAAAGGCTAAGGGCTGGGGCGCCCCAGCCTGGTGCTCCCAAAGCCTAAGGGCTGGGGCGCCCCAGGCCTTGGGCTCCCAAAGCCTAAGGGCTGGGGCGCCCTAGCCTGGCGCGCCCTGAGCCGAAGGGCTGGAGCGTCCCAGGCCTGTTGCTCCCAAAGCCTAAGGGCTGGGGCGCCCCAGGCCTTGGGCTCCCAAAACCTAAGGCCTGGGCCGCCCTAGGCCTAGCGCGCCCTGAGCCGAAGGGCTGGGGCGTCCCAGGCCATGGGCTCCCAAAGCCTAAGGGCTGGTGCGTGCCAGGCCTGGGTCTCCCTAAGCAAAAGTGCTGGGTCCTCCCAGGCCTGGGGCTCCTTAAGACTAAGGGCTGGGGCGCCCCAGGACTGGGGCACCCTAAGCCTAAGGGTGTGGCGCCCCAGGCCTGGGGCTCCCAGCCTAAGGGCAGGGGCGTCACAGCCCTTGGGCTCCCTAAGCATAAGGGCTGGGGCGCCCCAGGCCTGGGGCTCCCAAATCCTAAGAGCTGGGGCTCCCCAGGCCTGGGGCACCCTAAGCCTTAGGGCTGGGCGCCCCAGGCCTGAGGCTCCCAAAGCCTAAGGGCTGGGGCGCCCTAGTCCTGGCGCTCCCTAAGCCGAAGGGCTGGGGCGTCCCAGGCCATGGGCTCCCTAAGCCTAAGGGCTGGCGTGTCCCTGGCCTGGGGCTCCCTAAGCCTTAGGGCTGGAGCGCCCCAGGCCTGGGGCTCCCAAAGCCTAAGGGCTGGTGCGCCCCAGGCCTTGGGCTCCCAAAGCCTAAGGGCTGGCGAGCCCCAGGCCAGGGGCTCCCTAAGCCTAAGGTCTGGGGCGTACCTTGCCTGGGGCTCCCAAAGCCTAAGGGCTGGGGCGCCCTAGGCCTGGCGCTCCCTAGGCCGAAGGGCTGGGGTGCCCCAGGCCTGGGGCTCCCTAATCCGAAAGGCTGGGGCGCCCTGGGCCTGGGGACCCCAAAACCTAAAGGCTGTGGTTCCAATGTCCTGGGGCTTCCAAAGCCTAAGGGCAGGGGGGCCCCAGGCCTGGGGCTTCCAAAGCCTAATGGCTGGGTCCCTCCAGGCCTCGGGCTCCCAAAGTCTAAGGGCTGGGTCGTCCCGGCCTGAGGCTCCCAAAGCCTAAGAGCTGGGGCACCCCAGGCCAGGGATCCCAAAGCCTAAGGGCTGGGGAGCCCCGGCCTGGGGCTCCCTAAGCCTAAGGGCTGGGGCGCACCAGGTCTGGGACTCCCAAAGACTAAGGGCTGGGGCGCCCCAGCCTGGTGCTCCCAAAGCCTAAGGGCTGGGGCGCCCCAGGCCTTGGGCTCCCAAAGCCTAAGGGCTGGGGCGCCCTAGCCTGGCGCGCCCTGAGCCGAAGGGCTGGAGCGTCCCACGCCTGTTGCAACCAAAGCCTAAGGGCTGGGGCGCCCCAGGCCTTGGGCTCCCAAAGCCTAAGGCCTGGGGCGCCCTAGGCCTAGCGCGCCCTGAGCCGAAGGGCTGGGGCGTCCCAGGCGATGGGCTCCCTAAGCCTAAGGGCTGGTGCGCCCCAGGCCTGGGTCTCCCTAAGCAAAGTGCTGGGTCCTCCCAGGCCTGGGGCTCCCTTAGCCTATGGGCTGGGGCGCATCCGGCCTGGGGCTCCCAGCGTAAGGGCAGTGGCGTCACAGCCCTTGGGCTCCCTAAGCCTAAGGGCTAGAGCGCCCCAGACCTGGGGCTCCCTAAGCCTAAGGGCTGGAGCGCCCCAGGCCTGGGGAACCCAAAGCCTAAGGGCTGGGGCGCCCCAGGCCTTGGGCTCCCAAAGCCTAAGGGCTGAGGCGCCCCAGGCCTGGGGCTCCAGAAGCCTAAGGCTGGGACGCCCTATGCCAGGGGTTCCCTAAGCCGAAGTGCTGGGGCGCCCCAGGCCAGGAGGTCCCAAAGCCTAAGTGCTGGGGCGCCCCAGGCCTGGAGCTCCCAAAGCCTAAGTGCTGTGGCGCCTCAGGCCTTGGGCTCCCAATCCTAAGGGCTGGGGCGCCCTAGGCCTGGCGCGCCCCAAGCCGAAGCGCTGGGGCGTCCCAGGCCATGGGCTCCCTAAGCCTAAGGGCCGGTGTGCCCCAGGCCTGGGGCTCCCTAAGCCGAAGTGCCGGGTCCTCCCAGGCCTGGGGCTCCCTAAGCCTAAGGTCTGGGGCGCCCCAGGCCTGGGGCTACCAAAGCCTAAGGGTTGGGGCACCCCAGGCCTGGGGTTCCCTAAACCTAAGGGCTGGGACGCCCCAGGCATGGGCTCCCTATGCCTAAGTGCTGTGGCGCCCCAGGCCTGGGGGTCCCAAAGCCTAAGTGCCGGGGCGTCACAGCCCTAGGGCTCCCTAAGCTTAAGGGCTGGGCGCTCCAGGCCTGAGGCTCCGAAAGCCTAAGGGCTGGGGCGCCCTAGGCCTGGCGCTCCCTAAGCCGAAGGGCTGGGGCGTCCCAGGCCATGGGCTCCCTAAGCCTAAGGGCTGGTGCGCCCCAGGCCTGGGGCTCCTTAAGCCTAAGGGCTGGAGCATCCCAGGCCTGGGGCTCCCAAAGCCTAAGGGCTCGGGTGCCCCAGGCCTTGGGCTTCCAAATCCTAAGGGCTGGGGCACCCCAGGCCAGTGGCTCCCTAAGCCTAAGGGCTGGGGCGTACCATGCCTGGGGCTCCCAAAGCCGAAGCGCTGGGTCCCCCCAGACCTGGGGCTCCCTAAGCCTAAGGGCTGGGGCGTCCCAGGCCATGGGCTCCCCTAGCCAAAGGGCTGGTGCGCCCCAGCCGTGGGGCTCCCTAAGCCTAAGGGCAGGAGCGCGCCAGGCATTGGGCTCCCAAAGCCTAAGGGCTGGGGCGCCCCAGGCCTGGGGCTCCCAAAGCCTAAGGCTGGGACGCCCCATGCTAGGGGCTCCCTAAGCTAAAGGGCTGGGGCGCCCAGGCCAGGGGCTCCCAAAGCCTAATTGCTGCGGCGCCCCAGACCTAGGGCTACCAGAGCCTAAGGACTGGGGCGCTCCAGGACTGGGGTTCCCAAAACCTAAGGGCTGGGACGACCCAGGCATGGGCTCCCTAAGCCTAAGTGCTGTGGCGCCCCAGGCCTGGGGCTCCCTAAGCCTAAGGGCAGGTGCGTCACAGCCCTTGGGCTCCCTAAGACTAAGAGTTGGGGCTCCCCAGGCCTGGGGCACCCTAAGCCTAAGGGCTGGGCGCCCAAGGCCTGAGGCTCCCAAAGCCTAAGGGCTGGGGCGCCCTAGGCCTGGCGCTCCCTAGGCCGAAGGGCTGGGGTGCCCCAGGCCTGGGGCTCCCTAATCCGAAGGGCTGGGGCGCCCTAGGCCTGGGGACCCCAAAACCTAAAGGCTGTGGTTCCAATGTCCTGGGGCTTCCAAAGCCTAAGGGCAGGGGCGCCCCAGGCCTGGGGCTTCCAAAGCCTAATGGCTGGGTCCCTCCAGGCCTCGGGCTCCCAAAGTCTAAGGGCTGGGTCGTCCCGGCCTGGGGCTCCCAAAGCCTAAGAGCTGGGGCACCCCAGGCCAGGGATCCCAAAGCCTAAGGGCTGGGGAGCCCCGGCCTGGGGCTCCCTAAGCCTAAGGGCTGGGGCGCACCAGGTCTGGGACTTCCAAAGACTAAGGGCTGGGGCGCCCCAGCCTGGTGCTCCCAAAGCCTAAGGGCTGGGGCGCCCCAGGCCTTGGGCTCCCAAAGCCTAAGGGCTGGGGCGCCCTAGCCTGGCACGCCCTGAGCCGAAGGGATGGAGCGTCCCAGGCCTGTTGCTCCCAAAGCCTAAGGGCTGGGGCGCCCCAGGCCTTGGGCTCCCAAAGCCTAAGGCCTGGGGCGCCCTAGGCCTAGCGCGCCCTGAGCCGAAGGGCTGGGGCGTCCCAGGCCATGGGCTCCCAAAGCCTAAGGGCTGGTGCGTGCCAGGCCTGGGTCTCCCTAAGCAAAAGTGCTGTGTCCTCCCAGGCCTGGGGCTCCTTAAGACTAAGGGCTGGGGAGCCCCAGGACTGGGGCACCCTAAGCCTAAGGGTGTGGCGCCACAGGCCTGGGGCTCCCAGCCTAAGGGCAGGGGCGTCACAGCCCTTGGGCTCCCTAAGCATAAGGGCTGGGGCGCCCCAGGCCTGGGGCTCCCAAATCCTAAGAGCTGGGGCTCCCCAGGCCTGGGGCACCCTAAGCCTTAGGGCTGGGCGCCCCAGGCCTGAGGCTCCCAAAGCCTAAGGGCTGGGGCGCCCTAGTCCTGGCGCTCCCTAAGCCGAAGGGCTGGGGCGTCCCAGGCCATGGGCTCCCTAAGCCTAAGGGCTGGCGTGTCCCTGGCCTGGGGCTCCCTAAGCCTTAGGGCTGGAGCGCCCCAGGCCTGGGGCTCCCAAAGCCTAAGGGCTGGTGCGCCCCAGGCCTTGGGCTCCCAAAGCCTAAGGGCTGGCGAGCCCCAGGCCAGGGGCTCCCTAAGCCTAAGGTCTGGGGCGTACCTTGCCTGGGGCTCCCAAAGCCTAAGGGCTGGGGCGCCCTAGGCCTGGCGCTCCCTAGGCCGAAGGGCTGGGGTGCCCCAGGCCTGGGGCTCCCTAATCCGAAGGGCTGGGGCGCCCTAGGCCTGGGGACCCCAAAACCTAAAGGCTGTGGTTCCAATGTTCTGGGGCTTCCAAAGCCTAAGGGCAGGGGCGCCCCAGGCCTGGGGCTTCCAAAGCCTAATGGCTGGGTCCCTCCAGGCCTCGGGCTCCCAAAGTCTAAGGGCTGGGTCGTCCCGGCCTGGGGCTCCCAAAGCCTAAGAGCTGGGGCACCCCAGGCCAGGGATCCCAAAGCCTAAGGGCTGGGGAGCCCCGGCCTGGGGCTCCCTAAGCCTAAGGGCTGGGGCGCACCAGGTCTGGGCCTCCCAAAGACTAAGGGCTGGGGCGCCCCAGCCTGGTGCTCCCAAAGCCTAAGGGCTGGGGCGCCCCAGGCCTTGGGCTCCCAAAGCCTAAGGGCTGGGGCGCCCTAGCCTGGCGCGTCCTGAGCTGAAGGGCTGGAGCGTCCCAGGCCTGTTGCTCCCAAAGCCTAAGGGCTGGGGCGCCCCAGGCCTTGGGCTCCCAAAGCCTAAGGCCTGGGGCGCCCTAGGCCTAGCGCGCCCTGAGCCGAAGGGCTGGGGCGTCCCAGGCCATGGGCTCCCAAAGCCTAAGGGCTGGTGCGTGCCAGGCCTGGGTCTCCCTAAGCAAAAGTGCTGGGTCCTCCCAGGCCTGGGGCTCCTTAAGACTAAGGGCTGGGGCGCCCCAGGACTGGGGCACCCTAAGCCTAAGGGTGTGGCGCCCCAGGCCTGGGGCTCCCAGCCTAAGGGCAGGGGCGTCACAGCCCTTGGGCTCCCTAAGCATAAGGGCTGGGGCGCCCCAGGCCTGGGGCTCCCAAATCCTAAGAGCTGGGGCTCCCCAGGCCTGGGGCACCCTAAGCCTTAGGGCTGGGTGCCCCAGGCCTGAGGCTCCCAAAGCCTAAGGGCTGGGGCGCCCTAGTCCTGGCGCTCCCTAAGCCGAAGGGCTGGGGCGTCCCAGGCCATGGGCTCCCTAAGCCTAAGGGCTGGCGTGTCCCTGGCCTGGGGCTCCCTAAGCCTTAGGGCTGGAGCGCCCCAGGCCTGGGGCTCCCAAAGCCTAAGGGCTGGTGCGCCCCAGGCCTTGGGCTCCCAAAGCCTAAGGGCTGGCGAGCCCCAGGCCAGGGGCTCCCTAAGCCTAAGGTCTGGGGTGTACCTTGCCTGGGGCTCCCAAAGCCGAAGGGCTGGGGCGTCCCAGGCCATGGGCTCCCCTAGCCTAAGGGCTGGTGCGCCCCAGTCCTGGGGCTCCCTAAGCCTAAGGGCTGGAGCGCCCCAGGCCAGGGGCTCCCTAAGCCTAAGGTCTCGGGCGTACCTTGCCTGGGGCTCCCAAAGCTGAAGGGCTGGGGCGTCCCAGGCCATGGGCTCCCCTAGCCTAAGGGCTGGTGCGCCTCAGCCCTGGAGCTCCCAAAGCCTAAGTGCTGTGGCGCCCCAGGCCTGGGGCTCCCTAAACCTATGGGCTGGGGTGCAACAGGGCTGGAGTTTCAAAAGCCAAAGGCCTGGGCGCCCCAGGCCTGGGGCTCACTAAGCCTAAGGACTGGGGCGTACCATGCTTGGGCTCCCAAAGAATAAGGGCTGGGGCGCCCCAGGACTTGGGCTCCCTAAGCGTAAGTGCTGGAGCGCCCCAGGCCTGGGCCTCCCAAAGCCTAAGGGCTGGGGCGCCCCAGGCTTGGGGCACCCTAAGACTAAGGGCTGGCGCACCCCAGGCCTGGGTCTCCCAAAGCCTAAGGGCTGGGGCGCCCTAGGCCTGGAGTGCCCTAAGCCGAAGGGCTGGGGCATCCCAGGCCATGGGCTCCCTAATCCTAAGGGTTGGTGCGCCCCAGGCCTGGGGCTCCCTAAGCCTAAGGGCTGAAGGGCCCCTGGCCTGGGGCTACCAAAGCCTAAGGGCTGGGGCGTCCCAGGCAATGGGCTCCCTAAGCTTAAGGTCTGGGGCGCCCCAGCCCTGAAGCTCCCAAAGCCTAAGGGGTGGGGCGCCCCAGGCCTGGGCTCCCTAAGCCTAAGAGCTGTGGTGCCCCAGGCCAGGGATCCCTAAGCCTAAGGGCTGGGGCGCCCCAGGCCTGGGGCTCAATAAGCCTAAGGGCTGGAGCGCCCCAGGTCTAGGCCTCCCAAAGCCTTAGGGCTAGGGCGCCCCAGGCCTGGGGCACCCTAAGCCTAAGGGCTGGGGCGCCCCAGGTCTAGGGCTCCCAAAGCCTAAGGGCTGGGTCGCCCTAGGCCTAGCGCGCCTTAAGCCAAAAGACTCGGGCGTCCCAGACCATGTGCTCCCTAAGCCTAAGGGCTGGTGCGCCCCCGGCCTGGGGCTCCTTAAGCCTAAGGGCTGGGGAGCCCCAGGCCTTGTGCTCCCAAAGCCTAAAGGCTGGGGCGCCCTAGGCCTGGCGCACCCTAGCCGAAGGACTGGGGCTTCCCCGGCCATGGGCTCACTAAGACTAAAGGCTGGGCTGGGGTGCCCCAGGCATGGGGCTCCCTAACCCGAAGGTCTGGGTCCCCCCTGGCCTGGGGCTCCCTAAGACTAAGGGCTGGGGTGCCACAGGCCTGGGGCTCCCAAAGCCGAAGGGCTGGGGCGTACCATGCCTCGGGCTCCCATAGCCTAAGGGCTGGGGTGCCCCAGGGCTGGAGCTCCAAAAGCCTAAAGGCTGGGGCGAACCAGGCCTGGGGCTCCCTAAGCCTAAGGGCTGGGTGGCCACAGGCCTGGAGATCCCTAAGCCGAAGGGCTGGGACCCCCTAGGCCTGGGGCGCCCAAAGCCTAAGGGCAGGAGCGCCCGAGGCCAGGGCCTCCCAAACCCTAAGGGCTGGGGCGCCCCAGGCCTGGGGCTCCCAAAGCCTAAGGGCTGGGGGGCTTCAGTCCTTGGGCTCCCTAAGACGAAGGGCTGGGGAGTCGCAAGCCTTGGGCTCCCTAAACCTAAGGGCTGGGGCGCCCCAGGCTTGGGGCTCCCTAAGCCTTAAGGCTGGAGCGCCCCAGGCCTTGTGCTCCCAAAGCATAAAGGCTGGGGCGCCTTAGGCCTGGTGCGCCCTAGCCGAAGGGCTGGGGCTTCCCAGGCCATGGGCTCCCTAAGACTAAAGGCTGGGCTGGGGCGCTACAGGCATGAGCCTCGCTAACCCGAAGGGCTGGGTCCCCCCTGGCCTTGGGCTCCCTAAGCCTAAGGGCTGGGATGCCCCAGGCCTCGGCTCCCAAAGCCTAAGGCCTGGGGCGTACCATGCCTGGGGCTCCCAAAGCCTAAGGGCTGGGGCGCCCCAGGCCTGGGCTCCCAAAGCCTAAGGGCTGGGGGGCCACAGGCCTGGGGCTCCCAAGCCTAAAAGCTGGGGCACCCCAGGCCTGGAGCTCCCAAAGCCTAAGGGGTGAGGCGCCCCAGGCCTTGTGCTCCCAAAGCCTACAGGGTGGGGCGCCCTAGTCCTGGCGCGCCATAGCCGAAGGGCTGGGGCTTCCCAGGCCATGGGCTCCCTGAGCCTAAAGGCTGGAATGGGGCGCCCCAGGCATGGAGCTCCCTAACCCGAAGGGCTGGGTCCCCCTGGCCTGGGGCTCCCTAAGCCTAAGGGCTGGGTCAACCCTGGCCTGGGGCTCCCAAAGCCTAAGGGCTGTGGCGCCCAAGGCCAGGTGCTCCCTAAGCCTAAGGGCTGGGGCGCACCAGGCCTGGGCCTCCCTAAGCCTAAGGGCTGGGGCGCCCCAGGCCTGGGGCACCCTAAGCCTAAGGGCTGGGGCGCCCTGGCCTGGCGCTCCCATAGCCAAAGGCTGTGGCCCCCAAGGCCAGGTGCTCCCTAAGCCTAAGGGCTGGGGCGCACCAGGCCTGGGCTCCCTAAGCCTAAGGGCTAGTGCGCCCCAGGCCTGGGGCTCCCTAAGCCGAAGTGCTGGGTCCTCCCAGGCCTGGGGCTCCCTAAGCCTAAGGGCTGGGGTGCCCCAGGCCTGGGGGTACCAAAGCCTAAGGGCTGGGGCGCCCCAGTCCTGGGGCTACCAAAGCCTAAGGGCTGGGGCACCCCAGGCCTGGGGTTCCCCAAACCTAAGGGCTGGGACGCCCGAGGCATGGGCTCCCTAAGCCTAAGTGCTGTGGCGCCCCAGGCCTTGGGCTCCCAAAGCCTAAGAGCTGGGGCTCCCCAGGCCTGGGGCTCCCTAAGCCTAAGGGCTGGGCGCTCCAGGCCTGAGGTTCCGAAAGCCTAAGGGCTGGACCGCCATAGGCCTGGTCTCCCTAAGCTGAGGGGCTGGGGCGTCCCAGGCCATGGGCTCCCTAAGCCTAAGGGCTGGTGCGCCCCAGGCCTGGGGCTCCCAAAGCGGAAGGGCTGGGTCCCCCCAGACATGGGGCTCCCTAAGCCTAAGGGCTGGGGCGTCCCAGGCCATGGGCTCCCCTAGCCAAAGGGCTGGTGCGCCCCAGGCCTGGGGCTCCCTAAGCCTAAGGGCTGGAGGGCCCCTGGACTGGGGCTACCAAAGCCTAAGGGCTGGGGCGCCCCAGGCCTGGGGATCCCTAAGCCTAATGGCTGGAGCGCCCCAGCCCTGGAGCTCCCAAAGCCTAAGGGGTGGGGCGCCCCAGGCCTGGGCTCCCTAATTCTATGAGCTGTGGTGCCCCAGGCCAGGGAACCCTAAGCCTAAGGGCTGGGGTGCCCCAGGCCTTGGGATCCCTAAGCCTAAGGGCTGGGGCGCATCAGGCCTGGGGCTCTGTAAGCCTAAGGGCTGGGGCGCCCCAGGCCTGGGGCTCACTAAGCCTAAGGGCTGGAGCGCCCCAGGTCTAGGCCTCCCAAAGCCTAAGGGCTAGGGCGCCCCAGGCCTGGGGCCCCCTAAACCTTAGGGCTGGGGCGCCCCAGGTCTAGGGCTCCCAAAGCCTAAGGGCTGGGTCGCCCTAGGCCTAGCGCGCCTTAAGCCAAAGGGATCGGGCGTCCCAGACCATGTGCTCCATAAGCCTAAGTGCTGGTGCGCCCCAGGCCTGGGGATCCTTAAGCCTAAGTTCTGGGGCGCCCCAGGCCTTGTGCTCCCAATGCCTAAAGGCTGGGGCGCCCTAGGCCTGGCACGCCCTAGCCGAAGGACTGGGGCTTCCCAGGCCATGGGCTCACTAAGAATAAAGGCTGGGCTTGGGCGCCCCAGGCATGGGGCTCCCTAACCCGAAGGGCTGGGTCCCCCCTGGCCTGGGGCTCCCTAAGCTTAAGGGCTGGGGTGCCACAGGCCTGGGGTTCCTAAAGCCGAAGGGCTGGGGCGTACCATGCCTGGGGCGCCCAAAGCCTAAGGGCAGTGGCGCCCCAGGCCTGGGGCTCCCTAAACCTAAGGGCTTGGCCACATCAGGCCTGGGGCTCCCAAAGCTTAAGGGCTGGGGTGCCCCAGGGCTGGAGATCCAAAAGCCTAAGGGCTGGGGCGCCCCAGGCCTGGGGCTCCCAAAACCTAAGGGCTGGGGCACCCCAGGCCTGGGGCTCTCTAAGCCTAAGGGCTGGTGCGCCCCAGGCCTGGGGCTTCCTAAGCCTAAGGGCAGGAGCGCCCGAGACCAGGGGCTCCCAAACCCTAAGGGCTGGGGAGCCCCAGGCCTGGGGCTCCCAAAGCCTAAGGGCTGGGGGGCTTCAGGCCTTGGGCTCCCTAAGCCGAAGGGCTGGGGTGTCGCAAGCCTTGGGCTCCCTAAACCTAAGGGCTGGGGCGCCCCAGGCCTGGGGCTCCCTAAGCCTTAGGACTGGCGCGCCCCAGGCCTGGGGCTCCCAAATCTTAGGGCTGGGGCGCCCCAGGCCTTGTGCTCCCAAAGCATAAAGGCTGGAGCGCTTTAGGCCTGGTGCGCCCTAGCCGAAGGGCTGGGGCTTCCCAGGCCATGGGCTCCCTAAGACTAAAGGCTGGGCTGGGGCGCTCCAGGCATGGGCCTCCCTAACCCGAAGGGCTGGGTCCCCCCTGGCCTTGGGCTCCCTAAGCCTAAGGGCTGGGGTTCCCCAGGCCTGGGGCTCCCAAAGCCTAAGGCCTGGGGCGTACCATCCCTAGGGCGCCAAAAGCCTAAGGGCTATGGTGCCCCAGGCCTGGGGCTCCCTAAGCCTTAGGGCTGGAGCGCCCCAGGCCTGGGGCTCACAAACCTTAGGGCTGGGGCGCCCCAGGCCTTGTGCTCCCAAAGCCTACAGGGTGGGGCGCCCTAGGCCTGGCGCGCCCTAGGCAAAGGGCTGGGGCTTCCCAGGCCATGGGCTCCCTAAGCCTAAAGGCTGGACTGGGGCGCACCAGGCATGGAGTTCCCTAACCCGAAGGGCTGGGTCCCCCCAGGCCTGGGGCTCCCTAAGCCTAAGGGCTGGGTCTCCCCTGGCCTGGGGCTCCCTAAGCCTAAAGGCTGGGGCGCCACAGGCCTGTGGCTACCAAAGCCTAAGGGCTGGGGCGCCCCAGGCCTGGACCTCCCAAAGCAGAAGGGCTGGGGCACATCAGGCCTGGGGCTCCCCAAGTCTAAGGGCTGGGGTGCCCCAGGCCTGGGGCTCTCTAAGCCTAAGGGCTGCTGCGCCCCCAGGCCTCGGGCTCCCTAAGCCTAAGGGCTGGAGCGCCCCAGGCCAGGGGATCCCCAAAGCCTAAGGGCTGGGGCGCCCCAGGCCATGGGCTCCCAAAGCCTAAGGGCTGGGGCGCCCTTGGCCAGGGGCTCCGTAAGCCTAAGGGCTGGAGCGCAACAGGCCTGGGCCTCCCAAAGCCTAAGGGCTGGGGTGCCCCAGGCCTGGGGGTACCAAAGCCTAAGGGCTGGGGCGCCCCAGGCCTGGGGCTACCAAAGCCTAAGGGCTGGGGAACCCCAGGCCTGGGGTTCCCCAAAACTAAGGGCTGGGACGCCCGAGGCATGGGCTCCCTAAGCCTAAGAGCTGGGGCTCCCCAGGCCTGGGGCTCCCTAAGCCTAAGGGCTGGGTGCTCCAGGCCTGAGGCTCCGAAAGCCTAAGGGCTGTGGTGCCCTAGGCCTAGCGCGCCTTAAGCCAAAGGGATCGGGCGTCCCAGACCATGTGCTCCATAAGCCTAAGTGCTGGTGCGCCCCAGGCCTGGGGATCCTTAAGCCTAAGTTCTGGGGCGCCCCAGGCCTTGTGCTCCCAAGCCTAAAGGCTGGGGCGCCCTAGGCCTGGCACGCCCTAGCCGAAGGACTGGGGCTTCCCAGGCCATGGGCTCACTAAGAATAAAGGCTGGGCTTGGGCGCCCCAGGCATGGGGCTCCCTAACCCGAAGGGCTGGGTCCCCCCTGGCCTGGGGCTCCCTAAGCTTAAGGGCTGGGGTGCCACAGGCCTGGGGTTCCTAAAGCCGAAGGGCTGGGGCGTACCATGCCTGGGGCGCCCAAAGCCTAAGGGCAGTGGCGCCCCAGGCCTGGGGCTCCCTAAACCTAAGGGCTTGGCCACATCAGGCCTGGGGCTCCCAAAGCTTAAGGGCTGGGGTGCCCCAGGGCTGGAGATCCAAAAGCCTAAGGGCTGGGGCGCCCCAGGCCTGGGGCTCCCAAAACCTAAGGGCTGGGGCACCCCAGGCCTGGGGCTCTCTAAGCCTAAGGGCTGGTGCGCCCCAGGCCTGGGGCTTCCTAAGCCTAAGGGCAGGAGCGCCCGAGACCAGGGGCTCCCAAACCCTAAGGGCTGGGGAGCCCCAGGCCTGGGGCTCCCAAAGCCTAAGGGCTGGGGGGCTTCAGGCCTTGGGCTCCCTAAGCCGAAGGGCTGGGGAGTCGCAAGCCTTGGGCTCCCTAAACCTAAGGGCTGGGGCGCCCCAGGCCTGGGGCTCCCTAAGCCTTAGGACTGGCGCGCCCCAGGCCTGGGGCTCCCAAATCTTAGGGCTGGGGCGCCCCAGGCCTTGTGCTCCCAAAGCATAAAGGCTGGAGCGCTTTAGGCCTGGTGCGCCCTAGCCGAAGGGCTGGGGCTTCCCAGGCCATGGGCTCCCTAAGACTAAAGGCTGGGCTGGGGCGCTCCAGGCATGGGCCTCCCTAACCCGAAGGGCTGGGTCCCCCCTGGCCTTGGGCTCCCTAAGCCTAAGGGCTGGGGTTCCCCAGGCCTGGGGCTCCCAAAGCCTAAGGCCTGGGGCGTACCATCCCTAGGGCGCCAAAAGCCTAAGGGCTATGGTGCCCCAGGCCTGGGGCTCCCTAAGCCTTAGGGCTGGAGCGCCCCAGGCCTGGGGCTCACAAACCTTAGGGCTGGGGCGCCCCAGGCCTTGTGCTCCCAAAGCCTACAGGGTGGGGCGCCCTAGGCCTGGCGCGCCCTAGGCAAAGGGCTGGGGCTTCCCAGGCCATGGGCTCCCTAAGCCTAAAGGCTGGACTGGGGCGCACCAGGCATGGAGTTCCCTAACCCGAAGGGCTGGGTCCCCCCAGGCCTGGGGCTCCCTAAGCCTAAGGGCTGGGTCTCCCCTGGCCTGGGGCTCCCTAAGCCTAAAGGCTGGGGCGCCACAGGCCTGTGGCTACCAAAGCCTAAGGGCTGGGGCGCCCCAGGCCTGGACCTCCCAAAGCAGAAGGGCTGGGGCACATCAGGCCTGGGGCTCCCCAAGTCTAAGGGCTGGGGGGCCCCAGGCCTGGGGCTCTCTAAGCCTAAGGGCTGCTGCGCCCCCAGGCCTCGGGCTCCCTAAGCCTAAGGGCTGGAGCGCCCCAGGCCAGGGGATCCCCAAAGCCTAAGGGCTGGGGCGCCCTAGGCCTGGGGTGCCCAAAGCCTAAGCGCAGTGGCGCACCAGGCCTGGGCCTCCCTAAGCCTAAGGGCTGGAGCGCAACAGGCCTGGGCCTCCCAAAGCCTAAGGGCTGGGGTGCCCCAGGCCTGGGGGTACCAAAGCCTAAGGGCTGGGGCGCCCCAGGCCTGGGGCTACCAAAACCTAAGGGCTGGGGAACCCCAGGCCTGGGGTTCCCCAAAACTAAGGGCTGGGACGCCCGAGGCATGGGCTCCCTAAGCCTAAGAGCTGGGGCTCCCCAGGCCTGGGGCTCCCTAAGCCTAAGGGCTGGGCGCTCCAGGCCTGAGGCTCCGAAAGCCTAAGGGCTGTGGCGCCCTAGGCCTGGCGCTCCCTAAGCCGAGGGGCTGGAGCGTCCCAGGCCATGGGCTCCCTAAGCCTAAGGGCTGGTGCGCCCCAGGCCTGGGGTTCCCTAAGCCTAAGGGTTGGAGCGCCCCAGGCCTGGGGCTACCAAAGCCTAAGGGCTGGGGTGCCCCAGGCCATGGGCTCCCAAAGCCTAAGGGCTGGGGCGCCCTTGGCCAGGGGCTCCGTAAGCCTAAGGGCTGGGGCGTGCCATGCCTGGGGCTCCCAAAGCCGAAGAGCTGGGTCCCCCCAGACCTGGGGCTCCCTAAGCCTAAGGACTGGGGCGTCCCAGGCCATGGGCTCCCCTAGCCAAAGGGCTGTTGCGCCCCAGCCGTGGGGCTCCCTAAACCTAAGGGCAGGAGCGCCCCAGCCATTGGGCTCCCAAAGCCTAAGGGCTAGTGTGCCCCAAGCCTGGGCTCCCAAAGCCTAAGGCTGGGACGCCCCATGCTAGGGGCCCCCTAAGCAGAAGGGCTGGGGCACCCCAGGCCAGGGGCTCCCAAAGCCTAAGTGCTGGGGCGCCCCAGGCCTGGGGCTACAAAAGCCTAAAGGCTGGGGCGCCCCAGGCCTGGGGTTCCCTAAAGCTAAGGGCTGGGACGACCCAGGCATGGGCTCCCTAAGCCTAAGTGCTGTGGCGCCCCATGCCTGGGGCTCCCTAAGCCTAAGGGCTGGGGCGCATCAGGCCTGGGGCTCCCAAAGCCTAAGGGCAGGGGCGTCACAGCCCTTGGGCTCCCTAAGACTAAGGGTTGGGGCTCCCCAGGCCTGGGGCACCCTAAGCCTAAGAGCTGGGGGCCCAAGGCCTGAGGCTCCCAAAGCCTAAGTGCTGGGACGCCCTAGACCTAGCGCTCCCTAAGCCGAAGGGCTGGGGCGCCCCAGGCCATGGGCTCCCTAAGCCTAAGGGCTGGTGCGCCCCAGGCCTGGGGCTCCATAAGCCTAAGGGCTGGAGCGCCTCAGGCCTGGGGTTCCCAAAGCCTAAGGGCTGGGGCGCCCAGGCCTTGGGCTCCCAAAGCCTAAGGGCTGGGGCGCCCCTGGCCAGGGGCTCCCTAAGCCTAAGGGCTGGGGCGTACCATGCCTGGGGCTCCCAAAGCCGAAGGGCTGGGTCCCCCCAGACCTGGGGCTCCTTAAGCCTAAGGGCTGGGGCGTCCCAGTCCATGGGCTCCCTAAGCCTAAGGGCTGGTGCGCCCCAGGCCTGGGGCTCCCTAAGCTTAAGGGCTGGTGCGCCCCAGCCCTTGGGCACCCTAAGCCTAAGGGCTGGAGCTCCCCAGGCCTTGGGCTCCCAAAGCCTAAGGGCTGGGGCGCCCCAGGCTTTGGGCTCCCAAAGCCTAAGGGTTGGGGCGCCCCAGGCCTGCGGCTCCCAAAACCTAAGGCTGGGACGCCCCATGCCAGGGGCTCCCTAAGCCGAAGGGCTGGGGCGCCCCAGGCCAGGGGCTCCCAAAGCCTAAGTGCTGTGGCGCCCAAGGCCAGGGGCTCCCTAAGCCTTAGGGCTGGGGCGTACCATGCCAGGGGCTCCCTAAGCCGAAGGGCTGGGGCGCCCCAGGCCAGGGGCTCCCAAAGCCTAAGTGCTGGGGCGCCCCAGGCCAGGGGCTCCCTAAGCCTAAGGGCTGGGGCGTACCATGCCTGGTGCTCCCAAAGCCTAAGTGCTGGGGCGCCCCTGGCCTGGGGCTTCCAAAGCCTAAGAGCTGGCGTGCTCCAGGGATGGAGCTCCAAAAGCCTAAGGCCTGGGCGCCCCAGGCCTGGGGCTCCCTAAGCCTAAGGGCTGGGGCATATCATACCTGGGGCTCCCAAAGAATAAGGGCTGGGGCGACCCAGTACTGGGGCTCCCTAAACCGAAGGGCTGGGAAGCCCCAGGCCTGGGGCTCCCTAAGCCGAAGGGCTGGTGCGTCCCAGGCCAAGGGCTCCCTAAGCATAAGGGCTGTGGCGCCCAGGGCCTGGGGCTCCCTAAGTCTAAGGGCTGGGGCACATCAGGCCTGGGGCTCCCAAACCTAAGGGCAGGGGCGTCGCAGCCCTTGGGCTCCCAAACCTAAGGGCTGGGGCGCCCTAGGCCTGGTGTGCCCTAAGCCGAAGGGATGGGGCGTCCCAGGCCATGGGCTCCCTAAGCCTAAGGGTTGTTGCGCCACAGGCTTGGGGCTCCCTAAGCCTAAGGGCTGGAGCGCCCTAGGCCTGGGGCTCCCAAAGCCTAAGGGCTGGGGCGCCCCAGGCCTTGGGCTCCCAAAGCCTAAGGGATTGGGCGCCCTAGGCCTGGCGCGCCCTAAGCCGACGGGCGGGGGCCTCCCAGGCCTGTGGCTCCCTAAGCCGAAGGGCGTGGGCGTCCCAGACCTGGGGCTCCCTAAGCCTAAGGGCTGTGGCGTCCCAGGCCTGGGGCTCCCTAAGCCTAAGGGCTGGGGTGCCCCAAGCCTGGGGCTCCCAAAGCCTAAGGCCTGGGGCGTACCATGCCTGGGGCTCCCAAAACCTAAGGGCTGGGGCACCCCAGACCCGGGGCTCCCAAAGCCTAAGGGCTGGGGAGCCACAGGCCTGGGGCTCCCAAGCCTAAAAGCTGGGGCGCCCCAGGCCTGGAGCTCCCAAAGCCTAAGGGGTGGGGCGCCACAGGCCTGGGGCTCCCTAAGCCTAAGGGCTGGCGCGCCCCAGGCGAGGGATCCCTAAGCCTAAGGGCTGGGGCGCCCCAGGCCTTGGGCTCCCTTAGCCGAAGGGCTGGGACACCGTAGGCCTGGGGCGCCCAAAAACTAAGAGCAGTGGCGCCCCAGGCCTGGGGCTCCCTAAGCCTAAGGGCTGGGGCGCATCAGGCCTGTGGCTCCCAAAGCCTAAGGACAGGGGCTTCGCAGCCCTTGGGCTCCCTAAGCCTAAGGGCTGGGACGCCCCAGGCCTGGGGATCCCTAAGCCTTAGGGCTGTGGCCCCCTAGGCCTGGGATGCCCAAAGCCTAAGGGCTGTGGTGCCCCAGGCCTGGGTCTCCCAAACCCTAAGGGCTGGGGGGCTTCAGGCCTTGGGCTCCCTATGTCGAAGGGCTGGGGAGTCGCAATCCTCAGGCTCCCTAAGCCTATGGGCTGGGGCGCCCCGGGCCTTGGGCTCCCTAAGCCTTAGGGCTGGAGCGCCCCAGTCCTGGGGCTCACAAACCTTAGGGCTGGGGCGCCCCAGGCCTTGGGCTCCCAAAGCCAAAGGGCTGGGGCACCCCAGGCCTGGGGCTACCAAAGCCTAAGGGCTGGGGCGTCCCAGGCCAGGGGCTCCCTAAGCCTAAGGGCTGGGGCGTACCATGCCTGGGGCTCCAAAAGCCGAAGGGCTGGGTCCCCCCAGACCTGGGGCTCCTTAAGCCTAAGGGCTGGGGCGTCCCAGTCCATGGGCTCCCTAAGCCTAAGGGCTGGTGCGCCCCAGGCCTGGGGCTCCCTAAGCCTAAGGGCTGGTGCGCCCCAGGCCTGGGGCACCCAAAGCCTAAAGACTGGGGCGCCCCTGGCCTTGGGCTCCCAAAGCCGAAGGGCTGGGGCGCCCCAGGCCAGGGGCTCCCAAAGCCTAAGTGCTGGGGCGCCCCAGGCCAGGGGCTCCCTAAGCCTAAGGGCTGGGGCGTACCAGGCCTGGAGCTCCCAAAGCCTAAGGGCTGGGGCGCCCCTGGCCTGGGGCTTCCAAAGCCTAAGAGCTGGCGTGCTCCAGGGATGGAGCTCCAAAAGCCTAAGGCCTGGGTGCCCCAGGCCTGGGGCTCCCTAAGCCTAAGGGCTGGGGCGTACCATACCTGGGGCTCCCAAAGAATAAGGGCTGGGGCGCCCCAGTACTGGGGCTCCCTAAGCCGAAGGGCTGGTGCGTCCCAGGCCAAGGGCTCCCTAAGCATAAGGGCTGTGGCGCCCAGGGCCTGGGGCTCCCTAAGCTTAAGGGCTGGGGCCCATCAGGCCTGGGGCTCCCAAAGCCTAAGGGCAGGGGCGTCGCAGCCCTTGGGCTCCCAAAGCCTAAGGGCTGGGGCGCCCTAGGCCTGGTGCGCCCTAAGCCGAAGGGATGGGGCGTCCCAGGCCATGGGCTCCCTAAGCCTAAGGGTTGGTGCGCCACAGGCTTGGGGCTCCCTAAGCCTAAGGGCTGGAGCGCCCTAGGCCTGGGGCTCCCAAAGCCTAAGGGCTGGGGCGCCCCAGGCCTTGGGCTCCCAAAGCCTAAGGGATTGGGCGCCCTAGGCCTGGCGCGCCCTAAGCCGAAGGGCGGGGGCCTCCCAGGCCTGTGGCTCCCTAAGCCGACGGGCGGGGGCGTCCCAGGCCTGGGGCTCCCAAAGCCTAAGGGCTGTGGCGTCCCAGGCCTGGGGCTCCCTAAGCCTAAGGGCTGGGGTGCCCAAGGCCTGGGGCTCCCAAAGCCTAAGGCCTGGGGAGTACAATGCCTGGGGCTCCCAAAACCTAAGGGCTGGGGCGCCCCAGGCCGGTGGCTCCCAAGCCTAAAAGCTGGGGCGCCCCAGACTTGGAGCTCCCAAAGCCTAAGGGGTGGGGCGCCCCAGGCCTGGGGCTCCCTAAGCCTAAGTGCTGGGGAGCCCCAGGCGAGGGATCCCTAAGCCTAAGGGCTGGGGCGCATCAGGCCTGGGGCTCCCAAAGCCTAAGCACAGGGGCTTCGCAGCCCTTGGGCTCCCTAAGCCTAAGGGCTGGGACACCCCAGGCCTGGGGATCCCTAAGCCTTAGGGCTGTGGCCCCCTAGGCCTGGGATGCCCAAAGCCTAAGGGCTCTGGTGCCCCAGGCCTTGGTCTCCCAAACCCTAAGGGCTGGTGGGCTTCAGGCCTTGGGCTCCCTATGTCGAAGGGCTGGGGAGTCGCAAGCCTTAGGCTCCCTAAGCCTATGGGCTGGGGCGCCCCGGGCCTTGGGCTCCCTAAGCCTTAGGGCTGGAGCACCCCAGTCCTGGGGTTCACAAACCTTAGGGCTGGGGCGCCCCAGGCCTTGGGCTCCCAAAGCCAAAGGGCTGGGGCACCCCAGGCCTGGGGCTACCAAAGCCTAAGGGCTGGGGCGTCCCAGGCTATGGGCTCCCGAAGCTTAAGGGCTGGGGCGCCCCAGGCCTGGGGCTCCCAAAGCCTTAGGGCTGGGGCGCCCCAGGCCTGGGGTTCCCTAAAGTAAGGGCTGGGACGACCCAGGCATGGGCTCCCTAAGCCTAAGTGCTGTGGCGCCCCATGCCTGGGGCTCCCTAAGCCTAAAGGCTGGGGCGCATCAGGCCTGGGGCTCCCAAAGACTAAGAGTTGGGGCTCCCCAGGCCTGGGGCACCCTAAGCCTAAGGGCTGGGGGCCTAAGGCCTGAGGCTCCCAAAGCCTAAGGTCTGGGACGCCCTAGACCTAGCGCTCCCTAAGCCGAAGGGCTGGGGCGTCCCAGGCCATGGGCTCCCTAAGCCTAAGGGCTGGTGCGCCCCAGGCCTGGGGCTCCCTAAGCCTAAGGGCTGGAGCGCCTCAGGCCTGGGGTTCCCAAAGCCTAAGGGCTGGGGCGCCCAGGCCTTGGGCTCCCAAAGCCTAAGGGCTGGGGCGCCCCTGGCCAGGAGCTCCCTAAGCCTAAGGGCTGGGGCGTACCATGCCTGGGGCTCCCAAAGCCGAAGGGCTGGTTCCCCCCAGACCTTGGTCTCCTTAAGCCTAAGGGCTTGGGCGTCCCAGTCCATGGGCTCCCTAAGCCTAAGGGCTGGTGCGCCCCAGACCTGGGGCTCCCTAAGCCTAAGGGCTGGAGCGCCCCAGGCCTGGGGCTCCCAAAGCCTAAGGGCTGGTGTGCCCCAGCCCTTGGGCACCATAAGCCTAAGGGCTGGAGCTCCCCAGGCCTGGGGCACCCAAAGCCTAAGGATTGGGGCGCCCCAGGCATTGGGCTCCCAAAGCCTAAGGGCTGGGGCGCCCCAGGCCTTGGGCTCCCAAAGCCTAAGGGCTGGGGCGCCCCAGGCCTGCGGCTCCCAAAACCTAAGGCTGGGACGCCCCATGCCAGGGGCTCCCTAAGCCGAAGGGCTGGGGCGCCCCAGGCCAGGGGCTCCCAAAGCCTAAGTGCTGGGTCGCCCCAGGCCAGGGGCTCCCTAAGCCTAAGGGCTGGGGCGTACCATGCCTGGTGCTCCCAAAGCCTAAGGGCTGGGGCGCCCCTGGCCTGGGGCTTCCAAAGCCTAAGAGCTGGCGTGCTCCAGGGATGGAGCTCCAAAAGCCTAAGGCCTGGGCGCCCCAGGCCTGGGGCTCCCTAAGCCTAAGGGCTGGGGCGTACCATACCTGGTGCTCCCAAAGAATAAGGGCTGGGGCGACCCAGTACTGGGGCTCCCTAAGCCGAAGGGCTGGGAAGCCCCAGGCCTGGGGCTCCCTAAGCCGAATTGCTGGTGCGTCCCAGGCCAAGGGCTCCCTAAGCATAAGGGCTGTGGCGCCCAGGGCCTGGGGCTCCCTAAGCCTAAGGGCTCGGGCCCATCAGGCCTGGGACTCCCAAAGCCTAAGGGCAGGGGCGTCGCAGCCCTTGGGCTCCCAAACCTAAGGGCTGGGGCGCCCTAGGCCTGGTCCGCCCTAAGCCGAAAGGATGGGGCGTCCCAGGCCATGGGCTCCCTAAGCCTAAGGGTTGGTGCGCCACAGGCTTGGGGCTCCCTAAGCCTAAGGGCTGGGGCGCCCCAGGCCTGGGACCTCCAAAGCCTAAGGGCTGGGCCGCCCCAGGCCTGGAGTTCCCAAACCTAAAGGCTGGTGGGCCCCAGGCCTGGGGCTCCCTAAGCCTAAGGGATAGAGAGCCCCAGGTCTAGGGCTCCCAAAGCCTAAGGGCTGGGGCGCCCCAGGCCTGGGGCGCCCAAAGCCTAAGCGCAGTGGCGCCCCAGGCCTGGGGCTCCCAAAGCCTAAAGGCTGGGGCGCCCTAGGCCTGGCGCGCCCTAGCCGAAGGACTGGGGCTTCCCAGGCCATGGGCTCACTAAGACTAAAGGCTGGGCTGGGGCGCCCCAGGCAAGGGGCTCCCTAACCCGAAGGGCTGGGTACCCCCTGGCCTGGGGCTCCCTAAGCCAATGGGCTGGGGCGCCCCGGACTGGGCCTCCCAAAGCCTAAGGGCTGGAGTGCCCCGGCCTGGGGTTCCCATAGCCTAAGGCTGTGGCACCCAAGGCCAGGTCCTCCCTAAGCATAAGGGCTGGGGAGCACCAGGCCTGGGCCTCCCTAAGCCTAAAGGCTGGTGCGCCCCAGGCCTGGGGTTCCCAAAGCCTAAGGGCTGGTTCGCCCCAGGCCTGGGGCTCCCAAAGCCTAAGGGCTGGGGTGCCCCAGGGCTGGAGCTCCAAAAACCTAAAGAATGGGGCTAACCAGGCCTGGGGCTCCCTAAGCCTAAGGGCTGGGGCGCCCCGGCCTGGGGCTCCCATAGCCTAAGGTTGTGGCGCCCAAGGCCAGGTGCTTCCTAAGCCTAAGGTCTGGGACGCCCCAGGCATGGGCTCCCTAAGGCTAAGTGCTTTGGCGCCCCAGGCCTGGGGCTCCCAAAGCCTAAGGGCAGGGGCGTCACAGCCCGAGGGCTCCCTAAGCCTAAGGGCTGGTGCGTCCCAGGCCTGGGGCACCCTAAGCCTAAGGGCTGGAGCGCCCCAGGACTGGGGCTCCCAAAACCTAAGGGCTGGGGCACCCGAGGCCTTGAGCTCCCAAAGCCTAAGGGCTGGGGCGCCCCAGGCCAGGGGCACCCTAAGCCTAAGGGCTGGGGCTCCCCAGGCCTGGGCACCAAAACCTAAGGGATGGGGCGCCCCAGGCCTTGGGCTTCCAAAGCCTAAGGGCTCGGGCGCCCCAGGCCTGCGGCTCCCAAGCCTAAGAGCTGGGGCGCCCCAGGCCTGGGCACCCTAAGACTAAGTGCTGGGGCGCCCCAGGCCTGGGGCTCCCTAAGCCTAAGGGCTGGAGGGCCCCTGGCCTGGGGCTACCGAAGCCTAAGGGCTGGGGCGATCTAGCCCATGGGCTCCCTAAGCTTAAGGGCTGGGGCGCCCCGGGCCTTGGGCTGCCTAAGCCTAAGGGCTGGGGCGAACCAGGCCTGGGGCTCCCTAAGCCTAAGGGCTGGGGGGCCACAGGCCTGGAGATCCATAAGCCGAAGGGCTGGGACCCCCTAGGCCTGGGGCGGCCAAAGCCTAAGGGCAGTGGCGCCCCAGGCCTGGGGCTCCCTAAGCCTAAGGGCCGGGGCGCATCAGGCCTGGGGCTCCCAAAGCCTAAGGGCTGGGGTGCCCCAGGGCAGGAGCTCCAAAAGCCTAAAGGCTGGGGCGAACCAGGCCTGGGGCTCCCTAAGCCGAAGGGCTGGTACCCCCTAGGCCTGGGGCGCCCAAAGCCTAAGCGCAGTGGCGCCCCAGGCCTGGGGCTCCCAAAGCCTAAGGGCTGGGGTGCCACAGGCCTGGGGCTCCCAAAGCCAAAGGGCTGGGGTGTACCATGCCTGGGGCTCCCAAAGCCTAAGGGCTGGGGCGCTCCAGGCCTGGGGCTCCCAAAGCCTGAGGGCTGGGGTGGCCCAGGGCTGGAACTCCAAAAGCCTAAATGTTGGGGCGAACCAGGCCTGGGGCTCCCTAAGCCTAAGGGCTGGGGTGCCACAGCCCTGGAGATCCCTAAGCCGTAAGGCTGGGACCCCCTAGGCCTGGGGCGCCCAAAGCCTAAGGGCAGTGGCGCCCCAGGCCTGGGGCTCCCAAAGACTAAGGGCTGGGGCACCCCAGGCCTGGGGATCCCAAAGCCTAAGGGCTGGGGTGCTCCAGGGCTGGAGCTCCAAAAGCCTAAAGGCTGGGGCGAACCAGGCCTGGGGCTCACCAAGCCTAAGGGTTGGGGCACATCAGGCCTGGGGCTCCCAAAGCCTAAGGACAGGGGCGTCGCAGCCCTTGGGCTCCCAAAGCCTAAGGGCTGGGGCACCCCATTCCTGGGGCTCTCTAAGCCTAAGGGCTGGTGCGCCCCAGGCCTGGGGCTTCCTAAGCCTAAGGGCTGGAGCGCCCGAGGCCTGAGGCTCCCAAAGCCTAAGGGCTTGGGCGCCCCAGGCCTGGGGCTCCCTAAGCCTAAGGGCTGGAGGGCTCCTTGCGTGGGGCTGCCAAAGCCTAAAGGCTGGGGCGCCCCAGCCCTGGAGCTCCCAAAGCCTAAGGGGTGGGGCGCCCCAGGCCCGGGCTCCCTAAGCCTAAGAGCTGTGGTGCCCCAGGCCAGGTATCCCTAAGCCTAAGGGCTGGGGCTCCCCAGGCCTTGGGCTCCCTAAGCCTAAGGGCTGGGGCGCATCAGGCCTGGGGCTCTTTAAGCCTAAGCCTGGGGCGCCCCAGGCCTGGGGCTCTCTAAGCCTAAGCGCTGGAGCGCCCCAGGTCTAGGGCTCCCAAAGACTAATGGCTAGGGCGCCCCAGGCCTGGGGCCCCCTAAGCCTAAGGGCTGGGGCTCCCCAGGTTTAGGGCACCCAAAGCCTAAGGGCTGGGTCGCCCTAGGCCTAGCGCGCCTTAAGCCAAAGGGCTCGGGCGTCCCAGACCATGTGCTTCCTAAGCCTAAGGGCTGGGGCGCCCCAGGCCTTGTGCTCCCAAAGCCTAAAGGCTGGGGCGCCCTAGGCCTGGCGCGCCCTAGCCGAAGGACTGGGGCTTCCCAGGCCATGGGCTCACTAAGACTAAAGGCTGGGCTGGGGCGCCCCAGGCATGGGGCTCCCTAACCCGAAGGGCTGGGTCCCCCCTGGCCTGGGGCTCCCTAAGCCTAAGGGCTGGGGTACCACAGGCCTGGGGCTCCCAATGCCGAAAGGCTGGGGCGTACCATGCCTGGGGCTCCCAAAGCCTAAGGGCTGGGGCGCTCCAGGCCTGGGGCTCCCAAAGCCTAAGGGCTGGGGCGCCCCAGGCCTAGGGCTCCCTAACCCGAAGGGCTGGGACCCCCTAGGCCTGGGGCGCCAAAGCCTAAGCGCAGTGGCCCCCCAGGCCTGGGGCTCCCAAAGGCTAAGGGCTGGGGCGCCCCAGGCCTGAGGCTCCCAAACCTAAGGGCTGGGGTGCCCCGGGGCTGGAGCTCCAAAAGCCTAAAGGCTGGGGCGAACCAGGCCTGGGTCTCCCTAAGCATAAGGGCTGGGGCGCCCCAGGTCTGGGGCTCACCAAGCCTAAAGGTTGGGGCGCATCAGGCCTGGGGCTCCCAAAGCCTAAGGACAGGGGCGTCCCAGCCCTTGGGCGCCCTAAGCCTAAGGGCTGGGGCGCCCCAGGTCTGGGGCTCCCAAAGCCAAAGGGCTGGGGCACCCCAGGCCTGGGGCTCTCTAAGCCTAAGGGCTGGTGTGCCCCAGGCCTGGGCTTCCTAAGCCTAAGGGCTGGAGCGCCCCAGGCCAGGGGCTCCCAAACCATAAGGGCTGGGGCGCCCCAGGCCTGGGGCTACCAAATCCTAAGGTCTGTGGCGTCCCAGGCCATGGGCTCCCTAAGACTAAGGGCTGGGGTGCCCCAGGCCTGGCGCTCCCTAAGCCTAAGGGCTGGGACGCCCCAGGCCTGGGGATCCCTAAGCCGAAGGGCTGGGGCCCCATAGGCCTGGGGCGCCCAAAGCCTAAGGGCTGGGGCGCCCCAGGCCTGGGGCTCCCACAGCCTAAGGGCTGGGGAGCTTCAGGCCTTGGGCTCCCTAAGCCGAAGGGCTGGGGAGTCGCAAGCCTTGGGCTCCCTAAGCCTAAAGGCTGTGGCGCCCCAGGCCTGGGGCTCCCTAAGCCTTAGGGCTGGAGCGCCCCAGGCCTGGGGCTCCCAAATCTTAGGGCTGGGGCGCCCCAGGCCTTGTGCTCCCAAAGCATAAAGGCTGGGGCGCTTTAATTCTGGCGCGCCCTCGCCGAAGTGCTGGGGCTTCCCAGGCCATGGGCTCCCTAAGATTAAAGGCTGGGCTGGGCCGCCCCAGGCATGGGCCTCCCTAACCTGAAGGGCTGGGTCCCCTCTGGCCTTGGGCTCCCTAAGCCTAAGGGCTGGGGTGCCCCAGGCCTGGGGCTCCCAAAGCCTAAGGGCTGGGGCGTACCATGCCTGGGGCTCCCAAAGCCTAAGGGCTGGGGGGCCACAGGCCTGGGGATCCCAAGCCTAAAAGCTGGGGCGCCCCAGGCCTGGAGCTCCCAAAGCCTAAGAGCTGGGACGCCCCAGGCCAGGATCTCCCTAAGCCGAAGGGCTGGTGCGCCCAGGGCAGAAGCTCCCAAGCCGAAGGGCTGTGGTGCCCCAGGCCTGGAGCTCCCAAAGCCTAAGGGCTGGGGCGTACCATGCCTGGTCTCTCAAAGCCTGAGGGCTGGGGCGCCCCAGGTCTAGGGCTCCCAAAGCCTAAGGGCTGGGGCGCCCTAGGCCTAGCGTGCCTTAAGCCAAAGGGCTGGGGCGTCCCAGACCATGGGCTCCCTAAGCCTAAGGGCTGGTGGGCCCCAGGACTGGGGCTCCTTAAGCCTAAGGGCTAGAGCGCCCCAGGTCTAGGGCTCCCAAAGCCTAAGGGCTGGGGCGCCCTAGGCCTAGCGTGCCTTAAGCCAAAGGGCTGGGGCGTCCCAGACCATGGGCTCCCTAAGCCTAAGGGCTGGGGCGCCCCAGGCCTGGGGCATCCTAAGCCTAAGGGCTGGGATGCCCCAGGCCTGGGGTTCCCTAAGCCGAAGGGCTGGGTCCCCCCAAGCCTGGGGCTCCCTAAGCCTAAGGGCTGGGGCGCCCCAGGCCTGGGGCTCCCTAAGCTTAAGGGTTGGGGCGCCCCAGGCCTGGGGCTCCCTAACCCTAATGGCTGGAGCGCTCCAGGCCTGGGGCTCCCAAAGCCTAAGGGCTGGGTCGCCCCAGGCCTTAGGCTCCCAAAGCCTAAGGGCTGGGGCACCCCAGGCATGGGGCTACCAAAGCCTAAGGGCTGGGGCGTCCCAGGCCATGGGCTCCCTAAGCCTAAGCGCTGGGGCGTACTATGCCTGGGGCTCCCAAAGCCGAAGGGCTGGGTCCCCCCAGGCCTGGGGCTCCTTAAGCCTAAGGGCTGGGGTGCCCCAGGCCTGGAGTTCCCAAACCTAAGGGCTGGGACGCCACAGGCCTGGGGCTTCCTAAGCCTAAGGGCTGGGGCGCCCCGGCCTGGGGCTCCCAAAGTCTAAGGGCTGGGGAGCCCCAGGACTGGGGCTCCCTAATCCGAAGGGCTGGGGCGCCCTAGGCATGGGGTCCCCAAAATCTAAGGGCTGTGCTGCCAATGTCCTGGGGCTTCCTAAGCCTAAGGGCTGGGGCACCCCAGGCCTGGGGCTTCCAAAGCCTAAGGGCTGGGTCCTCCCAGGCCTCGGGCACCCAAAGCCTAAGGTCTGGGGCGCCCCAGGGCTGGGGCTCGCAAAGCCTAAGGGCTGGGTCCCTCCAGGCCTCGGGCTCCCAAAATCTAAGGGCTGGGTCGCCCCGGACTGTGGCTCCCAAAGCCTAAGGGCTGGGGCGCCCCAGGCAAGGGATCCCAAAGCCTAAGGGCTGGGGCGCCCCGGCCTGGGGCTCCCATAGCCTAAGGCTGGGTGCCCCAGGCCAGGGGCTCCCTAAGCCTAAGGGCTGGAGCGCACCAGGCATGGGGCTCCCAAGGCCTAAGGGCTGGTGCGCCCCAGGCCTGGGGCACCCTAAGCCTAAGGGCTGGGGCAACCAAGGCCTGGGGCTCCCAAAGCCTAAGGGCCGGGGCGCCCTAGGCCTGGCGCGCCCTAAGCCGAAGGGCTGGGGCATCCCAGGCCATGGGCTTCCTAAGCTAAGGGCTGGGGCGCCCAAGGCCTGGGGCACCCTAAGCCTAAGGGCTGGGGCGCCCCCGGCCTTGGGCTCCCAAGGCCTAAGGGTTTGGGCGCCCTAGGCCTAGCGCGCCCTAAGCCGACGGGCGTGGGCGTCCCAGGCCTGGGCTCCCAAAGCCGACGGGCGGGGCCGTCGCAGGCCTGGGGCTCCCTAAGCCTAAGCGCTGGAGGGCCCCTGGCCTGGAGCGTCCAAAGCCTAAGGATTGGGGCGCCCCAGGCCTTGGGCTCCCAAAGCCTTAGAGCTGGGGCACCCCGGGCCTGGGGCTACCAAAGCCTAAGGGCTGGGGCGTCCCAGGCCATGGGCTCCCTAAGCTTAAGGGCTGGGGCGCCCCAGGCCTGGGGCTCCCAAAGCCTAAGGGCTGGCCCGCCCCAGGCTTTGGGCTCCCTAAGCCTAATGGCTGGAGCGCAGCAGGCCTGGGGCACCCAAGACTAAGGGCTCTGGCGCCCCAGACCTGGGGCACCCTAAGCCTAAGGGCTGCACGCTCCAGCCCTGGGGATCTCAGAGCCTAAGGGCTGGGGCGCCCTAGGCCTGACGCGCCTTAAGCCGAAGTGCTGGGCGTCCCAGGCCATGGCCTCCCTAAGCCTAAGGGCTGGGGCGCCCCAGGCCTGGGGCTCCCTAAGCCTAAGGGCTGGGAGCCCCAGGCATGGGGCACGAAAAGCCTAAGGGATGGGGCGCCCTAGGACTGGCGCGCCCTTAGCGAAAGGGCTGGGGCGTCCCAGGCCATGGGATCCCTAAGCCTAAGGGCTGGTGCGCCCCAGGCCTGGGACTCCCTAAGCCTTAGGGCTGCAGCGTACCATGCCTGGGGCTCCAAAGCCTAAGGGCTAGGGCGCCCCAGGCCTGGGGCTCCCAAATCCTAAGGGCTGGGGCGGCCCAGGCCTTGGTCTCCCAAAGCCTAAGGGCAGGGGCGACCCAGGCCTGGGGCTCCCAAAGCCTAAAGGCTGGGGCGCTCTGGCCTGGGGCTCCCAAAGCCTAAGGCTGGGACGCGTCAGGCCAGGGTCTCCCTAAGCCGAAGGGCTGGGGTGCCCCAGGCCAGGGATCCCTAAGCCTAAGGGCAGGTGGGCAACAGGCATGGGGCTCCTTAAGCCTAAGGGCTGGAGCGCCCCAGGTCTAGGGCTCCCAAAGCCTAAGGACAGGGGCGTCGCAACCCTTGGGCTCCCTAAGCCTAAGGGCTGGGGCGCACCAGGTCTGGGGCTCCCAAAGCCTAAGGGATGGGGCGCCCCAGGCCTGAGGCTCACTAAGCCTAAGGGCTAAAGTGCCCCAGGTCTAGGGCTCCCAAAGCCAAAGGGCTAGGGCACCCCAAGCCTAGGGCACCCTCAGCCTAAGGGCTGGGGCGCCCCTGGTCTAGGGCTCCCAAAGCCTAAGGAATGGGGCACCCTAGGCCTAGCGCGCCTTAAGCCAAAGGGCTGGGCGTCCCAGACCATGGGCTCCCTAAGCCTAAGGGCTGGTGGGCCCCAGGCCTGGGGCTCCCTAAGCCTAAGGGCTAGAGCACCCCAGGTCTAGGGCTCCCAAAGCCTAAGGGCTGGGGCGCCCCAGGCCTGGGGCCCCCTAAGCCTAAGGGCTGGGGCGCTCCAGGTTTAGGGCTCCCAAAGCCTAAAGGCTGGGGCGCCCTAGGCCTGGCGCGCCCTAATCCGAAGGGCGGGGTCGTCCCAGGCCTGGGGCTCCCTAAGCATAAGGGCTGGGGCGCCCCAGGCCTGGGGCTCCCTAACCCTAATGGCTGGAGCGCTCCAGGCCTTGGGCTCCCAAAGCCTAAGGGCTGGGTCGCCCCAGGCCTTAGGCTCCCAAAGCCTAAGGGCTGGGGCACCCCAGGCATGGGGCTACCAAAGCCTAAGGACTGGGGCGTCCCAGGCCATGGGCTCCTTAAGCCTAAGCGCTGGGGCGTACCATGCCTGGGGATCCCAAAGCCGAAGGGCTGGGTCCCCCCAGGCCTGGGGCTCCCTAAGCCTAAGGGCTGGGGTGCCCCAGGCCTGGAGTTCCCAAACCTAAGGGCTGGGGCACCCCATGCCTGGGGCTCCCAAAGTATAAGGGCCGGGTCGCCCCAGGCCTGGGGCCTCCAAAGCCTAAGGGCTGGGCCGCCCCAGGCCTGGAGTTCCCAAACCTAAGGGCTGGGACGCCACAGGCCTGGGGCTCCCTAAACCTAAGGGCTGGGGCGCCCCATGCCTGGGGCTACCTAAGCCTAAGGACTCGGGCGTCCCAAGCCTGGGGCTTCCTAAGCCTAAGGGCTGGGGCGCCCCGGCCTGGGGCTCCCAAAGTCTAAGGGCTGGGGCGCCCCAGGAGTGGGGCTCCCTAATCCGAAGGGCTGGGGCGCCCTCGGCCTGGGGTCCCCAAAGTCTAAGGGCTGTGCTGCCAATGTCCTGGGGCTTCCTAAGCCTAAGGGCTGGGCCGCCCCAGGCCTGGGGCTTCCAAGCCTAAGGGCTGGGTCCCCCCAGGCCTCGGGCTCCCAAAGCCTAAGGTCTGGGGCGCCCCAGGGCTGGGGCTCCCAAAGCCTAAGGGCTGGGTCCCTCCAGGCCTCGGGCTCCCAAAATCTAAGGGCTGGGCCGCCCCAGGCCTTGGGCTCCCTAAGCCTAATGGCTGGAGCGCCCCAGGCCTGGGGCTCCCAAGACTAAGGGCTCTGGCGCCCCAGACCTGGGGCACCCTAAGCATAAGGGCTGGGGCTCCCTAGGCCTGGCGCGCCTTAAGCCGAAGTGCTGGGCGTCCCAGGCCATGGGCTCCCTAAGCCTAAGGGCTGGGGCGCCCCAGGCCTGGGGCATCCTAAGCCTAAGGGCTGGGATGCCCCAGGCCTGGGGTTCCCTAAGCCGAAGGGCTGGGTCCCCCCAGGCCTGGGGCTCCCTAAGCCTAAGGGCTGGGGTGCCCCAGGCCTGGAGTTCCCAAACCTAAGGGCTGGGGCACCACAAGCATGGGGCTCCCTAAACCTAAGAGCTGGGGCACCCCATGCCTGGGGCTCCCAAAGTCTAAGGGCCGGGTCGCCCCAGGCCAGGGGCCTCCAAAGCCTAAGGGCTGGGCCGCCCCAGTCCTGGAGTTCCCAAACCTAAGGGCTGGGACGCCACAGGCCTGGGGCTCCCTAAACCTAAGGGCTGGGGCGCCCCATGCCTGGGGCTACCTAAGCCTAAAGACTCGGGCGTCCCAAGCCTGGGTCTTCCTAAGCCTAAGGGCTGGGGCGCCCCTGTCTGGGCCTCCCAAAGCCTAAGGGCTGGGGCGCCCCAGGCCAGGGATCCCAAAGCCTAAGGGCTGGGGCGCCCAGGCCTGGGGCTCCCATAGCCTAAGGCTGGGGCGCCCCAGGCCAGGGGGTCCCTAAGCCTAAGGGCTGGGGCGCCCCAGGCCTGGGGCTCCCTAATCCGAAGGGCTGGGTCGCCCTAGGCCTGGGGACTCCAAAGCCTAAAAGCTGTGGTGCCCATGTCCTGGGGCTTCCTAAGCCTAAGGGCTGGGGCGCCCCAGGACTGGGGCTCCCTAATCCGAAGGGCTGGGGCGCCCTAGGCCTGGGGTCCCCAAAGTCTAAGGGCTGTGCTGCCAATGTCCTGGGGCTTCCTAAGCCGAAGGGCTGGGGCGCCCCAGGCCTGGGGCTTCCAAGCCAAAGGGCTGGGTCCCCCCAGGCCTCGGGCTCCCAAAGCCTAATGTCTGGGGCGCCCCAGGGCTGGGGCTCGCAAAGCCTAAGGGCTGGGTCCCTCCAGGCCTCGGGCTCCCAAAATCTAAGGGCTGGGTCACCCCGGCCTGGGGCTCCCTAAGCCTAAGGGCTGGGGCGCCCCAGGCCTGGGGCATCCTAAGCCTAAGGGCTGGGATGCCCCAGGCCTGGGGTTCCCTAAGCCGAAGGGCTGGGTCCCCCCAAGCCTGGGGCTCCCTAAGCCTAAGGGCTGGGTGCCCCAGGCATGAGGCACACAAAGCCTAAGGGATGGGGCGCCCTAGGACTGGCGCGCCCTTAGCCAAAGGGCTGGGGCGTCCCAGGCTATGGGATCCCTAAGCCTAAGGGCTGGTGCGCCCCAGGCCTGGGACTCCCTAAGCCTTAGGGCTGGGGCGTACCATGCCTGGGGCTCCAAAGCCTAAGGGCTGGGGCGCCCCAGGCTGGGGCTCCCAAATCCTAAGGGCTGGTGCGCCCCAGGCCTTGGGCACCCTAAGCCTAAGGGCTGGGGCAACCCAGGCCTGGGGCTCCCAAAGCCTAAGGGCTGGGGCGCCCTAGGCCTGGCACGCCCTAAGCCGAAGGGCTGGGGCATCCCAGGCCGTGGGCTTCCTAAGCCTAAGGGTTGGTGCGCCCCCGGCCTGGGGCTCCCAAAGCCTAAGGGCTGGTGGGCCCCAGGCCTGGGGCACCCTAAGCCTAAGGGCTGGGGCGCCCCCGGCCTTGGGCTCCCTAGGCCTAAGGGCTTGGGCGCCCTAGGCCTAGCACGCCCTAAGCCATCGGGCGGGGGCGTCCCAGGCCTGGGCTCCCTAAGCCGACTGGCGGGGCCGTCCCAGGCCTGGGGCTCCCTAAGCCTAAGGGCTGTGGCGTCCCAGGCCAGGGGCTCCCTAAGCCTAAGGGCTGGAGGGCCCCTGGCCTGGAGCGTCCAAAGCCTAAGGGTTGGGGCGCCCCAGGCCTTGGGCTCCCAAAGACTAAGAGCTGGGGCACCCCGGGCCTGGGGCTACCAAAGCCTAAGGGCTGGGCCGCCCCAGGCCATGGGCTCCCTAAGCTTAAGGGCTGGGCCGCCCCAGGCCTGGGGCTCCCAAAGCCTAAGGGCTGGGCCGCCCCAGGCCTTGGGCTCCCTAAGCCTAATGGCTGGAGCGCCCCAGGCCTGTGGCTCCCAAGACTAAGGACTCTGGCGCCCCAGACCTGGGGCACCCTAAGCCTAAGGGCTGCACGCCCCAGCCCTGGGGATCCCAGATCCTAAGGGCTGGGGCGCCCTAGGCCTGGCGCGCCTTAAGCCGAAGTGCTGGGCGTCCCAGGCCATGGGCTCCCTAAGCCTAAGGGCAGGAGCGCCCCAGGCCTGGGGATCCCTAAGCCTAAGGGCTGGGCCCCCCAGGCATGGGGCACACAAAGCCTAAGGGATGGGGCGCCCTAGGACTGGCGCGCCCTTAGCCAAAGGGCTGGGGCGTCCCAGGCCATGGGATCCCTAAGCCTAAGGGCTAGTGCGCCCCAGGCCTGGGACTCCCATAGCCTTAGGGCTGGGGCGTACCATGCCTGGGGCTCCAAAGCCTAAGGGCTGGGGCGCCCCCGGCCTTGGGCTCCCAAAGCCTAAGGCTGGGACGCTCCAGGCCAGGGTCTCACTAAGCCGAAGGGCTGGGGCGCCCCAGGACAGGGATCCCTAAGCCTAAGGGCAGGTGGGCCCCATGCATGGGGCTCCTTAAGCCTAAGGGCTGGAGCGCCCCAGGTCTAGGGCTCCTAAAGCCTAAGGACAGGGGCGTCGCAGCCCTTGGGCTCCCTAAGCCTAAGGGCTGGGGCACACCAGGTCTGGGGCTCCCAAAGCCTAAGAGCTGGGGCGCCCCAGGCCTGAGGCTCACTAAGCCTAAGGGCTAAAGTGCCCCAGGTCTAGGGCTCCCAAAGCCTAAGGGATAAGGCGCCCCAAGCCTGGGGCACCCTAAGCCTAAGGGCTGGGGCGCCCCTGGTCTAGGGCTCCCAAAGCCAAAGGGCTGGAGCGCCCCAAGCCTAGAGTGCCTTAAGCCAAAGGCCTGGGGCGTCCCAGACCATGGGCTCCCTAAGCCTAAGGGCTGGTGGGCCCCAGGCCTGGGGCTCCCTAAGCCTAAGGGCTAGAGCGCCCCAGGTCTAGGCTCCCAAAGCCTAAAGGCTGGGGCGCCCCAGGCCTGGGGCACCCTAAGCCTAAGGGCTGGGGCGCTCCAGATCTAGGGCTCCCAATGCCTAAAGGCTGGGGCGCCCTAAGCCTGGCGCGCCCTAAGCCGAAGGGCGGGGGCGTCCCAGGCCTGGGGCTCCCTAAGCCTAAGGGCTGGGGCGCCCCAGGCCTGGGGCTCCCTAAGCCTAAGGGTTGGAGCGCCCCAGGACTGGGGCTCCCAAAGCCTAAGGGCTGGGGTGCCCAAGGCCTTGGGCTGCCAAAACCTAAGGGCTTGGGCGCCCTAGCATGGCTCGCCCTAAGCCGACGGGCGGGGGCGTCCCAGGCCTGGCGCTCCCTAAGCCTACGGGCTGGGGTGCCCCAGGCCTGGGGCACCCTAACCCTAATGGCAGGAGCGCTCCAGGCCATGGGCTCCCTAAGCCTAAGCGCTGGGGCGTACCATGCCTGGGGATCCCAAAGCCGAAGGGCTGGGTCCCCCCAAGCCTGGGGCTCCCTAAGCCTAAGGGCTGGGGTGCCCCAGGCCTGGAGTTCCCTAACCTAAGGGCTGGGGCACCACAAGCATGGGGCTCCCTAAACCTAAGGGCTGGGGCAACCCATGCCTGGGGCTCCCAAAGTCTAAGGGCCGGGTCGCCCCAGGCCTGGGGCCTCCAAATCCTAAGGGCTGGGCCACCCCAGGCCTGGAGTTCCAAAACCTCAGGGCTGGGACGCCACAGGCCTGGGGCTCCCTAAACCTAAGGGCTGGGGCGTCCCAGGCCATGGGATCCCTAAGCCTAAGGGCTAGTGCGCCCCAGGCCTGGGACTCCCAAAGCCTTAGGGCTGGGGCGTACCATGCCTGGGGCTCCAAAGCCTAAGGGCTGGGGCGCCCCCGGCCTGGGGCTCCCAAAGCCTAAGGCTGGGACGCCCCAGGCCAGGGTCTCCCTAAGCCGAAGGGCTGGGGGGCCCCAGGCCAGGGATCCCTAAGCCTAAGGGCTGGAGCGCCCCAGGTCTAGGGCTCCTAAAGCCTAAGGACAGGGGCGTCGCAGCCCTTGGGCTCCCTAAGCCTAAGGGCTGGGGCACACCAGGTCTGGGGCTCCCAAAGCCTAAGGGCTGGGGCGCCCTAGGCCTGAGGCTCACTAAGCCTAAGGGCTAAAGTGCCCCAGGTCTAGGGCTCCCAAAGCCTAAGGGATAGGGCGCCCCAAGCCTGGGGCACCCTAAGCCTAAGGGCTGGGGCGCCCCTGGTCTAGGGCTCCCAAAGCTTAAGGGTTGGGGCGCCCTAGATCTAGCATGCCTTAAGCCAAAGGCCTGGGGCGTCCCAGACCATGGGCTCCCTAAGCCTAAGGGCTGGTGGGCCCCAGGCCTGGGGCTCCCTAAGCCTAAGGGCTAGAGGGCCCCAGGTCTAGGGCTCCCAAAGCCTAAGGGCTGGGGCGCCCCAGGCCAGGGATCCCTAAGCCTAAGGGCAGGTGGGCCCCAGGCATGGGGCTCCTTAAGCCTAAGGGCTGGAGCGCCCCAGGCCTAGGGCTCCCAAAGCCTAAGGACAGGGGCGTCGCAGCCCTTGGGCTCCCTAAGCCTAAGGGCTGGGGCGCACCAGGTCTGGGGCTCCCAAAGCCTAAGGCCTGGGGCGCCCCAGGCCTGAGGCTCAATAAGCCTAAGGGCTAAAGTGCCCCAGGTCTAGGGCTCCCAAAGCCTAAGGGATAGGGCGCCCCAAGCCTGGGGCACCCTAAGCCTAAGGCCTGGGGCGCCCCTGGTCTAGGGCTCCCAAAGCCTAAGGGCTGGGGCGCCCTAGGCCTAGCGTGCCTTAAGCCAAAGGGCTGGGGCGTCCCAGACCATGGGCTCCCTAAGCCTAAGGGCTGGTGGGCCCCAGGCCTGGGGCTCCCTAAGCCTAAGGGCTAGAGCGCCCCAGGTCTAGGGCTCCCAAAGACTAAAGGCTGGTACGCCCCAGGCCTGGGGCACCCTAAGCCTAAGGGCTGGGGCGCTCCAGGTCTAGGGCTACCAAAGCCTAAAGGCTGTGGCGCCCTAGGCCTGGCGCGCCCTAAGCCGAAGGGCGGGGGCGTCCCAGGCCTGGGGCTCCCAAAGCCTAAGGGCTGGGGTGCCCAAGGCCTTGGGCTGCCAAAACCTAAGGGCTTGGGCGCCCTAGCATGGCGCGCCCTAAGCCGACGGGCGGGGGCGTCCCAGGCCTGGCGCTCCCTAAGCCTACGGGCTGGGGCGCCCCAGGCCTGGGGCTCCCTAACCCTAATGGCTGGAGCGCTCCAGGCCTGGGGCTCCCAAAGCCTAAGGGCTGGGTCGCCCCAGGCCTTAGGCTCCCAAAGCCTAAGGGCTGGGGCACCCCAGGCATGGGGCTACCAAAGCCTAAGGGCTGGGGCGTCCCAGGCCATGGGCTCCCTAAGCCTAAGCGCTGGGGCGTACCATGCCTGGGGATCCCAAAGCCGAAGGGCTGGGTCCCCCCAGGCCTGGGGCTCCCTAAGCCTAAGGGCTGGGGTGCCCCAGGCCTGGAGTTCCCTAACCTAAGGGCTGGGGCACCCCATGCCTGGGGCTCCCAAAGTCTAAGGGCCGGGTCGCCCCAAGCCTGGGGCCTCCAAAGCCTAAGGGCTGGGCCACCCCAGGCCTGGAGTTCCCAAACCTAAGGGCTGGGACGCCACAGGCCTGGGGCTCCCTAAACCTAAGGGCTGGGGCGCCCCATGCCTGGGGCTACCTAGGCCTAAGGACTCGGGTGTCCCAAGCCTGGGTCTTCCTAAGCCTAAGGGCTGGGGCGCCCCTGTCTGGGGCTCCCAAAGCCTAAGGGCTGGGGCGCCCCAGGCCAGGGATCCCAAAGCCTAAGGGCTGGGGCACCCCGGCCTGGGGCTCCCATAGCCTAAGGCTGGGGCGCCCCAGGCCAGGGGGTCCCTAAGCCTAAGGGCTGTGGTGCCCCAGGCCATGGATCTCTAAGCCTAAGGGCAGGTGGGCCTCAGGCATGGGGCTCCTTAAGCCTAAGGGCTGGAGCGCCCCAGGTCTAGGGCTCCCAAAGCCTAAGGACAGGGGCGTCGCAGCCCTTGGGCTCCCGAAGCCTAAGGGCTGGGGCGCACCAGGTCTGGGGCTCCCAAAGCCTAAGGGCTGGGGCGTCCCAGGCCTGAGGCTCACTAAGCCTAAGGGCTAAAGTGCCCCAGGTCTAGGGCTCCCAAAGGCTAAGGGATAGGGTGCCCCAAGCCTGGGGCACCCTAAGCCTAAGGGCTGGGGCGCCCCTGGTCTAGGGCTCCCAAAGCCTAAGGGCTGGGGCGCCCTAGGCCTAGCGTGCCTTAAGCCAAAGGGCTGGGGCGTCCCAGACCAAGGGCTCCCTAAGCCTAAGGGCTGGTGGGCCCCAGGCCTGGGGCTCCCTAAGCCTAAGGGCTAGAGCGCCCCAGGTCTAGGGCTCCCAAAGCCTAAGGGCTGGGGTGCCCCAGGCCTGGGGCACCCTAAGCCTAAGGGCTGGGGCGCCCCCGGCCTTGGGCTCCCAAGGCCTAAGGGCTAGGGCGCCCTAGGCCTAGCGCGCCCTAAGCCATCGGGCGGGGGTGTCCCAGGCCTGGTCTCCCTAAGCCGACCGGCGGGGCCGTCCCAGGCCTGGGGCTCCCTAAGCCTAAGGGCTGTGGCGTCCCAGGCCTGGGGCTCCCTAAGCCTAAGGGCTGGAGGGCCCCTGGCCTGGAGCGTCCAAAGCCTAAGGGTTGGGGCGCCCCAGGCCTTGGGCTCCCAAAGCCTAAGAGCTGGGGCACCCCGGGCCTGGGGCTACCAAAGCCTAAGGGCTGGGGCGTCCCAGGCCATGGGCTCCCTAAGCTTAAGGGCTGGGGCGCCCCAGGCCTGGGGCTCCCAAAGCCTAAGGGCTGGGCCGCCCCAGGCCTTGGGCTCCCTAAGCCTAATGGCTGGAGCGCCCCAGGCCTGCGGATCCCAAGACTAAGGACTCTGGCGCCCCAGACCTGGGGCACCCTAAGCCTAAGGGCTGCGCGCCCCAGCCCTGGGGATCCCAGAGCCTAAGGGCTGGGGCGCCCTAGGCCTGGTGCGCCTTAAGCCGAAGTGCTGGGCGTCCCAGGCCATGGGCTCCCTAAGCCTAAGGGCTGGGGCGCCCCAGGCCTGGGGATCCCTAAGCCTAAGGGCTGGGCCCCCCAGGCATGGGGCACACAAAGCCTAAGGGATGGGGCGCCCTAGGACTGGCGCGCCCTTAGCCAAAGGGCTGGGGCGTCCCAGGCCATGGGATCCCTAAGCCTAAGGGCTAGTGCGCCCCAGGCCTGGGACTCCCAAAGCCTTAGGGCTGGGGCGTACCATGCCTGGGGCTCCAAAGCCTAAGGGCTGGGGCGCCCCCGGCCTGGGGCTCCCAAACCTAAGGCTGGGACGCCCCAGGTCAGGGTCTCCCTAAGCCGAAGGGCTGGGGCGCCCCAGGACAGGGATCCCTAAGCCTAAGGGCAGGTGGGCCCCAGGCATGGGGCTCCTTAAGCCTAAGGGTTGGAGCGCCCCAGGTCTACGGCTCCTAAAGCCTAAGGATAGGGGCGTCGCAGCCCTTGGGCTCCCTAAGCCTAAGGGCTGGGGCACACCAGGTCTGGGGCTCCCAAAGCCTAAGGGCTGGGGCGCCCCAAGCCTGAGGCTCACTAAGCCTAAGGGCTAAAGTGCCCCAGGTCTAGGGCTCCCAAAGCCTAAGGGATAGGGCGCCCCAAGCCTGGGGCACCCTAAGCCTAAGGGCTGGGGCGCCCCTGGTCTAGGGCTCCCAAAGCTTAAGGGCTGGGGCGCCCTAGGCCTAGCGTGCCTTAAGCCAAAGGCCTGGGGCGTCCCAGACCATGGGCTCCCTAAGATTAAGGGCTGGTGGGCCCCAGGCCTGGGGCTCCCTAAGCCTAAGGGCTAGAGAGCCCCAGGTCTAGGGCTCCCTAAGCCGACGGGCGGGGCCGTCCCAGGCCATGGGCTCCCTAAGCTTAAGGGCTGGGGCGCCCCAGGCCTGGGACTCCCAAAGCCTTAGGGCTGGGGCGTACCATGCCTGGGGCTCCAAAGCCTAAGGGCTGGGGCGCCCCCGGCCTGGGGCTCCCAAACCTAAGGCTGGGACGCCCCAGGCCAGGGTCTCCCTAAGCCGAAGGGCTGGGGCGCCCCAGGCCTGGGGCACCCTAAGCCTAAGGGCAGGTGGGCCCCAGGCATGGGGCTCCTTAAGCCTAAGGGCTGGAGCGCCCCAGGTCTAGGGCTCCCAAAGCCTAAGGATAGGGGCGTCGCAGCCCTTGGGCTCCCTAAGCCTAAGGGCTGGGGCACACCAGGCCTGAGGCTCACTAAGCCTAAGGGTTAAAGTGCCCCAGGTCTAGGGCTCCCAAAGCCTAAGGGATAGGGCGCCCCAAGCCTGGGGCACCCTAAGCCTAAGGGCTGGGGCGCCCCTGGTCTAGGGCTCCCAAAGCTTAAGGGCTGGGGCGCCCTAGGCCTAGCGTGCCTTAAGCCAAAGGCCTGGGGCGTCCCAGACCATGGGCTCCCTAAGACTAAGGGCTGGTGGGCCCCAGGCCTGGGGCTCCCTAAGCCTAAGGGCTAGAGAGCCCCAGGTCTAGGGCTCCCAAAGCCTAAGGGCTGGGGCGCCCCAGGCCAGGGATCCCTAAGCCTAAGGGCAGGTGGGCCCCAGGCATGGGGCTCCTTAAGCCTAAGGGCTGGAGCGCCCCAGGTCTAGGGCTCCCAAAGTCTAAGGACAGGGGCGTCGCAGCCCTTGGGCTCCCTAAGCCTAAGGGCTGGGGCACACCAGGTCTGGGGCTCCCAAAGCCTAAGGGCTGGGGCGCCCCAGGCCTGAGGCTCACTAAACCTAAGGGCTAAAGTGCCCCAGGTCTAGGGCTCCCAAAGCCTAAGGGATAGGGCGCCCCAAGCCTGGGGCACCCTAAGCCTAAGGGCTGGGGCGCCCCTGGTCTAGGGCTCCCAAAGACTAAGGTCTGGGGCGCCCTAGGCCTTGCGTGCCTTAAGCCAAAGGGCTGGGGCGTCCCAGACCATGGGCTCCCTAAGCCTAAGGGCTGGTGGGCCCCAGGCCTGGGGCTCCCTAAGCCTAAGGGCTAGAGCGCCCCAGGTCTAGGGCTCCCAAAGCCTAAAGGCTGGGACGCCCCAGGCCTGGGGCACCCTAAGCCTAAGGGCTGGGGCGCTCCAGGTCTAGGGCTCCCAAAGCCTAAAGGCTGTGGCGCCCTAGGCCTGGCGCGCCCTAAGCCGAAGGGCGGGGGCGTCCCAGGCCTGGGGCTCCCTAAGCCTAAGGGTTGGAGCGCCCCAGGACTGGGGCTCCCAAAGCCTAAGGGCTGGGGTGCCCAAGGCCTTGGGCTGCCAAAACCTAAGGGCTTGGGCGCCCAAGCATGGCGCGCCCTAGCCGACGGGCGGGGGCGTCCCAGGCCTGGTGCTCCCTAAGCCTACGGCTGGGGCGCCCCAGACCTGGGGCTCCCTAACCCTAATGGCTGGAGCGCTCCAGGCCTGGGGCTCCCAAAGCCTAAGGGCTGGGTCGCCCCAGGCCTTAGGCTCCCAAAGCCTAAGGGCTGGGGCACCCCAGGCATGGGGCTACCAAAGCCTAAGGGCTGGGGCGTCCCAGGCCATGGGCTCCCTAAGCCTAAGCGCTGGGGCGTACCATGCCTGTGGATCCCAAAGCCGAAGGGCTGGGTCCCCCCAGGCATGGGGCTCCCTAAGCCTAAGGGCTGGGGTGCCCCAGGCCTGGAGTTCCCTAACCTAAGGGCTGGGGCACCACAAGCATGGGGCTCCCTAAACCTAAGGGCTGGGGCACCCCATGCCTGGGGCTCCCAAAGTCTAAGGGCCGGGTCGCCCCAGGCCTGGGGCCTCCAAAGCCTAAGGGCTGGGCCGCCCCAGTCCTGGAGTTCCCAAACCTAAGGGCTGGGACGCCACAGGCCTGGGGCTCCCTAAACCTAAGGGCTGGGGCGCCCCATGCCTGGGGCTACCTAAGCCTAAGGACTCGGGCGTCCCAAGCTTGGGTCTTCCTAAGCCTAAGGGCTGGGGCGACCCTGTCTGGGGCTCCCAAAGCCTAAGGGCTGGGGCGCCCCAGGCCAGGGATCCCAAAGCCTAAGGGCTGGGGCACCCCGGCCTTGGGCTCCCATAGCCTAAGGCTGGGGCGCCCCAGGCCAGGGGATCCCTAAGCCTAAGGGCTGTGGTGCCCCAGGCCAGGGATCTCTAAGCCTAAGGGCAGGTGGGCCCCAGGCATGGGGCTCCTTAAGCCTAAGGGCTGGAGCGCCCAAGGTCTAGGGCTCCCAAAGACTAAGGACAGGGGTGTCGCAGCCCTTGGGCTCCCTAAGCCTAAGCCTGGGGCGCACCAGGTCTGGGGCTCCCAAAGCCTAAGGGCTGGGGCGTCCCAGGCCTGAGGCTCACTAAGCCTAAGGGCTAAAGTGCCCCAGGTCTAGGGCTCCCAAAGCCTAAGGGATAGGGCGCCCCAAGCCTGGGGCACCCTAAGCCTAAGGGCTGGGGCGCCCCTGGTCTAGGGCTCCCAAAGCCTAAGGGCTGGGGCGCCCTTGGCCTAGCGTGCCTTAAGCCAAAGGGCTGGGGCGTCCCAGACCATGGGCTCCCTAAGCCTAAGGGCTGGTGGGCCCCAGGCCTGGGGCTCCCTAAGCCTAAGGGCTAAAGCGCCCCAGGTCTAGAGCTCCCAAAGCCTAAGGGCTGGGGCGCCCAAGGCCTGGGGCACCCTAAGCCTAAGGGCTGGGGCACTCCAGGTCTAGGGCTCCCAAAGCCTAAAGGCTGGGGCGCCCTAGGCCTGGCGCGCCCTAAGCCGAAGGGCGGGGGCATCCCAGGCCAGGGGCTCCCTAAGCCTAAGGGCTGGGGCGCCCCAGGCCTGGGGCTCCCTAAGCCTAAGGGTTGGAGCGCCCCAGGACTGGGGCTCCCAAAGCCTAAGGGCTGGGGTGCCCAAGGCCTTGGGCTGCCAAAGCCTAAGGGCTTGGGCGCCCTAGCATGGCGCTCCCTAAGCCTACGGGCTGGGGCGCCCCAGGCCTGGGGCTCCCTAACCCTAATGGCTGGAGCGCTCCAGGCCTGGGGCTCCCAAAGCCTAAGGGCTGGGTCGCCCCAGGCCTTAGGTTCCAAAAGCCTAAGGGCTGGGGCACCCCAGGCATTGGGCTACCAAAGCCTAAGGGCTGGGGCATCCCAGGCCATGGGCTCCCTAAACCTAAGGGCTGGGGCACCCCATGCCTGGGGCTCCCAAAGTCTAAGGGCCGGGTCGCCCCAGGACTGGGGCCTCCAAAGCCTAAGGGCTGGGCCGCCCCAGGCCTGGAGTTCCCAAACCTAAGGGCTGGGACGCCACAGGCCTGGGGCTCCCTAAACCTAAGGGCTGGGGTGCCCCATGCCTGGGGCTACCTAAGCCTAAGGACTCGGGCGACCCAAGCCTGGGTCTTCCTAAGCCTAAGGGCTGGGGCGCCCCTGTCTGGGGCTCCCAAAGGCTAAGGGCTGGGGCGCCCCAGGCCAGGGATCCCAAAGCCTATGGGCTGGGGCGCCCCGGCCTGGGGCTCCCATAGCCTAAGGCTGGGGCGCCCCAGGCCAGGGGCTCCCTAAGCCTAAGGGTTGGAGCGCCCCAGGACTGGGGCTCCCAAAGCCTAAGGGCTGGGGTGCCCAAGGCCTTGGGCTGCCAAAGCCTAAGGGCTTGGGCGCCCTAACATGGCGCTCCCTAAGCCTACGGGCTGGGGCGCCCCAGGCCTGGGGTTCCCTAACCCTAATGGCTGGAGCGCTCCAGGCCTGGGGCTCCCAAAGCCTAAGGGCTGGGTCGCCCCAGGCCTTAGGCTCCCAAAGCCTAAGGGCTGGGGCACCCCAGGCATGGGGCTACCAAAGCCTAAGGGCTGGGGCGTCCCAGGCCATGGGCTCCCTAAACCTAAGGGCTGGGGCACCCCATGCCTGGGGCTCCCAAAGTCTAAGGGCCGGGTCGCCCCAGGCCTGGGACCTCCAAAGCCTAAGGGCTGGGCCGCCCCAGGCCTGGAGTTCCCAAACCTAAGGGCTGGGACGCCACAGGCCTGGGGCTCCCTAAACCTAAGGGCTGGGGTGCCCCATGCCTGGGGCTACCTAAGCCTAAGGACTCGGGCGACCCAAGCCTGGGTCTTCCTAAGCCTAAGGGCTGGGGCGCCCCTGTCTGGGGCTCCCAAAGGCTAAGGGCTGGGGCGCCCCAGGCCAGGGATCCCAAAGCCTAAGGGCTGGGGCGCCCCGGCCTGGGGCTCCCATAGCCTAAGGCTGGGGTGCCCCAGGCCAGGGGGTCCCTAAGCCTAAGGGCTGGGGCGCCCCAGGCCTGGGGCTCCCTAATCCGAAGTGCTGGGTCGCCCTAGGGCTGGGGACTCCAAAGCCTAAAGGCTGTGGTGCCCATGTCCTGGGGCTTCCTAAGCCTAAGGGCTGGGGCGCCCCAGGCCTGGGGCTTCCAAAGCCTAAGGGCTGGGTCCCTCCAGGCCTCGGACTCCCAAAGTCTAAGGGCTGAGTCGTCCCGGGCTGGGGCTCCCAAAGCCTAAGGGCTGGGTCCCTCCAGGCCAGGGATCCCAAAGCCTAAGGGCTGTGGCGCCCCGGCCTGTGGCTTCCAAAACCTAAGGGCTGGGGCGCTCCAGGCCAGGGATCCCAAAGCCTAAGGGCTGTGGCGCCCCGGCCTGTGGCTCCAATAGCCTAAGGCTGGGGCGCCCCGGCCAGGGGCTCCCTAAGCCTAAGGGCTGGGGCGCACCAGGCCTGGGCCTCCCAAAGCCTAAGGGCTAGGGCGCCACAGGCCTGGTGCTCCCAAAGCCTAAGGGCGGGGGCGCCCCAGGCCTTGGGCTCCCAAAGCCTAACGGCTGGGGCGCCCTAGCCTTGCGCGCCCTGAGCCGAAGGGCTGGAGCGCCCCAGGCCTGGTGCTCCCAAAGCCTAAGGGCTGGGGCACCCCAGGCCTTGGGCTCCCAAAGCCTAAGGTCTGGGGCGCCCTAGGCCTTGTGCGCCCTGAGCCGAAGGGCTGGGGCGTCCCAGGCCATGGGCTCCCTAAGCCTAAGGGCTGGGGCGCCCCAGGTTGGGGCAACCTAACCCTAAGGGCTGTGTCACCCCAGTCCTGGGGCTCCCTAAGCCTAAGGGCTGGGGCGCATCCGGCCTGAGGCTCCCAAGTAAGGGCAGGGGCGTCACAGCCCTTGGGATCCCTAAGCCTAAGGGCTGGAGCGTCCCAGGCCTGGGGCTCCCTAAGCCTAAGGGCTGGAGCGCCCCAGGCCTGGGGCTCCCAAAGCCTAAGGGCTGGTGCGTCCCAGGCCTGGGGCTCCCAAAGCCTAAGGCTGGGACGCCCCATGCCAGGGGCTCCCTAAGCCGAAGTGCTGGGGCGCCCCAGGCCAGGGGGTTCCAAAGCCTAAGTGCTGGGGCGCCCCAGGCATGGAGCTCCCAAAGCCTAAGTGCTGTGGGGCCCCAGGACAGGGGCTCCCTAAGCTTAAGGACTGGGGGGTACCATGCCTGGGGCTCCCAAAACCTAAGGGCTGGGGCGCCCCAGGGCTGGGGCTCCCAAAACCTAAGGGCTGGGTGCCCCAGGGCTGGAGTTCCAAAAGCCTAAGGCCTGAGCGCCCCAGGCCTGGGGCTCACTAAGCCTAAGGACTGGGGCTTACCATGCCTGGGGCTCCCAAAGAATAAGGGCTGGGGCGCCCCAGGACTTGGGCTCCCTAAGCCTAAGGGCTGGAGCACCCCAGGCCTGGGACTCCCAAACCCTAAGGGCTGGGGCGCCCCAGGCCTGGGCACCCTAAGACTAAAGGCTGGGGTGCCCCAGGCCTGGGGCTCCCTAAGCCTAAGGGCTGGAGGGCCCCTGGCCTGAGGCTACCAAAGCCTAAGGGCTTGGGCGTTCCAGGCCATGATCTCCCGAAGCTTAAGGGCTGGGGCGCCCCAGGCCTGGGGTTCCCAAAGCCTAAGTGTTGGGGCGCATAAGGCCTGGGGCTCCCAAAGCCTAAAGGCTGGGGTGCCCCAGGGCTGGAGCTCCAAAAGCCTAAAGGCTGGGGCGAACCAGGCCTTGGGCTCCCTAAGCCTAAGGGCTGGGGTGCCCCAGGCCTGGGGCTCCCTAAGCCGAAGGGCTGCGACCTCCTAGGCCTGGGGCCCCCAAAGCCTAAGCGCAGTGGCGCCCCAGGCCTGGGGCTCCCAAAGTCTAAGGGCTGGGGCGCCCCAGGCCTGGGGCTCCCAAAGCCTAAGGGCTGGGGTGCCCCAGGGCTGGAGCTCCAAAAGCCTAAAGGATGGGGCGAACCAGGCCTGGGGCTCCCTAAGCATAAGGGGTGGGGCGCCCCAGGCCTGGGGCTCACCAAGCCTAAGGCCTGGTTCACCCCAGGCCTGGGGCTCTCTAAGCCTAAGGGCTGGTGCGCCCCAGGCCTGGGGCGTCCTAAGCCTAAGTGCTGGAGCGCCCCAGGTCAGGGGCTCCCAAACCCTAAGGCCTGGGCGCCCCAGGCCTGGGGCTCACTAAGCCTAAGGACTGGGGCGTACCATGCCTGGGGCTCCCAAAGAATAAGGGCTGGGTCGCCCCAGGACGTGGGCTTCCTAGCCTAAGGGCTGGAGCACCCCAGGCCTGGGGCTCCCAAAGCCTATGTGCGGGGGCGCCCCAGGCCTGGGCACCTTAAGACTAAGGGCTGGGGCGCCCCAGGCCTGGGGCTCCCTAAGCCTAAGGGCTGGAGGGCCCCTGGCCAGGGGCTACCAAAGCCTAAGGGCTGGGGAATTCCAGGCCATGGGCTCCCTAAGCTTAAGGGCTGGGGCACCCCATGCCTGGGGCTCCCAAAGCCTAAGGGCTGGGGCGCCCCAGGCCTGGGGCTCCCTAAACCTAATGGCTGGAGCGCCCCAGGCCTGGGCCTCCCAAGCCTAAAGGCTGGGGCGCCCCAGCCCTGGAGCTCCCAAACCCTAAGGGCTGGGGCGCCCCAGGCCGGGGCTCCCTAAGCCTAAGAGCTGTGGTGCCCCAGGCTTGGGATCCCTAAGCCTAAGGGCTAGGGAACCCCAGGTCTTGGGCTCCCTAAGCCTAAGGGCTGGGGCACATCAGGCCTGGGGCTCTTTAAGCCTAAGGGCTGGGGCACCCCAGGCCTGGGGCTCTCTAAGCCTAAGGGCTAGAGCGCCCCAGGTCTAGGGCTCTCAAAGCCTAAGGGCTAGGGCGCCCCAGGCCTGGGGCCCCCTAAGCCTAAGGGTTGGGGCGCCCCAGGTCTAGGGCTCCCAAAGCCTAAGGGCTAGGGCGCCCCAGGCCTGGGGCCCCCTAAGCCTAAGGGTTGGGGCGCCCCAGGTCTAGGGCTCCCAAAGACTAAAGGCTGGGTCGCCCTAGGCCTAGCGCGCCTTAAGCCAAAGGGCTCGGGCGTCCCTGACCATGTGCTCCCTAAGCCTAAGGCCTGGGGCTCCCCAGGCCTTGTGCTCCCAAAGCATAAAGGCTGGGGCGCCCTAGGCCTGGCTCGCCCTAGCCGAAGGACTGGGGCTTCCCAGGCCATGGGCTCACTAAGACTAAAGGCTGGGCTGGGGCGCCCCAGGCATGGGGCACCCTAACCCGAAGGAATGGGTCCCCCCTGGCTTGGGGCTCCCTAAGCCTAAGGGCTGGGGTGCCACAGCCCTGGGGCTCCCAAAGCCGAAGGGATGGGGCGTACCATGTCTGGGGCTTCCAAAGCCTAAGGGCTGGGGCGCTCCAGGCCTGGGGCTCACAAAGCCTAAGGGCTAGGGTGGCCCAGGGCTGGAGCTCCAAAACCCTAAAGGCTGGGGCGAACCAGGCCTGGAGCTCCCTAAGCCTAAGGGCTGGGGTGCCACAGCCCTGGGGCTCCCAAAGCCGAAGGGCTGGGGCGTACCATGTCTGGGGCTTCCAAAGCCTAAGGGCTGGGGCGCATCAAGCCTGGGGCTCCCAAAGCCTAAGGGCTGGGGTGCCCCAGGGCTGGAGCTCCAAAGCCTAAAGGCTGGGGCGAACCAGGCCTGGGGCTCCCTAAGCCTAAGGGCTGGAGGGCCCCTGGCCAGGGGCTACCAAAGCCTAAGGGCTGGGGCATTCCAGGCCAAGGGCTCCCTAAGCTTAAGGGCTGGGGCACCCCAGGCCTGGGGCTCCCAAAGCCTAATGGCTGGAGCGCCCCAGGCCTGGGGCTCCCTAAGCCTAATGGCTGGAGCGCCCCAGGCCTGGGCCTCCCAAGCCTAAAGCCTGGGGCGCCCCAGCCCTGGAGCTCCCAAAGCCTAAGGGGTGGGGCTCCCCAGGCCGGGGCTCCCTAAGCCTAAGGGCTGGGGCACATCAGGCCTGGGGCTCTTTAAGCCTAAGGGCTGGGGCACCCCAGGCCTGGGGCTCTCTAACCTAAGGGCTAGAGCGCCCCAGGTCTAGGGCTCCCAAAGCCTAAGGGCTAAGGCGCCCCAGGGCTGGGGCCCCCTAAGCCTAAGGGTTGGGGCGCCCCAGGTCTAGGGCTCCCAAAGCCTAAAGTCTGGGTCGCCCTAGGCCTAGCGCGCCTTAAGCCAAAGGGCTCGGGCGTCCCAGACCATGTGCTCCCTAAGCCTAAGGGCTGGGGCGCCCCAGGCCTTGTGCTCGCAAAGCCTAAAGGCTGGGGCGCCCTAGGCCTGGCGCGCCCTAGACGAAGGACTGGGGCTTCCCAGGCCATGGGCTCACTAAGACTAAAGGCTGGGCTGGGGCGCCCCAGGTATGGGGCACCCTAACCCGAAGGAATGGGTCCCCCCTGGCTTGGGGCTCCCTAAGCCTAAGGGCTGGGGTGCCACAGCCCTGGGGCTCCCAAAGCCGAAGGGCTGGGGCGTACCATGCCTGGGGCTTCCAAAGCCTAAGGGCTGGGGCGCTCCAGGCCTGGGGCTCCCAAAGCCTAAGGGCTAGGCTGGCCCAGGACTGGAGATCCCTAAGCCGAAGGGCTGGGACCCCCTAGGCCTGGGGCGCCCTAAGCCTAAGGGCTGGGGCGCATCAAGCCTGGGGCTCCCAAAGCCTAAGGGCTGGGGTGCCCCAGGGCTGGAGCTCCAAAAGCCTAAAGGCTGGGGCGAACCAGGCCTGGGGCTCCCTAAGCCTAAGGGCTGGGACCCCCTAGGCCTGGGGCGCCCAAAGCCTAAGCGCAGTGGCGCCCCAGGCCTGGGGCTCCCAAAGCGTAAGGGCTGGTGCGCCCCAGGCCTGGGGCTTCCTAAGCCTAAGGGCTGGAGCGCCCCAGGCCAGGTGCTCCCAAACCCTAAGGGCTGGGGCGCCCCAGGGCTGCGGCTACCAAAGTCTAAGGGCTATGGCGTCCCAGGCCATGGGCTCCCTAAGCCTAATGGCTGGGGCCCCCTAGGCCTGGGGCTCCCAAAGCCTAAGGGCTGGGGCGCCCCGGCCTGGGGCTCCCAAATCCTAAGGGCTGGGGGGTTTCAGGCCTTGGGCTCCCTAAGCCGAAGGGCTGGGGAGTCGCAAGCCTTGGGCTCCCTAAGCCTACGGGTTGTGGCGCCCCAGGCCTGGGGCTCCCTAAGCCTTAGGGCTGGAGCGCCCCAGGCCTGGGGCTCCCAAATCTTAGGGCTGGGGCGCCCCAGGCCTTGTGCTCCCAAAGCATAAAGGCTGGTGCGCCTTAGGTCTGGCGCGCCCTAGCCGAAGTGCTGGGGCTTCCCAGGCCATGGGCACCCTAAGACTAAAGGCTGGGCTGGGGCGCCCCAGGGATGGGCCGCCCTAACCCGAAGGGCTGGGTCCGCCCTGGCCCTGGGCACCCTAAGCCTAAGGGCTGGGGTGCCCCAGGCCTGGGGCTCCCAAACCCTAAGGGCTGGGGCGCCCCAGCCCTGGGGCTCCCAAAGCCTAAGGCCTGGGGAGCCACAGGCCTGGGGCTCCCAAGCCTAAAAGCTGGGGCGCCCCAGGCCTGGAGCTCCCAAAGCCTAAGGGGTGGGGCGCCCCAGGCCTGGGGCTCCCTAAGCCTAAGGGCTGGGGCGCCCCAGGCCTGGGATCCCTAAGCCTAAGGGCTGGGGCGCTCCATGTCTGGCGCTCCCAAAGCCTAAGGGCTGGGGTGCCCCAGGGCTGGAGCTCCCAAAGCCTAAGGGCTGGGGTGACCCAGGCCTGGGGCTCTCTAAGCCTAAGGGCTACTGTGCCCCAGGCCTGGGGCTCCCTAAGCCTAAGGGCTGGAGCGCCCCAGGCCAGGGGCTCCCAAAGCCTAAGGGCTGGGGCGCCCCGGCCTGGGGCTCCCATAGCCTAAGGCTGTGGCGCAAAAGGCCAGGTGCTCCCTAAGCCTAAGGGCTGGGGCACACCAGGCCTGGTGCTCCCAAAGCCTAAAGGCTGGGGCGCCTCAGGCCTTGGGCTCCCAAAGCCTAAGGCTGGGGCGCCCTAGGCCTGGCGCGCCCCAAGCCGAAGGGCTGGGGCGTCCCAGGCCATGGGCTCCCTAAGCCTAAGGGCTGGTGTGCCCCAGGCCTGGGGCTGCCAGAGCCTAAAGGCTGGGGCACCCCCGCCTGGGGTTCCCTAAACCTTAGGGCTGGGACGCCCCAGGAAGGGCTCCCTAAGCCTAAGTACTGTGGCGACCCAGGCCTGGGGCTCCCAAAGCCTAAGGGCAGGGGCGTCACAGCCCTAGGGCTCCCTAAGCCTAAGGGCTGGAGCGCCCCAGGCCTGGGGTTCCCAAAGCCTTAGAGCTGGGGCTCCCCAGGCCTGGGGCTCCATAAGCCTAAGGGCTGGGCGCTCCAGGCCTGAGGCTCCGAAAGCCTAAGGGCTGGGGCGCCCCAGGCCTGGGGCTCCCTAAGCCTAAGTGCTGGGGTGCCCCAGGCCTGCGGCTCCCAAAGCCTAAGGCTGGGACGCCCAATGCCAGGGTTTCCCTAAGCCGAAGGGCTTGGGCGCCCCAGGCCTGGGGCTTCCAAAGCCTAAGGGCTGGCGTGCCCCAGGGCTGGAGCTCCAAAACCCTAAGACCTAGGCGCCCCAGGCCTGGGTCTCCCTAAGCCTAAGGGCTGGGGCGTACCATGCCTGGGGCTCCCAAAGAATAAGGGCTGGGGCACCCCAGGACTGGGGCTCCCTAAGCCGAAGGGCTGGGAAGCCCCAGGCCTGGGGCTCTCTAAGCCGAAGGGCTGGTGCGTCCCAGGCCAAGGGCTCCCTAAGTATAAGGGCTGTGGCGCCCAGGGCCTGGGGCTCCCTAAGCCTAAGGGCTGGGGCCCATCAGGCATGGGGCTCCCAAAGCCTAAGGGCTGGTGCGCCCCAGGCCTGGGGCTCCCTAATCCTAAGGGCTGGAGCGCCGCAGGCCTGGGGCTCCCAAAGCCTAAGGGCTGGGGCGCCCTAGGCCTGGCGCGCCCTAAGCCGAAAGGCTGGGGCGTCACAGGCCATGGGCTCCCTAAGCCTAAGGGCTTGGGCGCCCTAGGCCTGGCGCGCCCTAAGCCGACGGGTGGGGGCGCCCCAGGCCATGGGCTCCCAAAGCCTAAAGGCTTGGCGCCCTAGGCCTGGCGCGCCCTAAGCCGACGGGCGGGGGCGGCCCATGCCTGAGGCTCCCTAAGCCGACCGGCGGGGGTGTCCCAGGCCTGGGGCTCCCTAAGCCTAAGGGCTGGGGCTCCCTGGCCTGGGGCTCCCTAAGCCTATGGGCTGGAGCGCCCCAGGCATGGGGCTCCCAAAGCCTAAGGGCTGGGGCGCCCCAGGTTTTGGGCTCCCAAAGCCTAAGGACTCGGGCGCCCCAGGCCTTGGGATCCCAAAGCCTAAGGGCTGGGGCATACCATGCCTGGGGATCCCAAAGCCGAAGGACTGGGTCCCCGCAGACCTGGGGCTCCCTAAGCCTAAGGGTTGGGCGTCCCAGTCCATGGGCTCCCTAAGCCTAAGGGTTGGTACGCCCCAGGCCTGGGGCTCCCTAAGCCTAAGGGCTGGGGCGCCCCGGCCTGGGGCTCCCATAGCCTAAGGCTGTGGCGCCCAAGGCCAGGTGCTCCCTAAGCCTAAGGGCTGGGGCACACCAGGCCTGGGCCTCACAAAGTCTAAGGGCTGGGGCGCCCCAGGCCTGGGGCTCCCTAAGCCTAATGGCTGGAGCGCCCCAGGCCTGGTGCTCCCAAAGCCTAAGGGCTGGGGCGCCTCAGGCCTTGGGCTCCCAAAGCCTAAGTCTGGGGCGCCCTAGGCCTGGCGCGCCCCAAGCCGAAGTGCTGGGGCGTCCCAGGCCATGGGCTCCCTAAGCCTAAGGGCTGGTGTGCCCCAGGCCTGGGGCTACCAGAGCCTAAAGGCTGGGGCACGCCAGGCCTGGGGTTCCCTAAGCATAAGGGCTGGAACGCCGCAGGCAGCGCTCCCTAAGCCTAAGTACTGTGGTGCCCCAGGCCTGGGGCTCCCAAAGCCTAAGGGCAGGGGCGTCACAGCCCTAGGGCTCCCTAAGCCTAAGGGCTGGAGCGCCCCAGGCCTGGGGCTCCCAAAGACTAAGAGCTGGGGCTCCCCAGGCCTGGGGCTCCCTAAGCCTAAGGGCTGGGACGCCCCAGGCAGGGCTCCCTAAGCCTAAGTGCTGTGGCGCCCCAGGCCTGGGGCTCCCAAAGCCTAAGGGCAGGGGCGTCACATCCCTAGGGCTCCCTAAGCCTAAGGGCTGGAGCGCCCCAGGCCTGGGGATCCCAAAGCCTAAGAGCTGGGGCTCCCCAGGCCTGGGGCTCCCTAAGCCTAAGGGCTGGGCGCTCCAGGCCTGAGGATCCGAAAGCCTAAGGGCTGGGGCGCCCCAGGCCTGGGGCTCCCTAAGCCTTAGGGCTGGTGCGACCAAGGACTGGGGATCCCTAAGCCTAAGGGCTGGAGCGCCCCAGGCCTTGGGCTCCCAAAGCCTAAGGGCTGGGGCGCCCCAGGCCTGCGGCCCCCAAAACCTAAGGCTGGGACGCCCAATGCCAGGGGCTCCCTAAGCCGAAGGACTGGGGCACCCCAGGCCTGGGGCTTCCAAAGCCTAAGGGCTGGCGTGCCCCAGGGCTGGAGCTCCAAAAGCCTAAGACCTAGGCGCCACAGGCCTTGGTCTCCCTAAGCCTAAGGGCTGGGGCGTACCATGCCTGGGGCTCCCAAAGAATAAGGGCTGGGGCGCCCCAGGACTGGGGCTCCCTAAGCCGAAGGGCTGGGAAGCCCCAGGCCTGGGGCTCCCTAAGCCGAAGGGCTGGTGCGTCCCAGGCCAAGGGCTCCCTAAGCATAAGGGCTGTGGCGCCCAGGGCCTGGGGCTCCCTAAGCCTAAGGGCTGGGGCCCATCAGGCATGGGGCTCCCAAAGTCTAAGGGCTGGTGCGCCCCAGGCCTGGGGCTCCCTAATCCTAAGGGCTGGAGCGCCGCAGGCCTGGGGCTCCAAAAGCCTAAGGGCTGGGGCGCCCTAGGCCTGGCGCGCCCTAAGCCGAAGGGCTGGGGCGCCCCAGGCCTTGGGCTCCCAAAGCCTAAGGGCTTGGGCGCCTTAGGCCTGGCGCGCCCTAAGCCGACGGGCGGGGGCGGCCCAGGCCTGAGGCTCCCTAAGCCGACCGGCGGGGGCGTCCCAGGCCTGGGGCTCCCTAAGCCTAAGGGCTGGGGCTCCCTGGCCTGGGGCTCCCTAAGTCTATGGGCTGGAGCGCCCCAGGCATGGGGCTCCCAAAGCCTAAGGGCTGGGGCGCCCCAGGTTTTGGGCTCCCAAAGCCTAAGGGCTCGGGCGCCCCAGGCCTTGGGATCCCAAAGCCTAAGGGCTGGGGCGTACCATGCCTGGGGATCCCAAAGCCGAAGGACTGGGTCCCCCCACACCTGGGGCTCCCTAAGCCTAAGGGCTGGGGCGTCCCAGTCCATGGGCTCCCTAAGCCTAAGGCTTGGTGCGCCCCAGGCCTGGGGCTCCCTAAGCCTAAGGGCTGGAGCGCCCCAGGCCTGGGGCTCCCAAAGCCTAAGGGCTGGTGAGACCCAGCCCTTGGGCTCCCTAAGCCTAAGGGCTGGAGCTCCCCAGGCCTGGGGCACCCAAAGCCTAATGGCTGGGGCGCCCCAGGCCTTGGGCTCCCAAAGCCTAAGGGCTGGGGCGCCCCAGGCCTTGGGCTCCCAAAGCCTAAGGGCTGGGGCGCCCCAGGCCTGCGGCTCCCAAAGCCTAAGGCTGGGACGCCCCATGCCAGGGGCTCCCTAAGCCGAAGGGCTGGGGCGCCCCAGGCCAGGGGTTCCCAAAGCCCATGGGCTGGCGTGCCCCAGGCCTGCGGCTCCCAAAGCCTAAGGCTGGGACGCCCAATGCCAGGGGCTCCCTAAGCCGAAGGGCTGGGGCGCCCCAGGCCTGGGGCTTCCAAAGCCTAAGGGCTGGCGTGCCCCAGGGCTGGAGCTCCAAAAGCCTAAGACCTAGGCGCCCCAGGCCTGGGTCTCCCTAAGCCTAAGGGCTGGGGCGTACCATGCCTGGGGCTCCCAAAGAATAAGGGCTGGGGCGCCCCAGGACTGGGGCTCCCTAAGCCGAAGGGCTGGGAAGCCCCAGGTCTGGGGCTCCCTAAGCCGAAGGGCTGGTGCGTCCCAGGCCAAGGGCTCCCTAAGCATAAGGGCTGTGGCGCCCAGGGCCTGGGGCTCCCTAAGCCTAAGGGCTGGGGCCCATCAGGCATGGGGCTCCCAAAGCCTAAGGGCTGGTGCGCCCCAGGCCTGGGGCTCCCTAATCCTAAGGGCTGGAGCGCCGCAGGCCTGGGGCTCCCAAAGCCTAAGGGCTGGGGCGCCCTAGGCCTGGCGCGCCCTAAGCCGAAGGGCTGGGGCGTCCCAGGCCATGGGCTCCCTAAGCCTAAAGGCTTGGGCGCCCTAGGCCTGGCGCGCCCTAAGCCGACGGGCGGGGGCGGCCCAGGCCTGAGGCTCCCTAAGCCGACCGGCGGGGGCGTCCCAGGCCTGGGGCTCCCTAAGCCTAAGGGCTGGGGCTCCCTGGCCTGGGGCTCCCTAAGTCTATGGGCTGGAGCGCCCCAGGCATGGGGCTCCCAAAGCCTAAGGGCTGGGGCGCCCCAGGTTTTGGGCTCCCAAAGCCTAAGGGCTCGGGCGCCCCAGGCCTTGGGATCCCAAAGCCTAAGGGCTGGGGCGTACCATGCCTGGGGATCCCAAAGCCGAAGGACTGGGTCCCCCCAGACCTGGGGCTCCCTAAGCCTAAGGGCTGGGGCGTCCCAGTCCATGGGCTCCCTAAGCCTAAGGCTTGGTGCGCCCCAGGCCGGGGCTCCCAAAGCCTAAGGGCTGGTGAGACCCAGCCCTTGGGCTCCCTAAGCCTAAGGGCTGGAGCTCCCCAGGCCTGGGGCACCCAAAGCCTAATGGCTGGGGCGCCCCAGGCCTTGGGCTCCCAAAGCCTAAGGGCTGGGGCGCCCCAGGCCTTGGGCTCCCAAAGCCTAAGGGCTGGGGCGCCCCGGCCTGTGGCTTCCAAAACCTAAGGGCTGGGGCGCTCCAGGCCAGGGATCCCAAAGCCTAAGGGCTGTGGCGCCCCGGCCTGTGGCTCCAATAGCCTAAGGCTGGGGCGCCCCGGCCAGGGGCTCCCTAAGCCTAAGGGCTGGGGCGCACCAGGCCTGGGCCTCCCAAAGCCTAAGGGCTAGGGCGCCACAGGCCTGGTGCTCCCAAAGCCTAAGGGCGGGGGCGCCCCAGGCCTTGGGCTCCCAAAGCCTAACGGCTGGGGCGCCCTAGCCTTGCGCGCCCTGAGCCGAAGGGCTGGAGCGCCCCAGGCCTGGTGCTCCCAAAGCCTAAGGGCTGGGGCACCCCAGGCCTTGGGCTCCCAAAGCCTAAGGTCTGGGGCGCCCTAGGCCTTGTGCGCCCTGCGCCGAAGGGCTGGGGCGTCCCAGGCCATGGGCTCCCTAAGCCTAAGGGCTGGGGCGCCCCAGGTTGGGGCAACCTAACCCTAAGGGCTGTGTCACCCCAGTCCTGGGGCTCCCTAAGCCTAAGGGCTGGGGCGCATCCGGCCTGAGGCTCCCAAGTAAGGGCAGGGGCGTCACAGCCCTTGGGATCCCTAAGCCTAAGGGCTGGAGCATCCCAGGCCTGGGGCTCCCTAAGCCTAAGGGCTGGAGCGCCCCAGGCCTGGGGCTCCCAAAGCCTAAGGGCTGGTGCGTCCCAGGCCTGGGGCTCCCAAAGCCTAAGGCTGGGACGCCCCATGCCAGGGGCTCCCTAAGCCGAAGTGCTGGGGCGCCCCAGGCCAGGGGGTTCCAAAGCCTAAGTGCTGGGGCGCCCCAGGCATGGAGCTCCCAAAGCCTAAGTGCTGTGGGGCCCCAGGACAGGGGCTCCCTAAGCTTAAGGACTGGGGGGTACCATGCCTGGGGCTCCCAAAACCTAAGGGCTGGGGCGCCCCAGGGCTGGGGCTCCCAAAACCTAAGGGCTGGGTGCCCCAGGGCTGGAGTTCCAAAAGCCTAAGGCCTGAGCGCCCCAGGCCTGGGGCTCACTAAGCCTAAGGACTGGGGCTTACCATGCCTGGGGCTCCCAAAGAATAAGGGCTGGGGCGCCCCAGGACTTGGGCTCCCTAAGCCTAAGGGCTGGAGCACCCCAGGCCTGGGACTCCCAAACCCTAAGGGCTGGGGCGCCCCAGGCCTGGGCACCCTAAGACTAAAGGCTGGGGTGCCCCAGGCCTGGGGCTCCCTAAGCCTAAGGGCTGGAGGGCCCCTGGCCTGAGGCTACCAAAGCCTAAGGGCTTGGGCGTTCCAGGCCATGATCTCCCGAAGCTTAAGGGCTGGGGCGCCCCAGGCCTGGGGTTCCCAAAGCCTAAGTGTTGGGGCGCATAAGGCCTGGGGCTCCCAAAGCCTAAAGGCTGGGGTGCCCCAGGGCTGGAGCTCCAAAAGCCTAAAGGCTGGGGCGAACCAGGCCTTGGGCTCCCTAAGCCTAAGGGCTGGGGTGCCCCAGGCCTGGGGCTCCCTAAGCCGAAGGGCTGCGACCTCCTAGGCCTGGGGCCCCCAAAGCCTAAGCGCAGTGGCGCCCCAGGCCTGGGGCTCCCAAAGTCTAAGGGCTGGGGCGCCCCAGGCCTGGGGCTCCCAAAGCCTAAGGGCTGGGGTGCCCCAGGGCTGGAGCTCCAAAAGCCTAAAGGATGGGGCGAACCAGGCCTGGGGCTCCCTAAGCATAAGGGGTGGGGCGCCCCAGGCCTGGGGCTCACCAAGCCTAAGGCCTGGTTCACCCCAGGCCTGGGGCTCTCTAAGCCTAAGGGCTGGTGCGCCCCAGGCCTGGGGCGTCCTAAGCCTAAGTGCTGGAGCGCCCCAGGTCAGGGGCTCCCAAACCCTAAGGCCTGGGCGCCCCAGGCCTGGGGCTCACTAAGCCTAAGGACTGGGGCGTACCATGCCTGGGGCTCCCAAAGAATAAGGGCTGGGTCGCCCCAGGACGTGGGCTTCCTAGCCTAAGGGCTGGAGCACCCCAGGCCTGGGGCTCCCAAAGCCTAAGTGCGGGGGCGCCCCAGGCCTGGGCACCTTAAGACTAAGGGCTGTGGGCGCCCCAGGCCTGGGCTCCCTAAGCCTAAGGGCTGGAGGGCCCCTGGCCAGGGGCTACCAAAGCCTAAGGGCTGGGGAATTCCAGGCCATGGGCTCCCTAAGCTTAAGGGCTGGGGCACCCCATGCCTGGGGCTCCCAAAGCCTAAGGGCTGGGGCGCCCCAGGCCTGGGGCTCCCTAAACCTAATGGCTGGAGCGCCCCAGGCCTGGGCCTCCCAAGCCTAAAGGCTGGGGCGCCCCAGCCCTGGAGCTCCTAACCCTAAGGGCTGGGGCGCCCCAGGCCGGGGCTCCCTAAGCCTAAGAGCTGTGGTGCCCCAGGCCTGGGATCCCTAAGCCTAAGGGCTAGGGAACCCAGGTCTTGGGCTCCCTAAGCCTAAGGGCTGGGGCACATCAGGCCTGGGGCTCTTTAAGCCTAAGGGCTGGGGCACCCCAGGCCTGGGGCTCTCTAAGCCTAAGGGCTAGAGCGCCCCAGGTCTAGGGCTCTCAAAGCCTAAGGGCTAGGGCGCCCCAGGCCTGGGGCCCCCTAAGCCTAAGGGTTGGGGCGCCCCAGGTCTAGGGCTCCCAAAGCCTAAGGCTAGGGCGCCCCAGGCCTGGGGCCCCCTAAGCCTAAGGGTTGGGGCGCCCCAGGTCTAGGGCTCCCAAAGACTAAAGGCTGGGTCGCCCTAGGCCTAGCGCGCCTTAAGCCAAAGGGCTCGGGCGTCCCTGACCATGTGCTCCCTAAGCCTAAGGCCTGGGGCTCCCCAGGCCTTGTGCTCCCAAAGCATAAAGGCTGGGGCGCCCTAGGCCTGGCTCGCCCTAGCCGAAGGACTGGGGCTTCCCAGGCCATGGGCTCACTAAGACTAAAGGCTGGGCTGGGGCGCCCCAGGCATGGGGCACCCTAACCCGAAGGAATGGGTCCCCCTGGCTTGGGGCTCCCTAAGCCTAAGGGCTGGGGTGCCACAGCCCTGGGGCTCCCAAAGCCGAAGGGATGGGGCGTACCATGTCTGGGGCTTCCAAAGCCTAAGGGCTGGGGCGCTCCAGGCCTGGGGCTCACAAAGCCTAAGGGCTAGGGTGGCCCAGG